>NW_020664440.1:31452848-31559541 GCF_002925995.2 Terrapene triunguis
GGGGGCTGGGTGTGTGTCGGGGGGAGCTTTGGGGGGCTGGGTGTGTGTCTGGGGGGGAGTGTCGGGAGGGAGTGTCGGGGGGCTGGGTGTGTGTCTGGGGGGGGAGTTTTGGGGGTCCGGGTGTGTGTCAGAAGGGAGTGTCAGGAGAGAGTGTTGGGGGGCTGGGTGTGTGTCTGGGGGGGAGTGTCAGGAGGGAGTGTCGGGGGGCTGGGTGTGTGTCCTGGGGGGGAGTTTTGGGGGCCGGGTGTGTGTCTGGGGGGGGAGTTTTGGGGGTCCGGCTGTTTGTTGGGGGAGCTCTCCTGGCCCTGGGCACACAGGGCAGTCGGGCTCCGTGGCTGCCCAGCTAGTTCCCCTCACCTGCCAGGCGCCCCAAGCCCCCATTCCCCAGCCCAGCATCCTCCTCGATCTCCTGCAGCTCCTCCATGTCCAGGCCCAGCTGTGGGGGGAGGAAAAAGGGGGCGTTAGGGAAGAGTAGCCGGTCCCCTCTCATCCACGCCATCCCCTCCCCCCACCCCCCCATCACTGCCTCTCCCTGCTCCACCCCCTCTCCTCCCTGATCCCCCTACCTCCCCCACCTGCCCCCGGCCGGCCGGCGCTGGGGTACCTGGTAGGTGGCCTCGTCGCAGGCATTCTGCAGCCCCAGGTTCACCATGGTGTTCTGCAGGGTGCGGCCCATGTAGAACTCCAGCGACAGGTAATAAATGCGCTGCAGAGAGAGGGGGCAGAGACGGGGCGGGGGAGGGTTGGGGAGCCCGTCAGCTCCACCCCCAGGAAACAGGCCCCATGCCCGGTTCCCTGGCCCACTAAGTACACTAGTTGCCCCACCCTGGGGCTGGACTGGAGTCAGCGTCCCCTAGAGGAGAAACACTCCATATCCCATTTACCACCCTACTTGGGCAGGACACTCTATGGGGGGCAGAGGGGGGCAGGTGGGTGTGTGTGCGTGTGACTGGCTGCTGGGGCCCATAGATCAAGCCCCTGCTGCTGAATACAACAGGCCATTCAAAGGCACTCATTGCCAAGCTAACCTTTGGGGGAGGGAGGGCGGGCACCCATCTCGGGTATGCAGCCGCTGCCCCTATCCAGTGTCCCAGCCCCCCCTGCACCAGTCCCCCACCCCACAGGCTGACACAGGCTCTTTCCCAGATTAAATGGCAAAAGTCAACAGCAAATGTCAGGCTGGGCTAAATTTAACCAGACTGTGCCCCATCCCAGGACGCTGAGATAGGATCAGAACCAGGGGTCTTGAGAGCTGGGATTCCTCCCCCACCCCCCACTACCTGTCACTTCTGGTGAGAGGCCCTGTGTACCACTGCCTGCTCCCCAAGCCAGCCAGTCCCCCTGCCCTGGTGCTGGATCACAGCCAGCACGCCCTAGAGGGGAAAGGTCCCGTGTCCCATTCCTGCCACCTGAGCCAGCCAGTCCCCCTGCCCTGGTGCTGGATCACAGCTAGCGCCCCCTAGAGGGGAAAGACCCTGTTTCCCATCGCCTGCTTCCTTCATCCTTCAAACATGTTCCCCCCAAACCTACTGCCCTCTAATCCTAAACCTCTCCCCCAATCCTAGCTCCCCCCTTGCAGGTCCCCCTATCTCCCAGCATGCCGGGCGGCACCACTAACTCTTCATATCTGCCCATACTGGCTCAAATGTCCAGCCACTGCTACCTTTGTGTCCGTCCCCACCCTCCCCGAACAGGAAGGGGATTAATGACCTGCAATCCCCTCATACTGCCCCATCCCCCACTGTGATTCTCCAGCCCAGGTGCTCAGCCCCCAGTGCGGGTCTCTGAGAGGCAGTTTGTGCTGACTCCTTGACTCACACACACCCAGGACTTGGGGGCTAGCCAGGCATTGGGGGAGGGGTGAATCACGGTCAAGGCGCTCTCAGAGAGGCGTGGGGGCCTGGGGAGGGAAAGAACGAGGGGCGATGGGACAGGAGGACACTGTGGAAGAGCAGCCGAGATAAATGGGGGACAGAAAACCTGGGGGGGGAGCAACGAGCAAAGGGCTTAAGGGTGATGTGGGGGAAGAGGGGAAGGCCAGGAGCAGCAGAGGGAGTGGGGGAAGGGCAGGAGCAGATGTGGCTGGGGGAGGGCATGTGGGTCTGGGGTCCCACCTGGGTCTCTGGAGGAACCGCCCCATTACGCCCTCCCTCTGCCAACTTCTGGGGGGGACCAGGCTCAGATGGTGACCCATCCCTGCCCCAAGGAAGGAAGACTACTGGCTCTGCTCAGTTCCCACTGACCCCCACAACTAGCCAGGGGTGCTGTCCTGTGAACCACCAGGCATTGGGCCGCATGGGCCTGAGGGGAGCCAGGGAAGGAGAGTACTGGTCTGGATGGGCCTGTGGGTCTGATCCGAAGCCCTTCAGCGCCAATAGCCCAGGCCTTTACTCCCTGAGCTGAAGGGTCTGGGGCAGCTGGTGGCAACAGTCCAGCTGGTATTTATACCCTCTGTGCAGCACACGCCAAGCTGGCCTGGCACTGGAGTCTGGCTCCCAGGTGTCAGCAGAAGGCTAGACTTCATATGGCTCACATATGGGAGGGGGGTTTTGGTTTGTGAGCCATCCACTGCCCACGTCCCCACTGCCCTAGAACAAGGGGCCTGTCCAACAGCCAGACACCCCTGGCCCCGCTATTCCCAGCAGCAGCTCTGACCTGCCCTGGTAGCCCCTCCGCTGTCTGCTCCCCCCTGCCCCAGACATGCCCTGTCCCAACGTCCCTCAACTTTGTCCCCTTCCCTGCCTTTCTGCCCTTTTCCTGGTGGTGCCACTGGCTGCAGACCCTGCTCGGGTGCCCCCCTGCTTCCGACCCTTCTGGCACTTCTCCCGCCTAATCCTTTGCCCCTCGCATTCCCTGCCCCTTGGAATCTCTCACATAGCGCTGCTGCTGTGCCCAGATCCTTCTCCTGGTTGGGGCTCCCTGGCAGCCCCTCCCCAGTGCCCTTCCCCTGGCTCAGCTGTTGGGTGTTATCCCTCCCTGCCCCTGGGTGCCCCTGAGCACTCCCACCTCCCCAACACACAGCCAGCCGGTACCCCCTCTCCAGAGTACCCCAGTGCACTCTCCCCTAGCCCTGCACACACACACCCGGCACCCCCTCTCCACTGCGCCCATGGGCATCCCTCCATTCCGCCGTACCCCTTTTCAGGGCGCCCTTCTCCAACGCGCCCCCGTGCGCTCACCTTGGGGTCCTTCTCGTAGTAGTACTGCTGGGTGCGGATCCACCTGCCCACCAGGTGGTCGCGCACCGTGTGCGCCAGGGCGAAGTAGTAGTCGCGGGGGGTGGCCACGTTCCGATCCTTCACCAGCGTGAAGTGCAGATGCCGGTTGAAGTTCTTCTTGAGGTCGGAGACATTCTCCACCCCGGCGAGGCCCCGCACGCTAATCTGCTTCCTTTTCTCATAATCCGACAGCGGCAGAGACATCCTGCAGCCTCCGGCAGGGCCCTGGCTAGTCTGTGCACACAGCGGGGGCTTTCACGCGGGGCGACACAGGCCCTGGCACTGCGGCACCAGGGAGCCGGGCGAGCAGGAGCTGCCAGGAGGGACACCAAGGAGCCTGGATCTCTGCTCTGCCCAGCCCGCTCGCTGCAGCAATGCATCCTAAGCCCCTCCCCTCATGTATTATTAACCTAACCAGATTGGTGCATTATTCATGAGCCCCTCCTCCAGGCCGGGAGGGAGCGGGGGAGGCCCTCGCCCCGCCTCCTAGCTCATGAGGCTCCTCCCCTTGGCTTATCAATTATTCCTCTGATCCCGCCCACACCTCTCTGGGAATCCCCCTTCCCTGGGGGCCCTCTTGGCTGAAGAGTTGTAGAGGTGAAAACAACAGAGGGCAGAGCCCATGCTAGGCATAAGCAGACTAAGCAATCGCTTAGGGCCCTGAGCAGCTTGAGGGGCCCCTATTAATTATTAGTATGTGGGGAAGGAGGGAGGAGAGAAGATAAATGTTCCTTCCTTTGGCCCCCGATTGGGCTAGCACCGGCACTGACAGAAGGGGTTAATCACAACAGTGGGAAGTGCTGGTAAAGGGCTCCTGCTATTGTCCTTACACGGACTAATAAAGTATTAAGCAGTGCTTTAACTAATCTCTCCAGCCCCAGACTCACTCTCTATATCCATCCCCATACTCACCCTCTAGCCATCTAACCTTCCCTCCCAGAACAGGACTTGCTAGCTACATATATAAGCCTCTATGTATTCATCGCCATACACAACCTCAATCTATCCCCTTACATGCATATCTATCTCTCCATCCCTCACCCCGTTAGCATCTGAGCGTATGCTACACGGCATTGTAAACCTGGCTTTGTGGAGCCGCTGTTTCCAACCCTGCACATGAGCAGCCATACTGCAAAATTACAGGGCTTGGACCGGAGTCACAGCAGAATTTGGGTTCTGACCCACCTCCGAGCAGGCCCACAACCCAGGTTCTGATTGGTTGGTGACCAAAATCTGACTGATTTATGCATAGACAGAAGGGGGCCTTCGGTTCAAACCTCAGCCCACGCTCAGGCTTAGTGTGCAGTGGCAACATACATACTCTCAGAGTCACTTTGCTCTTGGTGGCTGGCATATTAATTTTTACTGTTGTGTAATGATTTTCAAATTAATTAGCAGCCAAGACAATGAAAATTAGTGGGTAAGAACGACAGAGTAATTCAGTTAGCAATGGAACAGCAAGAAGGCAGGCTGAGAATGTTATGGAGAAATTAGAATAATAATAGAAGGGAATGAATGGAAAGAATCATAAAGCAATAAGATGTAATTAGACTAGGATGCAATTAGATTAAGGATGGAGTCAAATAAATGATAGAGGAAGAATTCCACGTAGTCAAAGCACTGGCAATCTCAAAACATTTTGTGTCCTAGACACTCAGACAATAGGGGCTGACTTGATGTTTTTCTCAATGTATAACTGTATTATTAATCTATTTGTTGTTGGCTCTAGTTTTTTTTTTATAAATGGCTTGACTGGGGGGACTTTGTTCCAATGGTTACAGAAGGAGGGGACTAAGCGCCAGGACTACTGGTTCTATTCCCAGCTCTGGAAGGGGAGTGGGGTCTAGTGGGTTAGAGCAGAGAATGCTGGGAAGCAGGATGCCTGGGTTCTCTCCCTGGCCTACCAAGTACACCCTGCATGACCCTGCACTTCCCTTCTCTATGCCCTAGTTTTCCTATTGACAAAGTGTTCAAACCCCAGGAAAGGGCCCCCACACCCCGTGTGCCGAGTACATATTGTCTCCATTTCACAGCACCATGCACACAAACTCCTGACACTGGGGGCAGGAGGAGATTACAGGATGGGTGCCTGCCTGGTCACTTAGGGTATGTCTACACTGCTGCAGGCAGCAACCAGCCCAGCCTGGACCAACAGGCTTGTGCTAGTGCACAGAAAATAGCCACGTGGACATTGCAGCTTGGGCAGCAGATCGGGCTGCTGGGCCCCACTGGATCAGAGCTCAGGTGGCTAGCGCAACTCTCCGCTGCAGCTGCAATGGCCACCTTGCTATTTTTAGTGTGTGAGCTTGACCTCCACTGTTGCGAGTCTGGCTGGCTGGGCTGCTTGGTTCCTGCTGCAGGGGACCCAGGCCCTTAGACAGGACAGTATCCCACTGTCGGGATTACAACACGACACTGGCAGCCCAGCGTGCACTTGGCACACACGATTGCATACTTAAATGACTGCAAACTCAAGAGTCCACCTGTACTCCCATTCCCGATCCAGCCAGGGCCCTGCCTTGGACCTGCAACAGAGCCAGTGACCCATAGAAGGGAAAGACCCCATATCCCATTCCCTGCCCCGCACTGAGCCAATCAATATCTACCTTGGGGCCGTATGGGAATCAGCATCCCCTAGCGGGGAAAGGCCCCATATTCCATTTCCCCCCTCCCCTTGCCCCAAGCCAGCCAGTCCCCCAGCCCAGGGCCTGGATTAGAACCATTGCCCAAGAATTGAAAGGGCCCAGATTCCCTTCTCTGTGCACCCCTCCCCCTCATGAATAATCAATTGAGCAAAACCCCTCCCCTGAAGAGCTGAGTTATGAAAAGAGCGGTGTGCTAACCTTGTGCTATTTTTTCCCCTCACCCCTAAGAAGGGATCAGGCAAGGGAGGATTGCCCTGTCATATTCATTTCTATTTCTGGCATGCAGTTCATGGGCCTCAACTCTCAGATCCTTATTCTGTGTGCGCACAAAGCTGTGCGCAAATGTGAGTACTGTGTGTTTGTGCATCCATGAGTGTGTCTGTGCATGCATGAGTGTGAGGCTATGTGTGTCAGTGTGCGTGCCCACATTTGTAAGGAGTGTGGGTGAGCTTCCCACACCATATTACTGGGGAGTTGGGTTTTTTTTGAACAGATGGTACTGCAATCCTGTCCCCCCTGCATTGAGAAGAGGAAGACGGGAGATCAAGGTCTTTCTTTACTACTGGTCCCCCTTTTGATATTCCCCTTTTCCAAGGTTACCAGTATTTTTTCTCAGCCAGAATCAAGTTCCTCCTTCATAATACTGCAGTATGGCTGAGACTTCACTTCAAACTATTATGGCAAAAGCTAAGGGTGTGTGTGTGTATATTATATACACCTCTACCTCGATATAACGCTGTCCTCGGGAGCCAAAAAATCTTACCGCGTTATAGGTGAAACCGCATTATATCGAACTTGCTTTGATCCGCTGGAGTGCGCAGCCCCGCCCGCCCGGAGCACTGCTTTACCACGTTATATCAGAATTCGTGTTATATCGGGTCGCGTTATATTGGGGTAGAGGTGTATATGTAAACCAGTATAGCTATCACAGCAAACCTTCCTAGTGGAGACGTAGCTTCTACCAGCAAATGAGTGCTTTGGCGGGTCGAGCTGAGGCTAGCTCCCTGAGTGAAATAAGGCTCTACCAGCACAGGCACTCTTTTGCCAGTGTCGCTGCTTCTACACTAGGGCTTTTGCCAATATAGCAATGTCACTTAAAAAAAAAAAAACACCCTTGTCTGAAACATTGCTAGCGAGGCCGGGCTTCAGTATCAGCCCCGCAGGTTCAATGCAGGCACCCAGCCCCATTCTAGCTACTACATACCATTACCTATCAGGGCTTCTAATAGAACCCAGGAGTCCTGAATCTCAGCCCCTCCCTACTCTAACCAACTAGACCCCCCCTCCCCGAGCCAGGGATCGAAGCCAGGGCCAGGGAACATTTGTAAGCAGCTCTCAGCACCTTGGCACTAGAGTTGCTGAATGACAATATTTCCTCAACCTCCTTCCCAGCTGGCACCTCCCCATGTGCCTCCCGCAGGTCTTCTCCCAGCCCATGCACAGAGCTGCACTGCAGCTCCGCACTAGCTGAGCACGCAAAGGCGGGTGAATGATTGGCACAGAAAGGGGGTGGGACAGGCAGGCAGAGTGTGTGTATGGGGGGAGAGAGAGAGGGAGCCGTGCAAATCTCTGTCCTGGCAGGCTAGGCAAGGACTACAACTCCCAGCATGCTCTGCACTGGGCAGGCCCCTGCCGACGCGAGCGAGCGGCTGCGGGGAACATGCCGCAGTGCGCGTGTGACGCTGCAGCAGCTGGGTCGGTAACTTGACCCGTGTCAAGGTCATGGCAGTAAAGTCCTTGATGGGCTGTCACAGGCGGACAGCGTCACGTGCTTATCTGAGCTACTCACCCCACCACCTAATGTACCTCCTCACACCCCCTTCACCCCATCAGCTAATGTACCCCTCTCACCCCCACCCTCACCCACATATCCCATCAGCTAATGTACCCCCTCACCCCCCTTCACCTCATCAGCTAATGTACCCCCTCACCCCCACCTCCACCCACGCACCACATCAGCTAATGTACCCCCTCATCCCCCACCTTCACCCACATACCCCATCAGCTAATGTATCCCCTCACCCCCCACCCTCACCCACATACCCCATCAGCTAATCTACCCCCTCACCCTCCACCCATGCACCCCATCAGCTAATTACCCCCCCACGCACCCCCCCCCACATCCCATCAGCTAATCTACCCCCCCACTCATGCACTCACCCCCACCCACACACCCCATCAACTAATTTACCTACCCCCATGCACCCCCTACCCATCCCCATACACCCCATCATCTAATCTGCCCATCCCCAAACAGCCGTCAACTAATCTACCCGTCCCCATACATCCACCATCAACTAATCTACCCATCCTCACACACACCATTATTGTATCTGTCTGTTTCTCAGAAAAACTGAGGAACCATCTCCTGCACCTTACATACTGCAAAGGAGACCAGCTCAAACAAGAAATCATCAGGTGCTCCCATGATCAGGAAACCTACCTGGAGATCATGCAGGAAACCAAAAGCATCTATCTAAAAAAACTTGATGAGAGCCATCCAACAGCACAAACAAAAAGTGAAACCTACTGCAACAACCAACAGACAACCACCTGTGAGTGAAACCATGACACCAGCACCCAGCACATGGACACAACACCCCAATATTATCAACTTATCAAGACTACCCCCACCTGAACTGAAATACAGTATCTGTACTCTCCAAGGGACTGAACTTCTGCCCACCATCGAACCTGAACCCGTACTAACTATAAGAATTCTGATGACTCTACCTCAAGGAATTCTTTCACAAAGATGAGATCATCCACAACTACCTCATCCCCACCAATAGTCATAAGAAAAAAGAATCATCTGACTGACCATGACCCATCAGACAAAACCACACACTGTATCATTATATCAATTGCTTCAGGAAAACAATCAACAGTGAAATCTTTAACAAACATCACACCCACAACAATCTCTCTACCACTGAGAGGACAGCTATACAGTCCCTGAAATCCAACTGCCAGATAGTGATTAAACACGCCGATAAATGGGGCATCATCTTGGTCCTCAACTGCGATGACTACGTCAACAAGACCAGCTGACAACATTCCGACACCACCTACTATAAAGAATTCAAAGAAGACCCCAAACCACATTTCACCCAGGTATTTAAGGAGATCATCAAATTCTTTCCCGAAACCTCATCCCCCACGAACCCTCCCCAAAGACCTTCTACACGCTTCCCAAGATACACAAACAAGGGATCCCAGACGGACCTATCATATCTGGCCATGGCACTCTTTCTTAAGGAATATCAGGACTCATAGAAACCATCCTCAAACCACTCACCACACAAAAGGCCTCCTCCAAGACGCTACCGATTTCCTCCAGAAACTCCTCAACATTAACCAGTTCCCTCAGAACACCATCTTCACCACCATGGATATCACCTCCCTAGACACCAACATCCCTCACCAGGACAACATCACTGCCTGCCTCAGATACCTACAGGATAATGTACAATGCTCAGAAATCCACCCCAAACTCATCCATTTCATCCTCACCCATAACAATTTACATTTAACAAACACACACTTAGTCCAAACCATGGGACCAGCCATGGGTACTGGGATGGCTCCCCAATATGCCAACCTCTACATGGGCCACCTCAAGGAAGAATTTCTGAAAAAAAATGTGCCATGAACCCAACAAGATACCTGAGGGACATTATATTTTTGTCCTCTGGACTCCTTCATAGATTCTACCACAACTTCAACCATAGGCACTGATTCCATGGGTGCTCCAAGGCTGGAGCACCCATGGAAAAAAATTAGTGGGTGCTCAGCACCCACCGGCAGCCAAACTCTCCCCTCCCCCTAGCGCCTCCTGCCCCCCGCTAATCAACTCTTCCCCCTCCCTCCCAGCGCCTCTTGCACACTGCAGAACGGCTGTTCCATGGGATACAGGAGGCGCTGGGAGGGAGGGGGAGGAGTGGGGATGGGGCATGCTCTGGAGTGGGGGCAGGAAGAGGCTGAGCTGGAGCAGAGTGGAGGTGGGAAGAGACAGGGCGGGGGTGGGGCCTTGGGAGAAGGGGTGGAGTGGGGGCGGGCTGGGGGCAGAGTTGAGCACCCCCCAAGCAGAGAGGAAGTTGGTGCCTATGACTTCAACAACCTTCCCTATCTATGAAACTCTCTAACACTCCCACACCCACATCAGCTTCCTGGACTCTAATTAGCTTCAGCAACAGAACTCTATAAATGACTATGTACAAGAAACCCACAGATCACCATACTCACCTCCACTGATCCAGCAACCACCCCTGTTCTCTACAGCCAGGCACTCAGATGCCAGAGAATATGCTGAGGAGAAAGTCTGGGATACACCCCTTAAACTTAAAACCACCTTAACCAAACAAGGACAGTCCACCAGAGAAGTAGATCGCATCATTGAATGGGCCACCCAATACCCCAAGAGAACCTGCTTCAATACAGAAAAAAAAAAAATCCATCAGCCGCATACCCCTAGCTGTCACTTACCATCCCACACTGGAACCCACATGGGTGATCCTCAAACAGTTTCAACCCATACTCCATGGGGACCACATCCTGGAAAAAAGTCTTTCCTGAACTCCCTTTCCGGACTTCAAACAACCCCCAATCTTGGCAAGCTCATGTTCAGAAGCAAACTCCCCACAGACAAGGACCCATCAAATCAAAGCAGCACCAGCCTACACTCTTGAATGAACTCACACAGAAAAATGATAAAAGACAAAAACACCCTGTCACCCAGGGGCAAATACTTCTCACCAAATGCTCACTCTGTATCAGACCTCTCCGGACTCATCCTCAAATGAAACCTGCACAACCCCTGGGAGCATAAATCCATAGCGCCGCTAGACACTAAAACCCATGGACTTAGTGGGAGACTGGTTTCATGGCTCATTACAGGAATCTATAGCACACACCTGCCTGCTAACCCTTAATGGTGCATTTCAAATGCCTTTTACATCACAATCTCACTCTGGTGGGCCACTCCATCTCAAATTGCTTCCTGCAATGTGACCCCTTATGCTTATCTGTCCTGACTTGTATTTAGCTCAGACACTCAGATTTCTTTCCCAGACCTGAAGGTTACCTCTGTGTAGTTCAAAAGCTCGCACCTTCCACCAACAAAAGTTGGTCCAATGGAAGATATACTTTACTTACCTTGTCTCTCTCTATCCCCATACCTATCCATCCATCCCCATACACCTCCCCATTTACTGATCCATCCTTGTATGTAATATCCATCCATCCCCATACACACTCCTTCATCTCCAGACACAGCCAGCCATCTATTCATCCCCCGACATTTCAGCCCCTCCCAATCTCTCTTTATCTCTCTACCTACCTGTCTAATCTCCCTCTTTCTCGCTAAGCTCTCTGTTGATCTCCCTAATTTCACTCTCTAGCTCCCCAGTCTCATTATCAGTCTAATCTCTCTATCCCCTAATCCCTGCCCCTGGGTGACAGTCACTCCCTGTGCGTGCTGTAAATCCCTATTGCCAGGATTGAGATGGGATTTAAGTGATTCATAGAGCCTGCCCCGGGATCCATTCCCGCTCGCGCCGCCTCATTGGCTTGGTTTCCCAGTGGGCTTTGAGAAAAGGCTTTGTTTTAATGCCACCAGGGCTCTACTGAATCCCAAGGGCCCTGTGTGTCTGACGGGAGAATCCTGCAGCATCCTGGGTCTCTGGCAGCGGCTCCCATGCTCTGGTCCCAGGATGCTGCCTTGCTTGTAATGAGTGGAATTCCCATTGCAACAGCCAGGGTCGGCTCTGGCTTTTTTGCCGCCCCAGGCGAAAAAGCCTCCAGCCGCCCCCCCCCCCCCCCCGGGGGGGGGGGGGGGGGGGGGGCCAGAGCGCGGGGGGGGGGGCGGCGAGCCCGGCCGTGGCCCCGCTCTCCCCGGGGGCTGGAGCGCCGTGCCGCCCCCCTCCAGGTGCCGCCCCAAGCACCAGCTTGGTGGGCTGGTGCCTGGAGCCGGCCCTGGCAACAGCTGTGGCAATGCGACTCAGACCCCCTCCCTCAGAGGGGCTGGGCCTCCCACATACGCCCTCACACAAGGGTGGTGAGGAGAAGGGCTCAGACCTCCACAGGCAGCCAGGGGCCCCAGATGCCGTCTCACACATTGGGGTAGAGGGTCAGATTCCTCCCAGAGGGGCAGAACAGCCCCAGACCTCAGCTCCTGTGGGGCCAGGGAGGGAGGGTCATACCGTTCCAGAGGGTCAGGGTCCCCTAGCCAGATCCTGGTTCACACATGGGGAGCCAGGAGAGGGGCTTAGACTCCCCCTGAGGGGCAGCTCCAGCACACAGCCAGGGTGGTACATAGGTAAGCTCACCTTGAGGGGCACCCCCTCATGCCTGGGCATGGCCTTGCAGGGGTCCTCTTCACCAGCGCCCCTGACTGCTTCCCAGGCCCCGTGAGCAGGGCCAGTGCAAGGAAGTTTCGCACCCTAGGCAAAACTTCCACCTTGCACCACCCTCCCACCCAGCTAAACCCCCCCCCCCCCCCCCCCCCCCCCCGGCGGGGGCCCCTGGCCGGAGCGGGAGGGGATGGCCGGAGCCCCGGTGGGGGCTTCGCTCTCCCCCCAGCAGCCGGGGGGAGGGCGCCGGAGCCCTGGGAGGAGGACGGCGAGCCCCGGCAGGGGCTCGGCTCTCCCCCCCACCCCGGCGGCCAGAGCGCCGGGGGCAGTCCGGCTGCAGGCCCAAGCACCAGCTTGGGTGCCTGGTGCCTGGAGCCAGCCCTGCAGAGTGGAGGTGATCTGGGGCGGGTAGCGGTTCCCCTGTGCGCCCCCCCGTTACTGTGGGCGGCCCTTCCCGCGCCCCCGCCCCAGCTCACCTCTACTCCACCTCCTCGCCTGAGCGGGCTTTTAGGTGCCCCCAACCACTAGGCGCCCTAGGCAGCCGCCTAGTTTGCCTAAATGGTTGCACCGGCCCTGCCTGTGAGGGCTTTGTCTGGGGCTTCCACTGCCTGGCCTCCAGCCCTGTGGGGTAACAGAAGGGCCAACTCCTGATACCCAACTAACAGGGCCGGCTCCAGGCACCAGCTTGGCAAGCAGGTGCTTGGGGCGGCAGGTCCAGCTATTCGGCGGCAATTCGGCGGACAGTCCCTCACTCCTGCTCGGAGCGAAGGACCTTCCGCCGAATTGCCCCGCAGATCGCGATCGTGGCTTTTTTTTTTTTTTGGCTGCTTGGGGCGGCCAAAACCCTGGAGCCGGCCCTGCCAACTAACCATTCTCCCCCATCCCCGGGGGCTACCCTGAGGGTCTCGGCTCCTACTCCTGGGCCCTTCAGAGCTTCTCCAAGGCTGTTTCCTCCCAGCTGGATCCCCCACTGCCTCCCCTCCCCGGGGACCCAGCCCTTGCCCCTGCTCCCTTCAGGCCCTAGCTCAACCGGCCTGCCTCCCTTCTCCTGGGAGGTCTTGTCTAGCCTGGCTTCCCCAACTCTTCCCTCAGAAGGCACCTTGCTGATGCCTGTTGGTTCTCCTCCCTAGATTGAGTGCCCAGCTCTAATGGGGTAGTCCTCTCTCTGGTCCTCCACAGCTGGGGTCTGTAATTAGAAGTCTCCATCACACCCAGCTGGGGTCACTAGGGATCACTAAGGTGCTGGGTCACCAGCAAGGCTGATCCCAGCTGACCTTAAAGGGCCAGCCAGTCTGTGATGCCAAGGTAATCACAGCCCAGGAAGGGGAGGGAGAGCACTGAGCCACAGAGCGGGGTGGGGGTGAGAAATTATTATAAACAAAGAAGGAAATTAAATGCCCCAAGCTTTGTTAGCACAGAGCTGTGCTTGCCCGGGGCACTTCGTGTCCTTCCACGTGGAGAACAGCAAGACACACCTCTGAAAACTAGGCAATGAGGACGTACGGTTGTATCATGGGGGGGCCTCTTTGGGCAACACCCCACTCCCAGGCCAACACCACACAGGCCCGGGCTGTGCTTAAAAATTCGCTCCCCCAAGCTCTGGCACACAAGGCTGTGAAGTCTCAGGCCCTGGCTAGGTGGAGCTAAGCTTGGCGTAGACACAGGTAGGGAACACAGACGTACATTAACTGCATTCACTCTTGTGGCACCGTAGGGAGTGTCTATGCTACAGCGGCACATGGATGCAGCCCAGAGCTGTGCCGCGGGAGCACAGCTGTGCCCTCAGACCAGCGCCCTCGCTGACGCTGCAGGGAACAGAGCATGTGAGCCCTGGGACCAAACAGCATCTCTGTGCTAAGGCAAAACTCGGATTTGGGTCAGGCTGATGCTCCGAGCCGGCACCATGACACAACCCACCCTGGGCTTGTTACGTGATCCCTCCTCTTAGCATCTCTTCTGAGCCACAGTCGTCACTCAGTCCCCGGCACGTCTGCCGCCAGGCTGCTGATGGCCCCCGTGGTGAGCAGACCCCGGTGCAGCCCTGTGGACATGATCCACAGCTCTCAGGGCTGAAATGATCCCTTAAGGAGCACACGTCCCTCTTGCCGCAGCACAGTGCCAGGCTGCCCCAGCTAGTCCCTCCCAGTTCAGCACAGCTACACCCCCCCCAGAGTCTGCTGTTGGAGGGAAGGCAGGGAACTGCGGGAATTTGAGTCCACGCAATACCACCCAACACAAACAATGGCACCTCCTCCAATACCTTCCTCGGTGCTCCTGAGTGGAGAGTTGGAAGGCCAGGAGGACGGATAGATCATCTACTCTGCCCCCCAGCCCAGAGCACGTCACCTTGCTCCCCCTGCACTGAGCCCGCTCACTCACATATGACCAAAGGGCCTCCCAGAAAGGCAGCCAGGGCTGATCTGAAGGGCGACAGCTGGAGAACCCACCCCCTATGGCAGTAGCGGGTTAACCCTTGCAATACCCTTCCTGAACCATCAAACTACTGGCTAGTGCCAGCACAGGGGGCAGAGTTAAGGTTCTTTCTGGTTGTCAGAGGTTTAAGTTTAGCCGCTCTCCATATTGTGGATGGATCCAGGACACACTGGGCAACCTTAACTCTGCATTCATGAAGTTTAGGGACATTTAATATGCCAAGGCTTCTCACCCTCTTTGTACCTCTCATCTGCAATATGGCACCTTCCAGCTGCACAGCGCACCCTACTGCTGCACAGGGGCATTAGGGCCAGCACTGACCGAGCGGAGAGTGCCCCCAACTGATCCCCTAGCCTGCTCCCTGCAGCACAGCACCCTCTAGCATGGGACCAGCATTAGCACCAACTGTTGGGACTGCACCCTTTAACATCCCCCCCCGACTCTGCTCCCTGCAGCATAGTGAACCCTTGAACAGGACTGGGGCACTGGGCCCACACCACTCCCAGCAGAGGCTCTAGCCTCCCAGCCCAGAGAAGCTCCCAATGCAGGTGCGAAGGCCACATCTCTCCACGCTCATCCCTTTCCCTGGACTCCTGAGGTGTGAGGCTGCTCCCAGCAAGCCAGGAGATTAACCGAGCAGGCTGCGGAGATTAAGGCTGCAGGATTAGTGCACCTGGCAGCACGTGGGGGATGGGGCTTGGCCTGTTCTTGACTCACCTTTAAGAAGATAATGGCTTGAGTCTGATTGATGTAGAAACACAGTTGAGCAACCTGCCCAGGCCTCACTTGGGGTGTGGCAGACAACGTCCCCCAGAGCCCAACCAGGATACTGGCTCTGGCTTCTAGTGCTTCTGACCATAGGATTTAATTGAAAAGAGCAATCCAGGCCCTACTGCTTACAGTGGTAAGGACACTCCTCAAAATGCCAAGAGAGGGTCAGCTAGAGGCTGAGGTCTGCCTGAGTCTGCAGCTCTGAGAACAGCGTGAACTGCTCCACCTCATGTAAAGGGAGTGTTCACGCTGGTACCTCCTGGCAACAATTCAAGATGCAAGTGGCGAGGGTCACTCTGGCAGCAGTGCAAATGCCAGTCACGTGTTCACTCTGGAATCTAACGTGAAATTAAACAGGAGGGGGTTGCTCATGCTGACACCCATGGATTTAAAGGGCAGCTAGGCCTTCAACTGAAACCTAGTGGTGGTATTTTTAAGTGACACCATTAGCCAGTTCACCCCTGACCAGAGAGGAGGAAAAAAAGAGCGCAGTGGGGAGATGGGTGGTATGCACTAGGCCCCACACCTGCCCACTCCTTGAGCCCTGTCCATTTTCATGCCTGCTAGTGAGTAGGCTCAGAGGGTAACAATCAGACAGCTACAGAACCAGCTAAAGGACCACAACCATCATTCCTGGTCAACTTGGGCCAATGTGCAGGGTCCTATAGACCAGGGGTTTGCAAACTGGGGGTTGGGACCCCTCATGGGGTTGCAAGGTTATTACATGGGGGGGGGTCACGAGCTGTCAGCCTCCACCCCAAACCCCACTTTGCCTCCAGCATTTATAATAGTGTTAAATTAAAAAAAAAGTGTTTTTAATTTATAAGTGGGGGTCACACTCATAGGTTTGCTGTGTGAAAGGGGTCACCAATACAAAAGTTTGAGAAACACTGCTATAGACAATCACTGTGTTTTAGAGCCCTCAGAGGCAGAGACCACAGTGGACCTGCTGGGAGAGCCAGAACACTTAGAATTTCCTATGGGGCTCTTGGGCTGCAGTTTGGCAGCTGTAACTTTCAGAACAAGCATTACCATCCTGCGTCACAAAGGGGGAAACTTCAGTACAGACAAGAGAAACAAGTCCTGTGTCCCAGTTCCCTGCTCTAACCTACTAGATCTCACTCCTTTCCCAGCACCAGACATACAGCCCAGAGTCTTGCTTCTCAGGTGCTCTAGCCGCTTCACCATACCCCTTTCAAGCCAGGAAAAGAAGCCAGAGGTCCTGGCTCCCAGCTCCCCTCCCCAGGTTCCATACCCCACTCCCCCTTCCCAGGGCTGGGAGTAGAACCTAGCAGTCCTGACTGGCAGGGTCACCTCTCCTCTGCTCTTTGTATAGTGGGCATAAAATTAGAAGCACTGACCCTACAAGACCTTATTAGCCCATTGTTTCTATTAATACCCAGGCTCATTAGAGCTTGATTAGGGACACAGGCTCTACCAAATACAGTTTACTGACATAGGGAGAGTCCTAGTCTCTTCCAAGTCTCCCACACCCTTAGGCCAGTTAAAGTTTCCCTGTAAGGATCTGCCCGGGTGATTTCAGAGTAGGGCGTGATGCTGGGCAGAGCGTGGAGGCAGGAGAAAGATAACCCGAGTGCCAGGAATCCAGAACCTCTGGTTACGGGGCTGGAAACCCAATCCACCAGGAATCTAGAGCAAGCCTTAAAGGCCACAGAGCCTTAAGGCCACTTGCAGCCCCCACTCCTGAGCAGGGAGAGGCAGAGGAAAGAACCAACCCCAGAAGTTATCTGAGCCTGTTGGCAGGTAGAAAACCTTGCTGGCTTGATATTGACAAGAGTCCAAAGAAAGACTAGAGGACTGGAAGCTGGTGCAATCTCTGTGGGAAATCAGGATGGGCTCTGGGATGTGAGGAGGGGTAGATGATTTGTAGAGCTAGGAGCTCTAGTCATGCACCAGGACCCCATCGCACTAGGCGCTGTACAGAGAGACCAAAAGACTTACAGCCTAACAGTAAGACAAGAGAATACAGAAAGCCAGGGGAGTACGAGGAAACAATGAGACAATATTGGTCAGCACGCTAAGCCGTGATCTCTGCACACCAGCAGCCCAGCCACAGTCAATTTTTTTGTAGGACTATCGGCAAAGAAGAGTTTTGAGGAGGGAGGAGGAGAACTAGGTGGTTTTGCAGGTGTTTATGGGGATCTCCTCCCAAGCACAAGGGACAGCATGGGAAAAAGCACCAAGGGGCTTGTTTGAAAACGGAACAAGTGGTGGTTGACATCACAGGCTGATCAGAGGCAGGAACCGACAGCTCACTAGCGAATGAGAAATGGGGCAGGGACAGGCAGTGAAGAGCTTTGACGATGAGGAGAAGCAGCTTGTGTTTGACAGGATGGAGAAGGGGGAGCCAGTGGAGGGATGTAAAGAGGAGCAGAGAAGATCAATTAACAATTGGAACAACATACTTTGAGATGTGGTGGATTCTCCAGCACAGAGAGTTGTTCTGGCCAGGACTGGCTCCAGGGTTTTTGCTGCCCCAACTGGCAGGAAAAAAAAGAAAAGAAAAGAAGCCGCGATTGCAATTGCGATCGGTGGCACTCCAGCGGCAGCTCCACCGCGCTGCTTTCTTCTTCAGTGGGAATTCGGCGGCAGGTGCTTCCCTCCGAGAGGGACCCACCGCCGAATTGCCGCGGAACAGCCCGATGTGCCGCCCCTTCCCCTTGGCCGCCCCAAGCACCTGCTTGCTGGGCTGGTGCCTGGAGCTGGCCCTGGTTCTGGCAGCCCCACTCTAGCTCAACCACCAGATATGGGCAGGAGGCAGGAACCACTGGGTAGGATTTTGCATAGGAAGATGGACTTGATGATCTGAACAGTCCCTTCTAGCCTTCAACCCTATGAAATACCAGCCAAGGCCTCGAGGGGAAGGTATCCCCACGTTAAAGCAAAGCAGCCTGTGTCCAGCTCTCCCCGCAGTTATTTGGATGGCAAAGGGCCCCAGGCACAGGCCAGGACCCCACTGCACCAGGTGCTGTTCACACACAGAAGACGACAGGCCGTGCCCCAAAGTGCTTCCAGCCAATATGGCCATTGCTTTTATTGTTAGCAATAGCACCTAAAGGGTGGTTTGGTGGCTCCTCCCAGACATTAGGGGAGGAAGCACCAAGGTGCTTGTGGGGAAAACACAAGGAGCAGGCCCTGGGAGCCAGCACTGTCAGGAGCCGGGGGTGTGTATCAATAGCTCAACAGTCAAGTGTGTCGCCCCCTGCACTCCCCGCTGCAAAGGTGCCTTTCTTTGCTGGGACTGGAGACTCCTGGGGCCCATGCTCAACACTGCCATAAGCTTCCTGCGTGAATGCAGGCAAGAGTTGCATTCCTGGCTGGGTGCAAATTCCCTATCTGTAAAGTGGGGGGGGCCTTCCTTTGCCTTGTCCATTTAGATTAACAGCCCCATCCAAGCTCGGGGGTCCCCAGCAGGGTGTGTGCCACTAGACCCCCCTGCGATAGCTGTCATGCCAGGTGCTGGACAGACAGGGCAAGAGTCCCAGCCCCCATGGAGCTGCCATCTAGAGAGAGCAGAAGAGAATGGGAGAAAAGAATGAGCATTATCCCTCTTTTACAGATAGGAGCTGAGGCCCAGAATAATGAAGCAACTTGCCCAAGGCCCCAAGAGAGGCTGTGACAGAGCCAGGAATGGCAAGAACCTCACACCCAAGACAACTCTCAGGCACACTAACCTCTACAAGGCTCAGGTGAGACAGTGGTGCCAGGGGATTTGCACACTTCATTTCCATTAAAACAGGGGTTCTCAAACTGGGGGTTGGGACCCCTCAGGGGGTCACAAGCTGTCAGCCTGCACCCCAAACCCCACTTTGCATCCAGCATTTATAATGGTGTTAAATATATTAAAAAATGTTTTTAATGTATGGGTGGGGGGGTTGCACTCAGAGGCCTGCTGTGTGAAAGGGGTCACCAGGACAAAAGTTTGAGAACCATTGCATTAAAAAAAAATTAACCCACCCTGGGAAGCTAAAGCCCTTTTGGGAGCTTGGATGATACCAGACCGGACATCCAGGTGAACAGGTTGCTCCTCAGACTGCACTAGCTCGAATCCTGTCCTGCAGCACCAGGGGAGAAAGGAACCTTAGACACTCTCTCCAGCTGTCTGCCCTCCTTCAGGTCACATCAGGCAACGGGAGACAGCTGGCTCCCAGGGATTGCATGCCTCAAACCTGGGGGTCTACAGCATGCCAGGATCACCCTGCTTTTAACAAAGAGCTGGGGAGGGGCTGCTTCAGGTTCTGAATCCCAATAGGAAGGGGTTGTTTTGTTGATCAAATAAACAGCCTGTTTTCTCTGCAGCGCTTCGGCGGCCCTCTGGAGTGGAACTCGTATCCATGACTGCCACCAGAACCATCTCTGCTGGCCTCATTTATATTCCAAGCACGGCCACACTCACGAAAGGGCTCCTTCACCAAAGCTTTTCACACATCAATAGGTCACAGAGCAGGGACAACGGGAAGGGGACATTTCTGCCACACTCGGAGCTACAGGAACTTCCAGTGCATGGGTAGATTGCAGTCTTTTTTGTTTCCTGGTCTGCATGGCTCTACGTCACCAGCCTCCCACATTTTGGCAGAAACAAGGGGCTATGGAAAGGAATCAATGCTGGCAGAGCAGTGGCTTCAGGATCGGACATGGGGCTGCTCGCATGACAATCCCAGCCTTCCCCCATGCCCATGGGGAATTGAGGTATTGCCTCAGCCCCTGTCCCAAACTCCACCACTGTTCACTGCCTCTGAAGCAGCTGAACTGCAGGAGCAGACAAGCTTTCACTCTCCTGCACTTAAGCCAAGCTACCTGGAGTTGAAAAAGGTCCGATAGAGCAAGACTCTTCAGATTCAGGTAGGCCTACAGGCCCTGATCGATACAGCGCACCTCTACCCCCACATCATACAAGGTGCAACCCAGGCCCGACTGAAAGGGGGAGGATTGTCATGCCAGGGACAGTGCACATGTGGTGAGTCCCTGCGTCAAGTTTACAGCCTAGACCCAAGCAGGATCACCCTGTTTCCAGTCACAAGAGGAGTCCGTAGCTTCCTGAGTCCCAGACAAAAAGGTGAGAAAGGAGACAGGCACAAAGAGAAGTGTCTTACCCAAGGTCACGTAGTGGGTTATTGGCAGAGCCAGGAATCAAACCCAGGTGTTTGGAGTCCTAATACTCTGTCGCATAGGCCACACCACCTCTCCCCACAGATCATCTTCCTCTTGTAAAGCAGGAAGAAGGGACGTGTTTGGGCACCTGTCACACAGCTTGGTTTTGCTTCAAAAAATTTCCTGTTTCAAGGGTCTTGGAAGCTCAAGGCAGATGATCAGCAACTGGTGGAGAATACCCCTCCTGACTGGGATCTGTGTGGCTTAGATAGATTTGGGAGCCAGGACCCCTGGCTCTATGGGCTCTGGAAAGAGTGGGGGCTGATGCTTAGAGCAGGGGACACTGGGAGTCAGGACTCCTGTGTTCAATTCCCAGCTCTGGGAGGGGAGTAGGGACTAGGAGTCATTGAGAATTGGGTTTTATTTTACACCAAAAAAAAAAAAAATCACAGTAAGGCCAATAGCTGAATAAGGATTAAAAACAAGTTGAGACCCTGATAACAAGAGCATACAGTTACAGCAGGCTGTGAAGAAACTACACCAGCAGGTTATTTCACAGTGGCCCTGAGACAGTTACCAAGCCTCTGTATCTTGGTCAATTTCACTAAAGACAGAGCAAGGGACTGGGCACCAGAGAACCCGATCCCATCCCCAACTCTGCCACTCATCCATGTGATCTTGTGAATAGGCACTCCAAACACATCATCCCTATTCTACTGCTGGAGAAACACCGATCTGCCTCCCTACATAGGGAGCTGGGAGACCTAACTCTTGAGTGTTAAAGTGCACTGAGATTAAAGTGCTATCCATGTGATCAGAACAGGTGATCTAGCTGCTGTTTGGTAACTTTGCAACCATCGCCAACACCGAGTTTCTTTTAAAGGAGTCAAAGATGGAAGGAGAGACTCCACATAGCGGAGACTCAGCCAATAAACAGACCTGGGCTGATGTCATTCTGTCCATTCACACTTGTTAGTATTTACACAAGTGAGAGGGAATCTAATTCTCCATTTTACTACACCTCTAAGTCAACTGTGCCCATAGTTGTATCAGAGCTAGATGATCAACTGAAGTATTTATATGCAGCCACTGCATGCTTTTCCTGACCCAAATCCACTAGGGAAACTGGCACAATGCAGGGATATTCTGCTGGTCCTACCCAAACAAATGATGTGCAATGCTTAGAGGAGGAACAGCACACTGCAGTGAAGTGGAAGAAATGCTCCTCAGGGGACTAGTGTGAGAGGTTCAGTCATCTCTGCTCACATCTGCCATGGGCATGGAGACTGTGGTAGCAGTGACTGGACGAACCACGCCACCCAGTATTGCCATGCAAGACTTGGTGTTTTATCTAGCCCTTGGCTTAAGGAGTGGGTAGCACTACAGAGCATGAAGTGTTAATTGAGCCAGTGAGCCTTTAATGGGTCAATGTGACAGCAGGTCACGCAGCCCTCCCAACCCTGTCCCAGCAACAGGGGTGTCAGAAATATCCTGCAGTTGGATTGCTGCTGTGGCACTGACCTCCCAGCGCAGCAAGGACCCTGTTTGTAAGGCTGAAGGCCTCAAGAAGAGCTGAGCTTTCAGGAGCACACACTTTCCATACAAATGTGCAAGGGATCATACCCCCAAACCCTGCCTTTAAGAAATATAGCCCAACTCCTGCAGTGGAGCATAGCACCACTTGTTGGCAGCATGGTAATGGGTTTCCCCCATCCAAGTCCACTGAGAATTAATTAGGCCTTTATAAAAAAACTGCTTTTATTCATTGGAACCTCCCCTCTAATGCAGTTTTATTCATACACAAAAAGCAGTAAGAAATGGCTGCGGGTGACTGAACGGAAGAGCGTTTTACACATTATCGTCAACAGAAATCGCTCCAATTTGGGGGGCAAGGGGACCCCAGACCACAAAACATTCAGATGTTAAAAAAAGATTCTAGGCACATGGCAAGTGAAAAGCAAATGGACCTTGAGTGTATGCAGTAGCAGGGCCTTCTCAGTGCCTACTGAAACCTCTTAACTACCCAATTAACCACTAACAACTCGCTACTGCTCCCTATGGGGCATTCCAATACCCACAGTTAAGAGGACAATGGACCCCACCCCTCCAGCATGCTTCCCACTATTGTCTGGTATAGTAGCCCCTTGACAGAAACAACCCTCCCCAAGCCAAAGCCCTGACTTGGGGTGTATTAGCGCTGGGGTTCACAGGGCCCAAAGATCAGCTATGGTACTTTCCTGCCTCTTTCCTCTGGTATGAAGTCATGTCCAAGGAGATCTCTAAAATCCATTTGCTTGCCCCTTGCCCGCATTCCAACCTACAGGCACTAACAGTGCTGGAAAGAGTCTAGACTCAGAGAGCATTGCTCTCCTCAGATGGATTTAAAATCTAAGTCACAGAGAGAGAGAGAGAGAGAGAGAGAGAGAGAAAGGAAATAAAGTAACAAACAGGTTCACAATATGGAGCCAGCGTTCCGACCGCGTTCTTCAAGGGAAGAGTTGCGTCGCTTCACAGAACTGTCCTTTCTCCCAACATGGCCACCAGCCAGCTACAGGCAGGTTCCTGCTGAGGGAGTGTCCTCACTGCATTCCCAGAGTCCTCCAATCTCACTTTGGGAGCCCCGGCAGCCCCTGCTTCAGAAGAGAGACTCCGTGCTACAGTGCCCTGAGAGCTAGTGTGGATTCTGCTACCGAAACACACCAGTCGGACAGGAATCGGACATGACAAAGCCCCGAGCCTTCATTCTGAATAGAGTAAGGAGGAGGGTGTGAGATGTAATCTCTGGCACGTTCCCAGCAGCCTGGCTTCACGTGCCTCTCCCCTCCAATTCCTGGCTCCATAAGGTGAGATTCAGCATTTTATGAGACAATTGAATAGAAAAAAATCCATCCTTCAGTTCTGTGGTGGGGGTGGCGGAGGTGCGGGGGGCATGCCGAATGGTGGCAAGGCCGGCACCCCCATCCCCATCATGGTGACGAAATTAGAAGGGTCCATGGGGGGCGGGGGAGGGGGCGGGGCGTACATCATGCCCGCGGAGCCAGGCGGCGGCGGCGGCGGAGGAGGCGGGGCCCCGGGCGGCAGCGGAGGCTGGACCCCTGGAGGCAAAGGGACCATGGAGGGGTTGCCTTGCATCTGCGGGGCCCCCGTAGAAGCCGCCACCGCAGCCCCCTGCTGCTGCCATGGCGGGATGGACCCGGTGCCAGCGCTCGTGGTGGTGGTGGTCGTCGTATCTGGGATTTAAAGAAGAAAAAGGTCACTTGAAAGGATCAGGGGTGAAGCTCGGAGTAACTGCAGGTAAGGGAAGTGTCAGCCTCGCTAAAGGGACTGGACTGTCATGGGATGCAGGCTCACCACATGCACAGAGGGCACTACTGGTCCTGGGAGTGTAGGGAGCATTCTCTGGCATCAGTCAGGGCAAGGGAGTCATATGGAGAACTCTGCGTGCAGAGAGCTATTTCCATCTTTGCTTTGGCACAGCTGACAGCTGGGCAAGTGGGGTGCAGGAGTGCAGCTCCCAAAAGCAGCAGAGGGGAACTAACTGCTATGACAGTGTTTCCCGGCCAGTGGGCAGCGGAGAGCAGCAATGGGGATGGGGAAATTGTACCACCCCAGCCTCTGCAAACATGCTGCCGTGCTCCCACCTCCCCTACCCCTCCTTCTACACCCATGTAACCATATGGGTGAGTGGGGTAGTGTCCCTTTCTCGCACGCATGCGGGATGGGGATGAAGGTAAGAGAATTGCTCTTACTCACTTTGCTGCCATGGCAAGGGAGTACTGGACGCCATACTGTTGCTGGGAGGTGGCGGCGGAGGCTGCTGCTGCTGCTGCCATGGGGGGAGAGGACCAGAGGGAGGCGGGGGAGGCTGACCACTGGGCGGAGGGGGCGGCGGGGCCATCATACCCATCGGCGGCGGCATCATACCTGCAAGGGAGAGGGGCGGCCGATTAGGGGCTGGGCATCGAGGCGACACTGAATCGTGACTTGGTTAAGGGCTTGTGACACAAGACACTCACCTTTTCCTTGATGCAGGCGATAGACCCCAGAGCCCACAGGCGTATTTCCCAGGTACTGATCTTGAGGGAATGAAAGACCGTAGCCTTAGTGCCAGTTAATGAGACTAGGAGATTCTCCTCCCCATCTCCCCCAACAAGTCAACTCGTTAGCTAACAGCCCTGTCCACAGACAAGAGCCCATGCAGACACTGTAGCCCAGTGATACAAAACTGTGGCTCTCCAGCCTCAAGTGGCTCTTTATCTTTAATGTGTCTTCTCCAGCTCATGATATTAAAACACTGATTTAAACAACCAATCAGGATACTCTGCCCAATTAACTAATTAAGTTATCAACTTGCACTAAGTTATTAACTTATTTGCTGTGAGAGAGTGTATGTGCACGTGTGTGTAAAAACACTAAATAATTCTCCTGTCATTCACATTGCTGTGGCTCTTTTGGGTAATGCTGATCAATAACTTGGCTCCTGAACCACTGAGGTCCGAGTATCTGCTGTAGCCTAAACCCTGAGGCTGTAAGGATAAACCCTTCTGCTTTGAGAGGGAGCATGCTGATTAGTGGAGTGGATCTCAACTACAGAGCACTCCCTAACACCAGTCCCCGCCCAAGCCAACCCCCACGTACCCGCAGTGCCTTGGAATGTACTTACCCATGTGGTGGGGGCCCGGGTGACCTGGAGGATGTGGCCCCTGGTTCATGGCTGGATGATGTGGCTGCATCCAGGGTGGTGGGCCATTGGGATTGTGCTGCATTGGATGGCCACCATGCCCACCCATGTTGGGCATGGGGTGGTGGAAGTTGTGAGGCCCACCTGGACCCCCAGGTCCTCCATGCATCCCATGGTAGGGCCGGTTATCAGAGGGGCCGGAGTTCATCCACGGAGGACGGTTCTACAGTGGGGGAGAGAAAGGAGCTATTCAGACATGCCTTTAAATACAATCAAAGCCATCATCTTATCATGTACTTCAGAAAGAAAAGGTGGAACCAGACTGCTAACTATTAACTGTCGTATTACGGGAACTACAAGCCAGGACCAGACTTGGAGGGTCCATCTAGTGTGATATCCTGTCTGACAGTGGCCAGAGCCAGACGCTTCAGAGGAAGGTGCAAGAAACCACACCCTGTATCAGGCAGATGTGGGATAACCTGCTTGACATTAGGTCTCACCCTGTTCCTTACCAGTTACAGACTGGTGTAAGCTCCGAAGCAGGTGGTGTAACATCCCTGTCAAAGCTTGTTAACATTGACTACTGTAACTCTGGATATTCTTGGTGTCTGTAGAAGTGTCCAATCCTTTTTTAATCTAGCTCACTTTTTGGCCTCAATATTATGGCAATGAGCTCCACAGGGCAATTATCTGTAGTGTGGAAAAGTATTTCTGTGGCTCGTTCTGAAGTCGCCACCTTTCAATTTCACTGTGTTCCCTTGTGCTTGTACTGCGAGCCAGGGAGAACAGAAGCTCCTGATCTCCGTTCTCTAGGTCATTCATTTATAGATCTATGTTCTCTAAACAATCCCAACGTTTTCATTCTCTCTACATGAGAATTTCCAACCCCCTCAACATAGTTTGGAGCACCCAAAAATAAGACAAAACCCAGAACTGACTGCACAGTTGTTTCTCTCCCTATGAACCATTCAAAAAGGGGGACTGATTCCTGTCACCACCACTGAAAAGCTGTGGGACGGACACCGCAGTGCATGGGGATGGAGAAAAGGGGCCTATTTGTAAGGTGTTTTCTTTCAAGCAAATACTAGCAGGTGAAAAGGCCCAATCACTCACGGGAGGAGGCGGGTTGTTTCCTGGTCCCGAGGGTCTGGGCCCACTTGACAGAGGTGTATTGGTGGGGCCAGAGGAAGATCCCACAGATGCTGGGACTGGAGCTTCTCCCAACTCTGCCATCAGGGACAGGTATTCTTTGTCCATGCGGGCTTTGTCCTGAGCAGACTGAGGGTCGCCAGGTCTGGAAGCAAAAAGTCACATGCCACTAAGCCAGTGGTTTTCAACCTTTATTTGTTTGCGGACCCCTAAAAAATTTCCAATGGAGCTGCAGATCCTTTTGGAAATTCAACCTGTGGTCTGCAGACTCCTACCATAGAAGTTAGTTTTTAGTCTAACTGAACAGACTTCAACTATAAAAGTTGCACGTGCTTGACACAACATTTGATGCAGCATGAGAAAGGGTGTTAAACTGTGGGCTTCTATGGTAATGACAACAATTTGGGGTTTTGACCTGTAGGTGGGGGCATTCACATACTTTTGATTGATCAGAAAATCAGAATGCCTTTTCTAGGATCTGGATTTTTTTTTTATTATTATTATAGTCACCTTTCGCAGACCCCTTAGACAGTCTGTGGACCGGAGGTTGACAACCACTGCTCTAAGCCACACACTCCAGATACCAGTGCTATGGGAGGGGAGCTGAGTCCACTGTACAGGACAGATGGATCCAAAGCTACATCACTCATCTCCTAGGCTTCATATGGAGTAAGCTGTGAAGCTAAATGAATACAGAAAACTACCAGCATGGATTGGGCCAGTGCCTCCATCTAGCCCACAATCCCATCTCCAGCCACTAGCCGCTGCTTCAAAAGGTAGGTACCAGAAACCCTACAGTTAAGAAATAACCTATCCCAGGAAAAGTTCCTTCATCCCAATCAGAGGCTGGTTTGGACCCCCATTTCTAATCACCATTAGGTATTGTATAGGATTAATTTCCAAGCCTAGTATTTGCTAACTCCTACCCCTTCCCTGGGTATTGTGCTAAGAGGAAGACTGATTTGTCAAGTGCTTCTGCGTTGGATAGTACATGATTTCCTAGGACTAGCAGGATGGTCTGCTGCAATTAGCTGCCAAGACACCCTTCTGGAAAGCTATAGCATTCCAACCACAGAGCCCATCTGCTGACACAAATGATGAGCAGGCACAGTTGACAGAAGATTGCTTAAACAAGCTGGCCTGGGAGATTTACCTAGAGAACTTGCAGTCAGAGGCAATGTGTCCAGCTCCTCCGCATTTGGTACACACAGTGGTGTTGGTGATGCTGCGGGTCTCTGCACTTTGCCATGGCCGCAGGATCCTAAGCGATAACAAAGCATAATTAGATCAGCTTGACACTCAAGCAGCAGCAAACATATGCAGCTGCACTGACTTTGCTACTTCCAACAGGCAGGTACTTACCTGTTGTCATCTTCCCGCAGTGTCCCATTAAGCCGGGCCAGCTCACGCAGCTGCATCTTCCGCAAGTCGTTCTGGTCTTCTGGTGTTTCAATGCCTTGCTTCAGAATATTTCGGATCTGGAAGAGACATGTTGCTTAGTGGTATCAAGCTCAAACCCTTATCTGCCTTCGAGAAATTCATCTCCCAAATGCATGTCTACACCACTGTCAGAATTCCAGCTCCCCTACAGGCCAATGATAAAGCTAGCCCCCTCATTCCAATTCCTTTCCTATGTCCCTCCATATCGCTCCTATGAGTGGAGTGCTGAGATTGAATCTTCCTCCAAAGTTCCCAGACAGGTCTTATTTATTTCATCACCTTGCCTCAAAAATAAAAGCAAGTATGCAGAGCAAGAGGCTGGCAATGGATTACAATGCAGGAGGCAAGCTTGAGTTGAGTTTCCACAATGTGATCTTTTACCGTAGCTGAGACGGACTCCCTCAGATGTTTTTGGTTTGACCATCCTGAGCTTTGCATTTATACCTGTTCCACAGCCTTCTTCACATTCTCCATGGTGTTGGCAGTGACCAGAGCATGAAGAGGCTCATCTTCTCCAGGCAGCATCTGGCCATCTTTTCGGCCCACCTTCCCTTCCTTCACTGATCCCTTCCCCCGGATCATGATCTTGGCATTGCATTCCTTCTCAATATTCTTCAGTGTATTACCTCTGTAGAACAAATGGTTGTGTTATTCCCATGCCAACTGGGGGATTTCTCCACTCCCCCCGGATGCTACTTCACTCCCAATGTGACTGTATCACTGCCCCAAGTACTCCTCTTCATGTGGGGTCAGTTTTACCCCAAACACCACCCTCTTTAGAACATTTCTAGGGGTATGTCTACACTTAAACCGTTAGTGCAGCACAACTGCTGCTGTAGCACTTCAGTATAAACACTACTTATACCAACAGGAGGCAGTCTCCTGTTGGCATAGGTAAGCCACATTCCCAAAAGGCGTTAGCTACGTCACTGGAAGAATTCTTCCATTGACCCAGTGCTGTCTACAATAGGGGTTAGGTCAGCATAAGCACATCTCTCAGGGGTATGGATTTTTCACACTCCTGAGAGATGCACCTATGCTGGTGTAAATTCCCAGCGTATATCCAGCACTAGGTCAATGCCAAGCACACTCCTCAAAACACAAGGAATATTTCTGCATTCCCAGAGAAGGCATAAACACACTATGTCAGACATGCTATCAAGGACGCCCTGTCAGAAGATAACATGACAGGTAGTCTGTTTCAGTGCCACGAAGTCCTACATTAAGATACGGGGGCTTGCAGGGTGGAGACTAGAACTGGAATAGCTTCCAAGCGCCCAGCAAGGCAGTAAAGCTACTTGGATTGTTTGCCTTTAAAATCCCATAGTACATTCAGCCTGGCTCTTGGAGACATGTTTTGAACCATTTTAAAGGCTGCCAATTCCGCTCTGGTCTTGATGTCACACCATCTATCTGCTAGAGTCTTGATGTGCTTTTACCAGCACCATCTCTCAAGCATAAGCAAATAAGCCAGCACTGTCCATTACTGCCAAACTCTTGGACTCCAAATTTGATCACCTCTGAACTACCTTCATTTCACAGAGAAGAGTAGCAGCTTACCTGGGTCCAATCAGAAGCCCCACAAAGTTAATCTCAGGATATTCATCCTGTGGGATCATCACCTTATCGCTCACTCGGGTCGCTGGAGGCCTGAAAAAAAATCAAAAAGTGATCATCAAGACCTGCATATAGCTAGCCAACAGACACCTCCACAAGGAACCTGAGCCAGCTGAGATCAGAACTCTTTCCCCAGTTCAGAATGCATTGGTAGTCCAGGGAAACACAGTGGCTATACGCTTTATAGCAGTCGTCTCCAACCTTTTTAAGCCCAAAATCACTTTTTGAATTTAAGGGCAACCCAGGATCTACCCTGCCCCTTCCCCCAAAGCCCCGCCCTGCTCACTCCATCTCCCCTCATCGCTTGCTCTCCTCCACCCTCACTCACTTTCACCTGGCTGGGGCAGGGGTTTGGGAGAGGGTGCGGGTTCTGGGCGGGGGCCGAGGGGTTTGCAGTGTGGGAGGGGGCTCCGGACTGAGCCTGGGGCCAGAGTGCAGGAGGGGAGGGGTGCAAGCTCTGGGAGGGGGGTCGGGCTCTGGTAGGGGGCTCAGGGCTGTAGGAGGGCGTTCTGGGTGCAGGAGGGTGTCAGGGCTGGGGCAGGGGGTTGGGGTGCAGGAGGTGGTTCGGGGTGCTGGCTCTGGGAGGCGGCTCAAGGCTGCAGTGCAAGAGGGGGTTCGGGGTCCTGACTCTGGGAGGGGACTGGGGCATAGTCTCCCATCAGGCAGCACTTACCGCAGGCAGCTCCCAGTTGGCAGTGCAGCAAGGTGAAGGCTGTCCCGGCCCCACGCCACTCACAGAAAGGGCCAACGTGCCCCTATGGGGGGCATGGGGCACACGGCTCTGCATGCTGCCCCTCTCTGCCAGCATCACCCCCTCAGCTGCCAATGGGAGCTGCGGGGGCAGTGCTGGCAGACAGGAGAAGTGCATCAAGACCCTCGCCCCCCCACCTCGGGACCGCGCTGGCTGCTTCCGGGAGCAGCGTGGGGCCAGGACAGGCAGGGAGCAACCTCGCTACACCACCGGAGATCATAGTCAACTGCGGAAGTTCCCAGGATTGTCCAGTCGATTATGATCAACTGGTTGGGATCTACCTATAAAGCAGTGGTCACCAAAGAGCTATTTACACAGCAGCACTTGTGCAGAGGAAGCTGGGACCATCTGTAATAGGGCAATAGTCAAACTTGGATTTTGGGACAGGATGAAACCGTCCAGGAATGACAGTGCAAAGGCCTACCCATAACATCTGGCAGGATCTTCTCCCTCCACTTACTTGTAATCAGCTGGTGGCTTGAAGTCCGGGTTGAGGGCCACCATCTCTGTGATGAGGTTATGTCTCTCCTCCTCCAGCTTCTTGCGGGTGCGGAACTCACGGGTATTCAGGCGCTTCCCCTCGCTATTGTAAATGGGCTCAGGGGAAGGAGACCTGCAGAAAACACCCATGGTTATTCCTCCTGTGCTCAAACCCAAGTGGCCACTTACAAGTACAGCTTCCCCTCAACCCTAGCATAATTTAGGCAAATCAGAGCTAAATGTGCTATTAAGACCACAGGAAAGGAAGGTGTAAGTTCATTCATGCCTGTCTTATGACTACATGGATAAGGAGGTTGCAGCAAAACACTGTATGCCATGAGGAGGGGGGAAATAAGGTGCTTTATGGGGGTAGCAAGGCAGTAAACAGCTACAATGACAGCAACTCTGCCACGAGCGTGCTCATGATTTTAAAGGGGAAGGTGGAGAGAGTTAATTCGCACGGAGAACAAACTTTCCAGCTTCACTAGGCAATGCAGCCATGAGTTTAGAGAGACTCCTAACGCAGGAGGTAATGCAGGTTAAACGTGGACTTTTAACACCATAACAGAGTAACAAAAGAGATTAGTCTTTAATCAAAGGTGACTAATCCTGCTGGCAACACCCATTAAATCTAGTTCACTGCCCCAGTGTAGAGAGACGGTCATGGCTTCTGTCCTGGCTTTTCCATCATTGTGCTGGCAGCTTCAAGGCCGACTCTCAACCTGTTTTCTGTGTTAAGGCTTAGAGGCTGGGTCAAACCGCCTTTTCTTGGTCCACAGTCTGGACCTGTAAACCTCTATGGAGAGCCCTGTTTTCTCCACAGGGTTTAGATGCCCAGAAAGCAGAATTTTTTTTGTTTTGTTTTAACAGCAAAATGTTGTAAAGCTAAAATAAAAGAGTCAGTTTGATTTACCACAGCTGTGTTTGCGGTAAGAAAAAAGTCACACTCCTAGAAATTTGATTAAGTTATGGACCTTTTTTAAAACATGAAGGAAAATTTAGGATTAGCTGCAAGAAGTGAAGAGATTATGTGGATCAGGTTATTAAAAAAAAATACATCCCGGAAGTAATCAGAAACCTACACCCTTGTTTTAGGTTAAGAGAAACTTTTTCTACTGGGTTAGAGCAAGGATTAAAATCAGTTGATCCCACTGTCTTCTGAGCCTAAAGTGAACCATCAACACATGGAATAAAAGGTCAGGTTTGATCAGGACTAATCATGTCTAAATTACACCTCCATTTCTAGGATTTGAATAAATGTAACACAGTCCAATAGCAGAGAGAGCAACACAAAAATACAAGATATCACCCTCCCAGCTTGTTTTTACTAAGCATTTTAAACTCATGTTAGCTAGTAGTTGGTTTAGAAACACATTTTAAAGAATTCAAGTAACAATGAATTATTAAATGGCTTAACTTTGAGATTACACCTTCAGAAATTAATGCTAAGACAGTCATTTCATGCATTTGATTCTGTTGAACTGCTGAGGAGCAATTAAGAGTTAGACTCTTCTGTAACTGAATCAGAAACTCCAATAAATTGTTTTTTTTAAACCACTAACAGGTTTGATATTTGACAGATCAGACAACTTTGGCTTTGGGCTCTTTTGCTAAACTGATCATTAAAAATGTTAAAGGCTGTTACAGCAATGCCTCACCTTCACAGGAAAAAATTAAGAAACCAATAACTCTCCCCTCATCAGTCTGGGTTATTGTTCCCATAAGAAATGCCAATCTGTCAGTCAAGTTAGGACAATTGCCCCAACTCAATCTTAAAAACCAAGAGCAAGGGAAAAAGGATAGACTTTACATCTATTCCCTCCTGACAATAAAAGGATTAAAAAAAACATGTTTCAAAGTTTACTAGTAACTTGTAATAATGGTGAAAGTTAATAGTCAAAAAGACACTATGCAGTGGTGCCCTGTAATGTAAAAAGTGCAATGGGAGTGCAAAATTTGTGTGCTAAAGAAAACTAGTTATTGCAAGGAAATAAGGCATAATAATTTGACTCCTAGCAAGGCTAAACAAAGATGCAGAAGTGAATGGCTTTAACATCCATGACACCATCTTACTGATCTAATACACCTTCAGCTGGGTAGAATTCAAGCCAAAGAAGGTTTCACTCCCATTTTAAAAGCAAAACTACTTCAATTGTGCTAAATGCTATAACACAACAAATTCCAGCTGGAAGATTGGAGGGGAAAAAGAGGGGTTTACTCCCCTCCGGTAAACAAACCAGACTCTGCTGTTCCATGCTAACAACCCAACTACAAAAATAAAGTGGTTAAATGCTGTTACTTTTCAGAATGTCACTGAAGCCCAACATAGCCACAGCTGTCCAAAAACCTATCGCAACGTTTTCACTTCAAAAAGAGTAAACGAGGCTGGAATTCCCCCACCACCTTGAGTCCCCAGAATTCCCCGATGTTGGCCAATGCTGTACAATAGCTGGCAGCAAAGAAATTGGTTAGAAAACTCATCTGGCTTTTAAAAAATCATCCTCAACCACCAAGCAGAAAGCTCTGCCATATAAGCTGATCAGAGTATGTTTCCAGGCTGCTCAAACTCAATGATGCAAAAACAAAAAAATTAAAATTAAAATAAAATAAAATAGTGCTTAAAAGTTTGCAAGGTGAACCTGTGAGAAAGACCTCTAGATACTGGGCATGTGCACAAGTCAGACCCTGAAAAAGTACATTAATTGGCTACCTTAATTTCCCTTAAAACAAGTCAGGTTAATTAAACCTACAAGCTTAGAAAATCAAAAACAATAATATACCCTTATTACCCTTTTCCCTGTGGTTTTTGTAGGGCTAGAATTGGTTCCATTCCATCTTCCCTAACAGAAAAACCCCAGCTCTCCTCCACAAAGAGCATTGCAGTCATCTGACTAGAGCAGGATTGTATTGAACTGACACATTATGATGCCACCAAAAAAATGTATTAAAAAAGGTAAAAGTGTTACTGTCAGCTGGTTAAAACTGTTTCCCAACCTGTCCTCTGGGTTAGGGGGGATGCCCAGGTCTCCTGTGCGCAGTTTACGAGTCAGGTCTTCAATCTGCAGTTGCACTGGAAGAAACCAGGTTAGGAAAGAAAAAAGGATGGAAAAAAGACATTGTTACCAAATAACATCTCAAATCTTAACATCAAAGCATGAAGAACGGGAAACTTTGCAATGGACGACTGATATTGTGAATAAATCGAAGGAGACCCGCACAATGTTATGTCAGCCAGCTAAGTTCAGCAGGAATCCAGAAAGGCCCACATTGATCTTATTTACATCTAGCTAGCCTTCTTCAAAGAGGATTATTAATTAGAAAGCAAAGTACTCAACTGAAATGGGGTTAGCAGAAAGAACTGTCTGATCTCTGAGACTACAACCAGCAAGTCACTGGAAGCCAAAACTCTTTCTGACCTACTAAAACTGGTATTAGTTCCAGGCCTAATGGAAGATGCCTTTGCAAGCAATTCCACTGTCCTACTGGACTTCTTCTTCCCATAGCAGAGTAACAATTTCTGTAAATATCAAAATAATTTTACTGATGATTTCAGAGCCAATTAAAAATGTGACTTGAATTAATGTTGCTGAAGTCAGACATACCAGTTTAGAAAAGGTCTCATTTCTTTTCCTAAGGCAAAAGCACATGGGCCATGCACCTGTGCATGTCTTTATTCTTAACAGAACTCCTTAAGGTAAATAAAAACAAACATACAGAAACTGCATGCACTGTACCATGCTAACTAACCCACACTAATGTACAGACTCCAAAAGGTCTGCTGCTGTTATAGGTCATGGACAAGGTAAGTCAGAAAGATTCAGGGTCCATTTTCAGATAGTAAATTACTAAAATGTACAAGCAGTTAAGCTTGACTCAGTTCTGGGTGCCTGACGCTGTACAAAAGAAGAAAGATCAGGATCTCTGAACCCTGAGCAATGTGATTTGGTTAATTACTGGAGAAGCTGAATAGCACGTGGGAGAGGGGTGGTAATCTGATCCACACTTTCTTTTCAAAATCCCTGCCCCATTTATTATTATTTTTAAATAAAAGTGCTGGTGTTACATTTGCTTCTTACCTTAGCATAGACTGAGAATTCTGAGCTGCAGTTATTTCATCCAATTGGCAGTAGTTTTATGATGGTTCCAATTTAAGATTGCCTCATTGCCACAGAAACCTTGCTTTCTTTTTGTGTGCAATATGTCTTGCACGTCTAACTCCCTTCAAATGATATTTAGAGCCTCTGAGAAACTGGGACACTCACTGTCCTTGCCTACCAATCACTTCTCTTCTTTAAACTGTTCTTCAAGCAATCCTGGCTCTGCCTATCCCCCAAACCCCACATCTCTCCTCCTCAATCCCTCATGTCTCCCTCTTCCAAACTCGTATCCTGTGTTTTAAGTTATGCACACATTATAAGCTCTTTGGGGCATGATACATGTCTTAGCTTTGTTGCTGAAATAGCACGTACACATAGGGCTCTACACAAGTAACAAAACAGCAACTTCAGAAAATCTGAAAGTCAGACTATTCATGTCTCATTTCCTTCTGTAGAGCAGTAGTTGTCAATGCAGCTAACACCTGGCTCTTCCTTTAAATATCAGATATTTGTTTTATGATACTGGATCAAAATCTGCTTTATATTTCTGAATAAAGATAGTCTGGTACAGAAACTGACAGAATCAAGGGCAAAACCCACAGTCTAGAAACTGACCTAGCAACCTTGACAGTAAACTATTAAACTTAAGTAAACCATAACCAGATCTCAGCATTGAACAAGACGACTAGTTACAAAGCAAATCAAAATTCTCAGTGGTTATGCAGAAGAAAGAAACCAAGGATTATTTTCAACCCGAGGGAGATGAACTGGATCACACTGTCTTGTGAAGAAGAGCTTGCTTTATGTAAAATGCAAGGACTAGAATTACATGTGACAATGCAAAGTCTCAGACAGATTAGGACTTTCTTGCCCTTTTTCACCCTCCTGGCTTATATTTGGTAGTTCATGAAAAGTGAATTTAGCATCACTGTTTGCAATTGAAGGCAAAGTTAATGTTAAACCTTGTATTTATAAACCAAGTCACTTAAACATTCTTATTCCCATACAGGAATGGTGTAGTCCCAAAGACAAATCTTAACCTTTGAAATTCCTTGTTTTCACAATTAACATTTCAAATCCCTTCATTCCCATAGGTCTAAGCAGTATCCCTTTCCCAGCAGTTTGTGTGCATGTGAATAGAGCTCATTTAGCAGAGCTCTAAACTAGAAGAGATGCTGAAGGTTTAGATTTCTTGCCACAAAGAACAGAAGCAAAGTTTCTCAATTTCCCTCAGAGCAAAACCAATATGACCAATGCCACCTTGAACACAAAAATTGAACTTCTACAGAGGTCATTTTTAAAAAAATTAAGCAGCCCAAAAGGAAGTCAGACTAGGTTTGAGGGGATTTCTGGTGCAAGGCTGTGCTGTGAAAGAGGTACCCGCAGGCAGTGTTCTCCACTGGAGAGGTAATCCTAGAGGCCCCCACTGACTGTAATGAGCTTACTAAATAGATGTTGAGAATAGAGGCTAATATACCTAGAGAAAGGACCACCCCACCCCTACAAAAACTATTCTAGGCATTCCATTTTCACCATGCCCGTGGAGAACACTACTCTAGTCACAAGCACGACAGGGGACCTGCAACAGGACACGACTGAGCAAAAATGTGTGAATTACTGATTTGAAGTTATGGAATAAGGCCACAATAACCTGAAGTCTAGAAAAAACACAGTTAACTTTCCAAACACTCAGCAACCAGAAATAGTCTCAGGATCACCAGATAGCAGATCAGATGGAAAAAGGGAAGAACGTGTATTTACCTATATAAGCTCTCTCTTGCTCACGAGTGAGTCCAGGAGGGATAACAGTGGGCATTCCTGGGATGACAGTCTTCTGCTCCATGGTGTCTTGGTTCCATCTGCTTCTCTTCCGCTTCTTATTAGGGAAATCTAAGGTCAAGCATCCTTCTTTAGACACACTTTGTAGAAATACCTTCATGCATACAATTTGACTTAATACATACGTCTTACATAAGCAATAATAGCTGCACCACCGAGCACACACAATTCCCTTAAGTCAGAAATACTGTCAAGGCTACCTACTCCTTTCAATACCAAAACTCTCACTGGGATGTGGAGAACTGCACACAAAGGCAGTAAGGTCTACAGGGTAGCACATTGAACCAAAATTATATTCTAGTCTAATCACTGACCTGCCATGTGACTTTGGGCAAATCACTTCACCTCTCTGTGCCCGTTTCCCCTCTCACACCTTGTCTATTTAGCCTTTAATCTTACTGTCACCATGTTTGCACAGCACCTCGCAGAGTGGGAGTGCTACGGGCAGAAATTAATCAGCAAATATTGCCACATTAAGACTTATTTATTATCTGCAAATCAGCAAGGGGTAGAACCAAGCAGTGAGATTGAAATTCAACAAAACAGTGGTATCAACTACAAAGTTATGCCCCCTCCATAAGGCAAGACAAACGGGAAAACAGGAAGATGCTTCAAGATCACCTTTCCAAAGCAAAAGAACAGCTCTCCAATCCAACTAACATTTTTCTAGTCACTTCGGCCACCATTTTTAAAGGGAACGCTGCAGTTCTGATCTTCGTCAGCAAAGCAACATGGCTGCCTCCCACAGCACCATTTCACATTCAGTCTCTCTGCACACATTACAGGATCCCTGAAGGTAACAGTAAACCTTCTAGGGATATTTACATTGGATGATGTGATGGGAAACTATTAAAACCCCACAGCAGTTTTCCTTGAACAGTAGTGTTGGAAATTGTTAATCCTCCCTTTTTTTTATGATGCTGATCTATGACTTGCTTTCACACAGGTATGGCCAGAAAAGCATGCATTTTGTCGTATGATTGAACACATTTCCAGAATGTGCTCTTCTAGAAAACATTAAAAGCTTAACAGGACTAACTATCCCTAATCATCTAGCTAAAGGGGGAGACTAATAAAAATAGGAAGTTAAAGAGACCAGGGCAGCCTTTATCCTCCATTTCTTCCCAGTCCTACAGAGACCTCCATTTTGGTTGTATGAGTATTTGCTAACTCCTACAGACAACACCAGGCCTTGTCTCTTCCAAGAATACCCATCTCAGGCTGTTCAGTGCCTTAGGAACTGCAAGTATCAGGGGGTAGCTGTGTTAGTCTGCATCTGAAGAAGTGAGGTTTTTACCCACGAAAGCTTATGCCCAAATAAATCTGTTAGTCTTTAAGGTGCCACCAGACTCCTTGTTGTTTTTTTAGGAACTGCAGTTATTGTGTGTCCAAAGCTCCCCTGACTAGCACATGCCCACGTGTGTTACCTAGAACCCCCATTTAAGTTACCAACCCCCAGATCTGTTTACATTCCCTTCTTACCCCAAACCATGTCTCTCCAACCAATTAAGAAAAATGTTCTCTTCTTCATTCCCTCCCTCAGAAAAGAGAGCAGCCACCACCTCAACCCCATCCTGGCCCCCGTCCCCATTTCCCTACATTTGGCAGGATTCAGATCCCTTTCTCCTACTGTGCCTCATTTCCCCCTTTCCCAGTCTACTCTCTACCTACTCTTACTATACCCCCACCCCACCCAACCCAACCCTTTATTTGCCCCAAATTCTTTCCTCTCCTAGAGCACCCAACATCATCTCTTCCTCCCATTCTCAAATCTACCTCATCCCCCCCAAATACCCCTACAACATAGTCTCATAGCCATCTCCCATCCCATAAGCCCTTAAACCCCAAACTTACACCATTGCAGTTTCTATCTCATCCCACAATTGCCAAAATTATAACCACCGCTAAATGTAAGCCCCTTCAACTCCCATGGACCATCTCAAGCCCCCCCATCCCTTTGCTTTTCAGTGCAACGTTCTCCAAACTTGCCTCCTCAGCCTGTGCTACCAACTAACCTCAAAAGGCCCCAAGCCTGCCCCTTCACCCCTTAGCACTGCCCCATTAGTGTATCCCCCACAACTCCAGCCCCTTAACTTCCACATCTCTTCCCTGCTGAGCTTAACTATACTCCTATATAGCCCCATTGCCCTATAGTCCCTCTACATCCCAGCCTCGACCCTATCCATATAACTGACCCCCACCCAACCCAGTTCTTCCTCCCCCTCCATTTTACCCTGCCCCTCTCCCCCGAGGCCCCCTTTTGCTCTGCCCCTCACCGTGATTACTGCCCCCTCCCGGGCCGTTCTCATCCTGCTGCTGTTGTTGCGGTGGCGGCGGCTGCTGTTGCTCGTGGCCCTGCGGGGGCGGCGGCGGGGACGGATACCGGTATTGCCCGTACTGAGGTGGGGGCTGAGGCCCCCCGGCCTGAGGCGGCGGCTGTTGCTGCTGCGGGGGAGGAGGCGGGGGTGGGGGTGGTGGGGGCTGCGGCTGCTGCGGCGGGGGCTGAGGCTGGGGCGGCGGAGGGGGCGGGGGTGGCGGAGGAGGCGGCGGCGGCAGCGCGGCGAAGGGGTAGGCAGCAGCCGCCATGGGGCCCAGCAGAGCTGCTTGGGCCTGGCCCGGGCCTGGGGGTGGTGGAGGTGGGGGCCCTGGAAGGACCAGCCCTGGGGGACCCGGCGGAGGCATCGGGTAGCCCGGTTTCCCCGGCGGTGGGGGTGGATGGAGCTTCCCTAGCGGCGTGGCGTTGGCTCCAGTCGCCGCCATTAGAGTCTCCTCAGCTCGCGGCGTTCGCGTTTCGCGAACCTTCCAGCCTTTGCACCTCATAAAGCTGCTCGAAAGCCATTGGCCGCGGAGATGTCAGTCACACTCGCGCGTCCTTCCATTGGCAGACTCTTACGTCCATTGGCCTTCCGCGACGGCCTGTTGGCCGAGCCGCTCCAGTGAAGGAAAGCGATTGGAGGAGAGCAGTCGAGTGGTGGATGCAACGCGCATAGGTCAGCTGAGATGTCACTCTGCAGCGAACTGCGGTGGGAATGGTTGAGAGGCAGGATGGGTAAACAGCATGGGGGAAAGACAAGTTATGATTGGTTGACTGGGAACGTAAGGCGCGGTACTAGCTGTATGGCACGGTGGGCGGGAGCCTAGTTCAGTGTCCGTGTTGGTACTGGATGAAGAGACGGAGGGCGGGCACTCGGGGTGGCGAGCCGCGTCGGGATTGGTTGCGGGGGGGGGATCTTGCCACACGCGCGGTGCGCCTTAGAGATTTTGGAAAGGTCGTTGGAAGACCCCGTACTGTGCGGGGGTGGTTGGTAGTGACGTTAATGCGGAGGGTCGCTCTCATTGGGCAGTACGCTGCGCGGGCGGTCATGGTTGGGCTATGGGGCCTATCAATTAACGGGGCGTTCCTTCTCTGATTGGTGAATGACAGGGCAAGCGCGAGGCAGGGTGCTGACTAAGCCCCAGTCGGTGTTGGGAGTGTGGTAGATACCCCTCCCCCCCGCTAGGAGCCCCAGGGGCTCATGGGAACCACCGTCTTTCAGGCTGCTGGGAGCCCCAAGGACTCATGGGAACCAACCCCCCCTTCACCCTGCTAGGAGCCCATGAGGCTCATGGGAGCTAGGCCAAGGGAAGTGTGTTAACTCCCCGCACACACCAAGGGGGGGGGGATGTGCCCAGCAGGAGGGGGGCAGGGGCCACACCTCGCAGTCACTACTGAGCATGCTCAGGTTCAATCTCACCCCCTACACCTGGCAGGGCCTTCTGAGGAGCAGGTTAGGCGCCAAGGTAAGTACCATGGTGATAGGACTGGGGCACTCACGGGAGTCCTTGCCCCCCCCCGCTGCAGTTAGGGCATAGGAGTCATTGAGCAGTAGGCTAGGGCCTGATCTAGTGCACTCTTCTCCCTTCTGGCTCCCCACTCAGCAGCTATTTCTCCTTCTCCACAAAACTCCTGTCTCCAGCCACTTCCTGCTGTGGGGCTGCTTTTCACTTGCAAGGAGAGCATAGTCCCAGCCCCAAAATAAACATCAGTTCTCTTGTTTTCCTTATCCCTGCCCAGGTCCCAGTGATATTGGGTAGAGCTCTGTGCTCCCCCCACCCCAATTCTCACAGAGGCCAGAAGGAGGTTTCAGGCAGGACTGAAGACCAGTCCTTACCAAGAGGGGTGACAGTATTAACGATTAGGGAGGAAAGCTAGAATAGGAGTAGAGCTGAACAGGCAAAGAGGCCCCAGTGGCTCTCCCCTTGGAGTGATTCACCCACTTAATACCAAGCAAATGAAAGACAGGTTTAATATCAATGTCTCTTTATCTTTTTAAATAGCATATTTTTTCAAGTTTGGTTTCTTTTATCCATAAATTCCAGCTTTCAGTTAAAAACCACAGAGAAATTAGCAAAACGGAAAGGGAAGCTTCCACTGCCTGAGTTAGTAGAGCCATTGGCCCCAGGATCCTGGTCTCTGTCACATTGGCATTTGGGGTTGGCACTGGTTTCCAAGGTAGCAAAAGAACAAGGCATCCCAGCAGCCAGCCATTGCAACATACTGCCTGCCAGTATGAAGCACTCTGCTTCATTTCAAAGCAGTCATCCATCCACCCATCTTTTCACACTCAAAATAGCAGTCATGCCAGCCATGCACCCAGCCCCTCCATAGTAGACACACTCAAACCTCTCTTACACCAATCAGCCACCCACTCTACCAAGCGATTGGCCTGCTCAGTAACCAAGTCCCTCACCTAGCCATTGTACCTGCCCCATCAACCAAACCCATCCTAATAATCACCACACCCAACCAACAAGCACTCAAGCTCTCTGCCACCAAGCCACCAGCCAGCTGACCAATTAGCCATCCCACTCATCCCCATCAGAACCCATCCAGCCAAGCAATCGGCCCAACCATTACCAAAATAGTCAAACAGGTATCCCAGCCACTGATTAAATTCAATAGGTTTGTCCCACCTCAGGCATTGCTTGTTGCTCACACCTTGAATGACGAGACACAGAATTGCTTTCCCACTCCTTTTGCAGCTGAAGGCGTATGCCAGATTTCTGGACCTTAAGTGCTACATGGGGAACACAACGCACCCACTGGAAAACCGATTGTCTTCATGTTGAAGCTGGAGGAGGAGGACACTTTCACACCCTGTGTCTCCAGAAGACATCTTCTTAGGGTTAAGAACTGGGGAGGGGGGGAAGCATTCAGCAGGCACAGGTATCAGTCAAGACAGACTGCGGAGGTGTCTTTGGACTGGCTGTAGTCAATTATTGCAGACATAAGGGTCTCAGGAGATGCTGGCCCTAAAAGGGGGGAGGGAATCTCTCCATGCGCTCCTGGAAAGCAAGGGTATCTCAGGAAGACTTTGGACAATAGGACAAGTGGACTGTAGAGTTTATAGAGTAGAACTCATCTGACATGGATTCCCGCAGCAGAAGACAGGCCCCGCTCATGGGAATAGTTCCCTGAGGCTCCCGCTACCTGTGCGCCTCCACTGAGCTTCTCAGCTATCAGCAGTTTAAACATCACAGCAGGATTTCCCCCTCCACACGGGATATTGGAAAGGCAGTTCCACACGCTCAGTAGCTGCTCTCGTGTCCTGTTAGGATGTAGAGGTTGCTGTGAGCCAAGGGATTCTCCGTGGGCGTGCTCTCCAGGATGATATCTCTGGGAGGAGGGGTAGAGGCAAGAGCAATGAATGAATGTGGAGAGACAAATGGTCAGAGCACGTTTTGAGCAGAACGGGAGGATTGGTAACCCAGACCTGATTGGAGAGGTGCCACACCCAAGCAAGAAATGCAACTCAGCAAAGCCAGCCCCAGCCATGATTGTACCCCACCGCCCAACCCAGACCCCATCACAGTCCCACAGCCATGAATGCAACCCACCCACCACACAAAAACAAACCCACCATGCAGCTCCAGCCCCCCAACCCTGACCACCACGCAAAACCAGCCTCTCCAACCCAACCATGCAAAATCCACTCTTGGTTCAAGTGCTGGGCACATTTCTCTGACCTCACCATTTATAATATAAACATAGCAGCATTTTATTATATAAACCCCAACCAAACCAAGCATGTGGCACTTCCTGCACATGCTTCACTCCTGGCAAGACAATGAGAGAACCACCACCACTATGCCTAATGTGCTACTGGCAGGTGCTGTGATACTGCAGTGGTAAGCACAGTATAAGACTCTATATAGAATAGAATAACTTCATCCCAGCCATGCAATGCCCACCTTAACCCAACCATGCAAACCCAGCCCCCAATGCGGCACATTCACCACGCAACCTCCAGCTACCCCAGAATGCAGCAAACCCTGACACAGCGCCATGCATCCTCAAAACAGGCCTACAAATCCACCCAGTCACGTAACATCCAGCAGGAACAGGGGCACAGGATGGACACAATAGAGAGTCAGGGTGGTGACCGGCTACTGAAGTGACCCAGTCCATGCAAGAGGAAGGAAAAGAAGTTCACAGCTCCTGGTCTCCCAGTCCCCAGATAATTTTCCCACTATCCCAGCCTTGCAGCCCGGCAACAAGTTCCTACCAATGGCACAGCCAGACAGGGGTAGCCAGCCGGAGCAGGCAGCCACACCACTTGATCAGAGAGTGGAGAGAGCAGAACAAGAATTCTCTCTTGGTGGTGCACTCCCTGCTGCAACCTGCCCTGACCACATTCTCACTTTGGGGCCTCACCTGTTGGCTCCCAGCACCCGGAACACCCTGGATTTATCTGTGATTTCTTGGGTCACCTGTCAAGGAGAAGGGTCAGATCAGCACACAGTTCTCCCAGCCCAGCTCCTTCCTGGGTCAGTGCATCTCCATCCCCCTCCCAAACCAGGGTGGTGGGAGAGAAGGGGACAGTTCCTATACCATGTGGTCTCCAGGAGCAATGCCAACTCCATGCATCATCTCCAAGTTAATCCCCCCTGCAGAGTCTGATCCCCCTCTTTGGGGAAGATAAGGAGACACGTCCACCCAAGCCCCGACCTGCACTCACCTCGTTGCCCTCCAGGCTGCGGCCCTGCATGCCATGTTTCCAGAAGGCCAGCACGCTGTCTTGAAGGCACACTGCGGTGGGAGGGACAGAAAGAAGGGGGTGAGCAGCGGGTGGTATGGATGACCCCCACCTTGGGGAAGCTGGCAGATGGAGGACACTGCTACCAGGGCAGGGAGGAGGGTGCTGGAACGGAAGGCTGGACAGCTCCTGAGGTCACCAGGCCAGGCAGGAGTGTGGGCCAGGAGATGAGCCGGCCAGCGGCAGTTCTCTCCCCAAGTGACCTCCCTCCACTCACCAATTGTCTCAATGGGGAAGTTGAAGGTCAGCTCTGGGGCCAGGGCTCTCTTGGGGGCCCCACGCAGGTTCACTGTCCTTACATAGTCTGCAGGGGAGAAAGAGTGAGGCAGTCAGCACCAGCTGTGGCCAAGGCTGAGCCAATGAGAGGGCCATGCTGGGGGAGGGACTTACGCTCAAAGCAAACGAGGACTGTGTCTCTGTCCATCTGAGTCACATGGCAGGCCACACTGGAGGCCACATCTGCAACAACAGCCGGAGAGACATATTGAGACCCTAGGGGAGCTGGCACCCTCTAGTGGAAAAAGGCCTCGTACCCTGTTCCCTCCCCTTGGAGCCCACCAATTCCCCCAAAGGGGAAATGCCCTGAGTTCCATTCCCCACCCTGGGGCCAGATTGAAGTTGTCACCCCCTGGAGGGGAAAGGCTCTGAGTCCCATTCCCTGCCTCCCCTAAGCCAGCCATTCATCCCCCCGCCACCCTGGGGCCCATGTGTGCTGATACCCCCTAGAGGGGAAAGGCCCCATGTCCCATTCTCCGCTTGGGCGTCTCTTACCTGCAGAGGGCTCGGTGCTGAGGCTGGAGTTCGTGCTGAGCGAGAGGACGTTAAACTCCAGCTCCTGGCCCGGCCGGTCTCGGTCCACAACACGCACACACACCTGGGGGTACTCTTCCATTTCCACCACAAGCAGCTCAAACAGGCTCAGGGGCATGGGCAGGGCCACAGGAAAGTGCTGGGGTGAGGGAGGGGAGGCTGAGATCTCAGCAGCGATGGGTTCTCCCATGCGTTGAGCTTCCCTAGGGCAGTGCCGTCAGTGAAAAGGACCTGGCAAGTTTTCCCCACCAGAGCAGCAAGGGCAAGTGTTGCAAGTGTCCCTCCAGAGCAGTGCCCTGCAGATTTTAGCTCCATGCAGGCCTACATCAGAGTCAATGAGACTCCACCAGTGGCTCCAGCACCCCATTTTCCCCCCAAACCCCGGACCTACCTTCAGCAGCATGAACTTCTGCAAGGGCTCGTACCACTGCAGCAGCACCAGGCTCGAGGGAAGAGCGGCGCACAAGAAGGTGTTGCCGGAATAGGGGTTCCGAACTGAAAGGCAACCAAGGCAGGTGAATGGGTTCCCCCAGGGGGAGAGCAATCAGCTGAGGGGCTCCCCTGTCCCCAGGGAGACAGCGATCCGGCCCACAGGAGGCACCCCGGTGGCGTGTCAGAATCACACTCACCCACTCGGCACTTGAGGCAGCCCTTGGTATCCGCTATCTTGGAGGAGAGCGCAAACTTCCTGCAGGGAGGAGGAACAGAACAGAAGGAAGGAATGAGCTGCCACCGGAGGACAAAAGGGGGCAGGATGAAGGGCTGAGTGGAGAGGGGATTCTACAGCCAGGCATGATGCAAATCCACCCACAGTTACCCTGAGGGGAGAACTGTCACCCAGTTAACCCATAGAACTCTCCGCTACAAAATAGTGGAGAAACAAAGAACTGGAGGAGGGTTGAAGGAAGGATGGGGGAGTTTTCAGAGAGAAGATCGCGGCTGCTGTTAGGATTGTGAGATGTATCCATGCACCCATCATGGTAAGACTGACGGTTATTTTGGACTCTTAGAAACACAAGAGCCACCAGACTGGATCAGACAGGAGCCCTCTAGCCCACTGTCCCGTCCCTGACAATGGCTTCAGAGGAAGCCCCACATCAGGCCGATTGGGATAATCTGCCCTCACGAGGGTTTCATCCTAATCCCTAACAGGGATCTTCTTAAACCTTCAAGCAGAAGGATTTAGCTCCCTTCCAAATTCATTACCATGAGCTAATCTAAATCTGGTTGTTCTCATTCTCCACTGAGCACTTGTCCCTCTGGGAAACTCACTATGCTCTTCGCCTCAGTGCCAGCCAGTGGCAGAGTGTACCACAGGCTAATTGTACACTTCACGAAGGTCAGGTTTCAGGGCTTGACTGCAACCAGGGAGGTCAGGAAAGAGCTTCCCCCACTCAAGGTAGCATTGGAAAATGAGGCATCCAGCAGATGCTGCAAATGAAGACAGGAGACCAGGGTAGATGGGCCCATTGGTCTGGTTCAGGATGGCAGGCATGAGATGGAGGATACTAGTCTGGATGGACTCAGGGTGGCAGTGGGGAAGAGGGGCCCATTGATCTAATCCAAGGGGATACTGGGCCCTAAAGGAACATGAGGGAACCTCAGCCTGAAGTGGCCAATTTCAAGGCTATGAGGACACCCAGCCCCATCTGGGGATTGACCCTCGGTCCCTCCCGGCTCGGTGGAGTTTCAGATGCAGAACCAAGCACAGCACCTGGGGATGATGCGCTCAGTCAGCCGGTTGGTGGCAATGGAGAGGGGGACCTGCCGCTTCTGCAGCTGCCTCCGCTGCTCAAAGAGGCCCAGGAGGTTGTGAGAGGAGATCTGGGAGGATTTCCCTGCAGAGAGAGAGAGAGAGCTGCATTGGATACTGGTATGGTGGATCCTAATGTGCTATCCTCAGGAAACTGCACCTAGATCTGAGGGTGACCCTCACCCCCACCCATAGCCCTGGCCATCCCAGCCCTGGCAGTGCTCCTCACCCCACCCACAGCCACTGGCCATCCCAGCCTGGGCTCCACACCCAGCCCTGCTGGTGACCCTCAATCCTGACCTGCAGTTCTCATAGACTCATAGACTTTAAGGTCAGAAGGGACCATTATGATCTTCTAGTCTGACCTGCACAATGCAGGCCACAGAATTTCACTCACCCACTCCTGTATCAAACCCCTAACCTATGTCTGAGCTATTGGTCTGCTAAACCCAGGGTTGTGAGTTCAATCCTTGAGGGGGCCATTTGGGGATTTAGTTGGGGATTGGTCCTGCTTTGAGCAGGGGGTTGGACTAGATGACCTCCTAAGGTCCCTTCCAACCCTAATAATCTATGATTCTAAGTCCTCAAATTGTGGTTTAAAGACTTCAAGGTGCAGAGAATCCTCCAGCAAATGACCCGTGCCCCACGCTGCGGAGGAAGGCGAAAAACCCCCAGGGCCTCTGCCAATCTGCCCTGGAGGAAAATTCCTTCCCGACCCCAAATATGGTGATCAGCTAAACCCTGAGCATGTGGGCAAGACTCACCCGCCAGACACCCAAGAAAGAATTCTCTGTAGTAACTGAGATCCCACCCTATCTAGTGTCCCATCACAGGCCATTGGGCATATTTTACCGCTAACAGTCAAAGATCAATTAATTGCCAAAATTAGGCTATCCCATCATAACATTCCTACCATAAACTTATCAAGCTTAGTTTTGAAGCCAGATATGTCTTTTGCCTCCACTGCTCCCCTTGGAAGGCTATTCCAGAACTTCACTCCTCTGATGGTTAGAAACATTAGTTTAATTTCAAGTCTAAACTTCCTGATGGCCAGTTTATATCCATTTGTTCTTGTGTCCACATTGGTACTGAGCTTAAATAATTCCTCTCCCTCCCTGGTATTTATCCCTCTGATATATTTATAGAGAGCAATCATATCTCCCCTCAGCCTTCTTTTGGTTAGGCTAAACAAGCCAAGCTCTTTGAGTCTCCTTTCATAAGACAGGTTTTCCATTCCTTGGATCATCCTAGTAGCCCTTCTCTGTACCTGTTCCAGTTTGAATTCATCCTTCTTAAACATGGGAGACCAGAACTGCACACAAGATTCCAGATGAGGTCTCACCAGTGCCTTGTATAATGGTACTAACCTCCTTATCTCTACTGGAAATACCTCGCCTGATGCATCCCAAGACCGCATTAGCTTTTTTCACGGCCGTATCACATTGGCGGCTCATAGTCATCCTGTGATCAACCAATACTCCCGAGGTCCTTCTCCTCCTCTGTTACTTCCAAATGGTGCATCCCCAGTTTATAACAAAATTCTTGTTATTAATCCCTAAATGCATGATCTTGCACTTTTCACTATTAAATTTCATCCTATTACTATTACTCCAGTTTACAAGGTCATCCAGATCTTCCTGTAGGATATCCCAGTCCGTCTCTGCATTGGCAATACCTCCCAGATTCGTGTCATCCGCAAACTTTATTAGCACATTCCCACTTTTTGTGCCAAGGTCAGTAATAAAAAGATTAAATAAGATTGGTCCCAAAACCAATCCCTGAAGAACTCCACTAGTAACCTCCTTCCAGCCTGACAGTTCACTTTTCAGTACGACCCATTGTAGTCTCCCCTTTAACCAGTTCCTTATCTACCTTTCAATTTTCATATTGATCCCCATCTTTTCCAATTTAGCTAATAATTCCCCATGTGGAACCATATCAAATGCCTTATTGAAATCGAGGTAAATTAGATCCACTGCCATCCCAGCCTGGATTACCTCAGCCCCCGTCCACCTCCCGGTTGATGCCCCTTGATAACTTGTATGACATTCTGTGCATCTCACAGTAGCTGTAGCCAAAGGAATCTACAGTTTCCAGACTGGGAGGAAGCCCAGATCCGGTGCCTCTCTTACTCACTCACCTGCTAAGGAGAGCAGCACGTTGTTCATACAGTACAGCCAGGAGCACCTGTGGGGCAGGAGCTGGGGGGGGGGGGGGACGACAGACACCCCCCCGGTTAGCTCTTCAGTCAACTTAATCAGGAAACTCCATGCAGCACTGCCATTATCTCTGCTCATATTGCCCATCGTTTAGTTAATTACTAACTGCTCCCCACAGCACGGCTTGCTGGGAGAGACCAGGGCTGGAGTACCCAGGAGCTCCCCCCACAGCCAGCGCTCCTGCCTCACTCCCCACATCGACCCCTGCTGGGAGAGATCAGGGCTGGCGTAGCCTGGAGCTCCTCCCAGAGCCAGTGCTCCTGTCCTGCTCCCTACAGTGCCGCCTCTCTGGGAGAGGTCAGGAGCTCCCACAGCATTAAGCTATACCTCTATCTCCTGGCATCTCACCTTCTCCATGGTGTCCTCATGGAGTTCATGGAGGTTGAGTGCGTAAATCCCTTCCTCAGCCCCTACCAGCAGGTACTGATCTGAAACAAGGCCAGCCAGAGTTAGATTTGGGGGGGCCGGATTCCCAGCACCCACTTAGAAGCCAGCAGTGTGCCTGCTCTCCTCCTACCCACATGCCCCTCTTCAGCCCAATGGCTGGGAGCTCAGAGCTGGTACCCAGGGGCTGGAGGCGGGGAAATCAAGTCCCCAGATTGGCTCAGCTATGACAAAGGCTGGAGGGTGCGGCAAGGGTGGTGGGAAACAGGAGGGCACAGGGTGAAACTGAACCAGTGCATTGGTGAATTGAATGTAGGAAGAGAATCAGCGTCCTCCCCCCAGCCCCAAATGGAGCAGCCGAGGGGAGATGGGGTTAATATGGACATTGTGGGGGGCAGAGAGCTGTGTTGGAGGCAGCCGGGGGCCCTACCTCGTGTCTCCGGGTGGATCCACGTCACAGCTGAGTTGATCTTTAGAGGGCAACCATTAAAGACTTTGGAAAAGCAAGCACCCATCTGTGAAGGAGAGATCAGAGGAGAGGCTGGGCCTGAGTAGCCGGGAGCTTCCCCCATTGCCAGCACTCCCGCCCCGCTCCCTACAGCGCCCCTTGCTGGGACAGACCAGGCCTGGAGTAGCCAAGAGCAACCCCAACAGGCAGCGCTCCCACCCTGCTGTCTACAGCGCTCCCTGCACGGAGATGCTGAGGAATGGCACTTACATGGACCTTGGGGGTGGGGGGCAGCCCATGGCAGCTGGATCTCTGAAAGAGAGAGAAAGCCAATCAACACCACACACCACCAAAAGAAGTATGCCGAGCTGCCCACCCCACCTGAGAGACAACAAGAGCACTGGGGCACCAGCCAACACCCAGACATCAAGCTGGAACCCAGGAGTCCTAACTCCCAGCCCCCTGCTCTAACCACTGCATCCCACTCCTCTCCCAGAGCGAGAGAGAGAACCCAGGAGTCCTGCTGCATTGTTGCCTATGCACCATGACTGCCAGGCCTCCCCATAATCTCTTACCCCCCCTTTTCTACCCAGGCCTGCTCCCCCAGTGGTTCGCACCTACCTCTGTCTCCTCCCTCCTCTTCATGGTGGCCCATTCGGTGGAGAGCAGGGAGGCTCCAGGCTCTGGGGAGCCAGTGTGCAGGGGGGGTTGGACGTCACCTGACTCTGGGCTGCCTGGAGGTGGGGGACACACACAGCACCTGCCTATCAGAGTCAGCTCTGCCCTGGCAGCCCCCATCCACCCAGGGGCCCCCTCCATTGCAGTTCTCAGCCCCACTGGAGATCCCTACTCCTTGCCTGCGTTAGACTGTGGTGCTTAAACGGCCCTGTTATCCCCTGCAATCGTCATGGCAGGGGATCCTCTGGGCACCTCCACAAAGTGTCACACACACACTGGCCCCCTCCCCCAGTCCCTCATCACTCTGCCTGCCGATCTAGGGTCATGGTGTGAGGGAAGCAGAGTCCCCGGTAGCCTCTTCAGCCCCCTGGCCTCTCTGCCAGTAAGGAGGTCAGTGTGATGGGAGGCCCCATCCTGCTAGGGACCAATGGGCTGAGATCCAGCCAACTCATCTCACAGGTGGGAACAACTTTATTCACTACGGACCTGGGGCCTGAACGCAGCCAACGCCCCCTAGAGAGGAAAGGCCCTGTGTCCCACTCCCAACCCAAGAGCCAGCCAGTCCCTCACCCTGGAGCTGGATTGGAGCTGGCACCCCCTAGAGGGAAAGGCCCCGTATCCCATTCCCTGCCCCTCTAAGCCAGCCAGTCCCCCCTATCTTGTGTCAAACCCTGGTACCCGCTGAGGTCTGTCTCCTCATGGTCTCTGAGCCACCCCCAGACTCCATGACCCGCGGCTCCCAATTCATCAGGTCCCATAGTGATGCTCTCTTGATTGTTCCCGTCTCGTTCTCAGGGATGCAGTGGGGGTCCACAGGCTGATTCTCTGGGGAGGGGACCTGGGCAGAGAGACAGTCATAGAATGGGAGGGGACTTGTGCCAGGGCAGGCAGTTGCCTGGGGAGATGTGTGTAGAAGAACTTACCCCTCCAGACGCTGGGCGAATGGTCAAACTCCTGTAAGGGAAAGACAGAGAGAAGGGTCAGGGGTGGGGCTTGGAGAGGGGCAGCCCCTTATGTGAGCAAAAGTGGGGGCCCTGGGGTGGGGGAACTCTCTCCTCTGGGGAGTCTCCAAGGGGACATCAGGGGTCTCCAACATTCATCCCTGCCATGTTCCAGACCTGGGATTGAGGAGGGGGAGATACAAAGCAGCTGCAGAGAGCAGGGTCAGCAGAGTTCACACCGCTGCCCCTGCCCCCCAAAACAGCCCGCGTGTCAACCCCCGCCACACACGCACCAGGCGCATCTCTGTGAGGGGGAGTGGCAAGGATGCTTGTGAAACTCATTGTGTGGGGGCAGGGACTCTGCATTACTGCCCCCCCCCCACTGAAATGACCTGATCTCTACAGCTTGGTGGGAGGTGAAGGGACCCCCACACACACACCTTGCCTGCCCCAACTCCACCCTGAGTCTCAGCTTTACCTTTCCTCCAACGCCTCCTCCACAGACTGCAGGAGACTCCTAAAGACAAGGAGAGGGGGTAGGGATATGGGCCACACATTACCTGCCCCTCAACCCACTAGACCCCACTCCCCTCCCAGGGGTGGGATAGAACCCAGGAGTCCAGGCTCCCAGCCTCCCCTGCTGTAACCCACTAGAGCCCAGTGCTCACAGCCACCCCCATCCTTAGAGCTGACTAAATTGCCTGTTTACCTGCACTTGGAGCCATCAACCCCCCTGCTCCCAGATTATCCTGTAGGAGGCGCTGCTCAGTTCCCCATACCCCCACCCCATGATGCGACACTTCCAGGCAGGACAGGGGAGGCCGAACTTTTAACCCAAGACTCCCTTGGTTCCTCTCTCCCCCACCAGACAGATACTTACTCTTCAGCTCCTAGCAACGTCCAATCCTCCTCCTCTTCCCTCTGGGGAAGGACAAGATTTGTAACCAGTGGCGTAGCCAGGTGGAGGGAACAGGGGGAGCAATAAAAAAAAAAAAAAAAAAGGCACCACCCGCTGCGGCACTTTTACTCACCCGGCGGCGCTTCGGCTCTCCGGCGGCGGGACCTTCACTCGCTCCGGATCTTCGGCGGTGGGACCTTCACTCACTCCAGATCTTCGGCGGCACTGAAGGTCCCGACATCGAAATGCCGCCGAAGACCCGGAGCGAGTGAAGGTCCTGCTGCTGAAGTGCCGCCAAAGACCCGAAGCGCCGCCGGGTGAGTAAAATAAAAGCGCCGCAGCGGGTGGCGCTTTTTTTTTTTTTTTAAATCGCTCCCCCGGATGAGTACAAAGGTGCCAGGAAATTGACAAGGCACCACTTGTGCTCAGTGGGGGCCCCCCGCTCCCGCCCCAGCTACGCTACTGCTTGTAACCCATATGGAGTTACCTGCTCCCCACAACGCCCCCTGCTGGGCAAGTCTGGGGCTGGAGTAGTTGGGAGCTCCCCCCACAGCCAGCTCCTGCCCCGCTCCTCACAGTGCCCCCTGCAGGGAGAAACCAGGGCTGGAGTAGCTGGGAGCTCCCCCCACGGCCAGAGCTCCTGCCCTGCTCCCTACAGCACCCCCTTCTGGGAGAGGCAAAGAATTAATGGTGTTTCCACTCACCAGACCACAATATGGTTCTGTTTCTTTTCTCAGTGGGGGCCCGAATTTAACTTGATTAACTGAAAATCAAATTATACAAATTGGCTCATCTGCTGATTGAGACACACTCCATTCCCCTTCCCCTCCCCCCCCTTCCCCCCAGAGCAGCTAGGACTAGCAGGAGGCATCAGCTGTAATTCAGGGGTGAGGCAAACAGCCCTGCTGCTAACCACTCCTGCTTTTTGAAGATCCTGTGAACCCAGGCATCCGGGCCAAATCCCAGCTCTGGGAGATTCCATTCTTTTTGCCCATCCTTCCCCCCATCATTCCAGTTGGATTCAGGATTCATCTTCTCTTCCCTAAGCTGTTGTGTAGCCTTGCTGTGTGACTGTTCAACTGCCCCCGCACGCCACCCCAGAGGCAGCTGCATCTCAGCACCATGCGATGGATCCCTGAATAAACGGGGAGGGGAGTGGTGACTGTGCTAGGGTGCCTGGATCTGGGTACACCAGTCTAGGGGCAGCAGGGGGACTTACACTGGATTTCAGAGAGCGTCCGTTCTGCCTGGCCATGTGCCCCACGGGAGTGGATTTTGTCTGGGAAGATGTCGTAAACCTTATAGGAAACAGTGGGAGGGGGGGGGGAGAAAGGGGGCAAGGAGATTTGGGGGGCACACATACAGACAGGATGGGGGAGGGGGCAGGGAGATGGGGAACAGTTACTTATAGTCCATTTCAAGTCCCCAACTCTCCCACTTCACCGTGGCCCCTCTTCCCAGCCAGTTCACAGAACTGGGCCCAGCTGGTTTCGTGGTGTGGGGCTGGATTGTAATGGTGGAGGGGGCTGATCGGGGTAAGTGCCAGCTCGGCAGCCCCCAGAAACCGAACACAGACAGTCCTATGCATCCCCAGAGCGGGGCAGCATCACTGGGAGCTGCAGGGTGCGCAGGGCTGCCCGGTCGCTGGTCAAATTCCACCCCAGGACAGGGCCATTTCTATCAACACACACATCATCTTGGGGCAACAGGCTTCAGCTTCAGTGTGGGGGAGCTGGGCACTGGGACAGGGGAGTCATCGGAGCCAGGCTGCCCCCGTCACTGGCTGTTTGTCATGGTAACCGGGCCTAGCGACTGAGCTGAGCCGGCTGTGGGGTGGTGGGTCAGTGCCCAGGGAGGCTGCAGGGGGCAGGGGCATAATGGGCGGGCCTGGAGTCTCCCCCAGGGCAGGTACCTCAAAGTCTCCGTCATCCAGGGACGGGGCAGCTAGGTCAGGGCTGTTGACCTTGTCGAGTAGCTCGATGGCCAGGGTGCGGGCAAGAGGCTGGCTGGTGAACAGGTGCTGGGGGGACAAGGGTCATGGTGCTGAAACTGGGAGACAAATGTTCCCCCCAGACAACCCCCCACTGTCCAAAGCAGCATGCCCCATTTCCCCACCCCCAAACCCTCCCCAGACCACACACTGCCCCCAGCTCTCTCACGCCCCGATCTCTCTCCCCCGACACTTCACAGCCCCACTGCCGCCATCTCCCCCACCCCCACGCATACACCCTGCACTGCCCCCACCTGCCACACTGAACCCGCATTTCCTTGACACACACCCTGCCCCCCACTCCAGTACAGTCCCCCCAGCTTCTCCCACACCACCCCCAATGGCTCCCACACTCCTCACTCCAATTACCCCCCTGCTCAGCCACTACTCCCTTCAGCTGGTTCACCTGTAACAGCTTTTCCGCTGTGGGTCGCTTTTTGGGGTTCTTGGTCAGGGCCAGTTTGAGGAAGTGGTGGAATTCTGGGGACCTGGGGGGGGGGCAAAGGGGGAATCATTAAATCCCCCTTGGTCCCTCAGGAGACCCCCCAGCCCTACCAAGCCCCCCAAATTCTCCATCACTTTTAAAATAGAATCCTCACCCTCCAACCCCAGCATTCCTGCCCCACTTCCTACAGCACCCCCTGCTGGGAGAGGCTGGGGCTGGAGTAGCTGGGAGCTCCCCAACAGCCAGCTCCTGCCCTGCTCCCTGCAGCGGCTGCTGCTGGGAGAGGCCAGCAGCAACACTCACCAATGAGCTTTGTCTTTCAGTTTAGGGGGTTGGAAGCTGCTCTTGGACATGAGCATCAGGGCCCTGCAGAGAGAGAGAGATCGATCAGGGGGCAGGGGAACCAGACAGACAGAACCAGCACGTTGAGGTTGCGAGGGAGACAGACAGAGCTGGGAGGGGGGCTCGATCCCAGATCTTCCCTTGCATCCGACTCTGCCTCCAGCAGCTTGACCCGATTCTCCTCCCCCTCATTGCACTCGCGTCACCTCCTCACTGTGGGGCGGGGAGAGACCAGCTGGGCCCATGCCAAGGGGGCGCTCCGCTCTTTGGCCTCTTACCTCATGGGGTGAAGGTCGAAGAGCGGGGGCTGCAGCTCAGCCAGCTCAATGGCCGTGATGCCGATGGCCCAGATGTCACACAGCTGGTTATAGCCGCCCTTCTTCTCCACTGCGGCCACCTCAGGGGCCATCCTAGATGAGGGAGGGGCCGCAGACCAATCAGACAACACCGGGCCATACGAATGGGACTCTGGCATCCAGCTTCCCAGCCCTCAAGGGGACCCAGGCATCCAGCTATACCCATGACATCCCCCCCATACACACACACCTGCCAAGCCACCCCTGGGATCCAGGCATCAGGCTCAGCTCACCAGCCTCCCCATCACAAGCCATTCCCGGCTTTACAGCCAAATTTCCCACCTGCTGGGCACCCCAAAGCACCCCCACACCCACCAGGCTCCACACCCTCCTCCATCCCCCCACTCCAAACACCAAGATGCTGCCTTCCTCTGCCCCACCAAACCCCCTCCCACCAGACACCCGCCCCCAGGCTCCAAGACAGCCCCAGATGGGGTGTCCCAATGGTGAGATAGGCTGGGGTGGCCAGTTCACTCTACTACCCCCACCATGTTCCCCTGGCGGGTAGCGGGGGCGAGGGTGGGGGTGTGAGGTACCAGTAGGGGGTCCCAATGAAGGACTTCCGCTTCGCCACTGATGCTGTGAGTTCAGCTGAGACTCCGAAATCCGCTGCAAGACGGGGGGGGGGGGGGAGAACAACAGGAACCCTTGTAAGAGGGCACTATGGGGAAGGGACCCCATATGCATATTGTGGGTCTGTACAGTACCTGTCACGATGGGTCATTAGTCACCACCATGGATGGAAGACAGGTGGGCACACACAGCTCCACTGGGGCCCCTCAATTCTGACCCACAGTTTCCTGCTATCCCAGCCCTGGGCTCTCCCCACCCCCCATTGGAGTCCCTCAATCCTAACCCACAGTCACTCGCTATCCTAGCCCTGGACTCCCTCCCTGACCCCCAACTCTGCCAGTGCCCCCCCGTCCCGGCCCCCCCCCCCCCCCGGGGGCCCCCCCCCCGGGGCCCCCCCCCCCCCCACAGGGATCCAGGTTTTCTATGGGGAAGGAGGAAGAGCAAGTAACTCACCCAGTTTCACATCTCCAAAGAGGGTGAGTAGGATATTGGCTCCCTGCACCAAAAAAGGGAAAGTGTCAGTGCAGGAAGAACCACTGCTCCAATGGAGTGACCTCCCCTGCTAAAGCAGCCTGCTCTGGAGATGAACCCAAGGGGCTGGTGAAGGAGGGAGGGGAACGTCACTCTCTGATCCTTCCCCTCCCCAAGCCCAATGGGATTCTCCCACTACCCTTGTTCACACTAGGAACAACATGCTACAGGATGTTACCACAGTGAAGGGCCAAGTGTGGGTGGCAAACAGAGTCAGCTGCCTGGGTCTTATTGGTGTTAACTTGGGAAAAGGGGATTAATAAGCAAAGGTGATCCCCAGCATAGGCTCATGGGTCTGATCCAGGGGGGTAAGAGAGGGATCTGGGTCTTGATGGGCCCATGGGTCTGATCCAGGGGGGTAAGGCAGGATCTGGGGCTAGATGGGCCCATGGGTCTGATCTGGGGGGGGGGGGTAACGGGGGATCCAGGGCTGGATGGGCCCCTGGGTCTGATCTGGGGGGGTAAGGCAGGATCTAGGGCTGGATGGGCCTCACCTTTATATCCCGGTGCATCTTGCCTTTGGCATGTAGGTGGCTCAGGCCCTGGAGGGGGAGGAATAACCTTCTGAGTGTCCCCCCGTCCACACATGTTGCCACACACACCCCAGACTGACCTCCCAGGCCCTGGGGAGGATGCTGGTCCACTCAGGGCATCAGCCACCTGTGCCCCCCCTCCCCCCTCTATGGTGACGAGACTAGTGCCTGTGCTGCAACTCACACAGCTCTTCCTGCCGCCAGGGACAGAGGAAACTGCAGGGCAATCAACGGGAAACAAGGACTTCCTGCCTGGCCCAGGCCCCGTCAGACACAGCCCCAGGCAGAGAACCCAGGTGTCCAGGCTCCCAGCCCACCTCCGCACCATCCTCAAACCCCACTCCCCTCCCAGAGCTGGGGACAGGCACTCATCCCCAATCTCATGTGCCCCCAAATGTGAGGTGCCCAACAGAGGCTTCGAAGTCTCCAATCTGACCCTCGGCTCTCTGTTTACTCACCAGCAGTGTTTCTCTGCACACATAGGCAATCTGCTTCTCAGAGAGGGGGCCTGTGGCTGGAAGAGACATAAAGACGTGGACAGATACACACCTGGGGGGGTCATTATTCTCCTGCCACAATCCAACCACTCCCCAAATACACCCCCCATAATCTCTTCCAATGCCCAGCTACAAACACCCCAATTACCCCACTCCCACAGCCCCCCAAATATCCCCCACACACAATCCAATACATCTAGCTTCTGCCTCATCACCTTCCCCATGTTGTAACACTGCCCCCCACTTCCTCCCATCCACCCCCCTGCCTGCCCCCCATTTCCTATCTACCCCCCTGCCCCTCACTTCCTCCTATCCACCCCAACCCCCACATGACCAGGAACCAGAGGCATTTTGCAAACAGGAAGGGAAATCGACCAGAAAGTGAAACAAATGCCTCTTCTTACAACATCCTGATGAGAGAACATTCTGTCTCCCAATGTCAGAGCACATGGGAACCAGGACTCCAGCTATGGGAGCAGAGTGGGGCCTTGTGGGTTAGAGCAGTGGGGCTGGGAGTCAGGAGTCCTGGTTTCCGTCCCTGGAAGAGGAGTGGGGAAAAGAACCCAGGAATCCTGACTCCCAGCTGCCACCCTCCCTCCCTGCTTCTAGTTACACCAGGGCAGGGACTCACTGTGGTAGATTTCCTGCAGGGATCCTCCTCCACAGAACTCCATGCAGATCCAGAGACGGTCATTCCTGAGGGAGCAAGGGAGGAGATGTCAGCACAGTGCTGAGATGCAGCCGTCTCTGGGGTGGAGCTGTTGATACCAAGTTTTGCACAGGAAGTGAAGGAAACTCATGTAAAATCTGGGGGGGGATGTTGAATGGAGTTATCTGAGGTGATCTGTTCCTAGAGCTGCACTGACTGTGAAGGGAGAGCGCCCCCACCCAGCTCCCTGAAGCACAGTGCCCCTGGCGTGTCTCACCTGAGGTAGCTGCCGAAATACGCCACCACGTTGGGGTGCCCGCAGTCCCTGAGCGTCGTGATCTCCTGCTGGATGGAGCTGATGTCATCCCCTGGGAATGAGAGGAGTTGGGGGTATGTCAGGGAGGGGGCTGGGGGCATCATCCCAACAGAGCTGTGTCAGGGACATAGCCAGCTCCACAAGAGCTAACCCCTGCAAGCTGGCTGCAGTGCTCCCCATTCACCCACAGAACCCCCTGCCACAGGGGGCCCAGGCAGTACCAGGGGCTAAACAGGCTAACGGGGGGTCACAGATTGTTCCTTATGGACCAAAGGTAAGCACTGCAAAGGGGGTGGGCGGAGCACTGGGGGGGTGATACTGGGGGCAATTTGGGGGTGCACCACTGTGAGTCTCAGGGCCAATTTGGGGGTAGACTGGAGCAATTTATGGGTCACTTAGAGAGACACTAGGCCAGTGATTCTGGGTGAGTCCTGAGGGTGATGTGGGGACCACTGGAGCAGTGATTCGGGGGCGGGGGGGGGGGGGGGGAAGGTTTGGATTTTTACCTGGGTCCAGTTTGACGATCTTTATGGCAGCCAGCTCTGCTGTCTGGGTGTCCCGGGCCTAGGAACAGGGAAGGGGCCATCACTCACAGGGGCCTCAGCATTAGCAGTCTATGCGCCTATGGGGGGGGAGGGGGTCGGGGAAGGGGCTCGGGATCCAGCTCTTCCCAGATCAGTGCCCCCACCCTCCTCTGGGCTGCAGCGGGAGGGTTGTCTCCCAGATGCAGCCATCACCCCCCCACTCCCCAGGCCAGGCTGGTATCCCACCATTACCAGCCCAGCCCCGCCTCCCCCAACACACCCTGCTGCCTGGAAGGCTCAGTTCTCAGGGCCCAGAGCTGCCCCCAGCCTCCTAGTGCAGAAGGATTCCCCACTCCCCAAATGGTCCTGGGTCTAGATCGGGGTAGGCAACCTATGGCACGCGTGCCGAAGGCGGCACGCGAGCTGATTTTCAGTGGCACACACACTGCCTGGGTCCTGGCCACCGGTCCAGGGGGCTCTGCATTTTAATTTAATTTTAAATGACGCTTCTTAAACATTTTAAAAACCTTATTTACTTTACATACAACAATAGTTTACTTATATATTATAGACTTATAGAAAGAGACCTTCTAAAAGTGTTAAAATTACTGGCACGCGAAACCTTAAATTAGAGTGAATAAATGAAGACTCGGCACACCACTTCTGAAAGATTGCCGACCCCTGGTCTAGATACACCCCCCAAGGAGCTCCCCCAAACCCCATTTCTGAGCCCAAGATCCACTTTGCACCCCTCCCTGAACCCCAGAATTTGGGATCCCCCCCAGGCCCCACCTCTCCTCCAACCAACCTGAGGGCCCGTCTCTCCCAGCCCAGTACCCCACCTTCCCCCCTGAGGAGAGGGTACCTCTCCCTACCCACCTCTCTCCCCGATCTGGAGCCTCTGTTGTCCTCCCCCTCGCCACATTCTCCCCCTCCTCCCAATCTCAGCGTCTCTCCCCTGTTCACACTAGTGGTTTTTAACACCAAAACAGCCTTGTTCCGGGTTTCCGGTGCCGATCCCCCCCACCGCCCCACCCAGCGCTTCCTGCCTCCAACTCTACCCCATCCTGGGGCCTAGCTGCAGATGGTGGGCGGATGGGGAGAGACAGATACCTCCCCATCCCAGCTGAGCTCTCCAACACCCAGCCCTGCGGCAGGTGGGGCATGTTGCAAAGCGCCCTTGTGCTGATGCCCAGACAGACAGACAGGATGTGAACTCCCTATGCCAGCAGCCCAGGGCTGGGGTGGGGGCAGGGGGCTCTGATGCCCCCTCCCCAGGACACAGGCATGACAGGGCCAGGTGCCCACCCCAGCCCACAGACACAAGTTAAGCCACGCCACTGCACAGACGCCATCTCCTGACGTTAAGCAATTTCCTTTTCACCCTCCCCATGTCTCTGGCTTGTTCTATCGCTCTGAGCCCTGCACCTGCCCGAGGCATGTGGGGGAGGGAGAGAGGAATTAATGATTTCAGCTTTATAAAGAGCATTGAAGAGGGAAACGCTCTAACCACTAGACCCAACTCTGCTTCCAGAGCTGGGATAGAACCCAGGAGTTCTGTCGCCCAGCCCCCGTCCCACCCCCACCGCTAAACCACTAGACCCCACAGGCTCCCAGGACCAGGAAGAGAACCCAGGTATCCTGACTCCCAGGAACCCCCCCACCCCTAATCTCAGGGACCCGTAGGCCATAATACACCCCTAAGATCTACCTGTCTATGCCCTGCACAGCCCCCCTGACTGAGATCAGGCCAGACACTGCACAGACAGTAAGCACCAGTTCCTGCCACAAAGAGCTCACAATTTAATTAGACACCAAGAGAGGAATTTACATGCCCAAGTGGTAAAGTCAGGAATAGAACCCAGGAGTCCTGGCTCCCACCCCATCTAACCCAGTGGCACTTAACCTTTCTAGCCTGCTGTACCCCTTTCAAGAGTCTGATTTGTCTTGTGTACCCCAAGTTTCACTTCACCAAAAAACTACTTGCTTATAAAATAAGACCTAAAATACAAAAGTGTCACAGCACAGTTACTGAGAAACTGCTGACTTTCACATTTTTACCATATAATTATAAAATAAACCCATTGGAATATAAATTTTGAACTTACATTTCAGTGGATAGTGTATAGAGCAGTATAAACAATTCATTGTCTGTATGAATTTTTTAGTTTGTACTGACTTCGCTAGTGCTTTTTATGTAGCCTGTTGTAAAACTAGGCAAATATCTAGATGAGTTGATGTACTCCCTGGAAGACCTCAGCGTACCCAGGGGTACACGTACCCTGGGTTGAGAACCATTGGTCTAAACTGCCAGACCCCAACCCCCTCCCAGAGCTGGGGATAGAACCCAGGAGTCCTGGCTCCCAGCCGCGTGCAATGAACTCACCAGCGCTTGGCTCAGCCTGGGCATCTCTCTCTCAAAGCTCTGCTCCCGCCTGGCTCGCCGACCTGTGCTGGGGCAGGCATCGCAGGGGGGAGTCTGCGCCCAGGCTGTGTAGGAGGCTGGGCAAGATGTTGGGCCCTTGGTTCTCAAACCAGAGAGCACAAGGGGGCGCAGGCTTCACAGCGACTGTAGGCCCAGCGCATTGCCCACCCCAGCTCCTTGCCTCCCTCCAGCCCCACACTGCTCCCTGGGGCCACCCTCCCAGCCCCTCCATCGCAGGGATTCCCTGCAGCTTCCCCTTCCTCACGCCAGGGGCTCTGTGCCCACATGCCAGGTACCCGGTGCCTCCCGCATGTCAGGGGCTCAGTGCCTCTCCTCCCCCCCAGTACCAGGTTCCACATTCTCCCCCGCTCCCATTCCAGGGACTCTGTGTCCCCATTTCCTCCATCAAAGAAAAACAATTTACGAGTCTGAGCATGGAATGGTTGCCTCTTGGCCCCGCTCATTCACTCTTGACCCTGGCAGATCTCAGCCCTGGAGCTAACCTTGCGGGCCCAGCTCTGGGAGGAGGACGGGTGTTATCAGTGGCCCAGCAGGCAAGGGGCACAGAGCCTGTCTACCCCCACACAACCCCGGCTGCACAACACCTTTGAGTCGGCACAATGGTGGCACAGAAACAGCTGGCAGCATGGGGGTTCTGGCCGCCCTAGTGTCTGGGAAGGGCAAGCATTAGATCCCCCCAAATGGCCTGAAATTGGTTCAGATCCGGCCAGCCACAGCCATGGTACCTTGGGTGCTGGGAGCAAAGGAAGCCTCGGGAATGAACCCTAATTAGCTGATGCAAATGCCAGCTCACGCTTCGCAATGCTCAGTGTTGTGGAGCTATTCCCCAAGTGTAGGCAGGGCTAAATCTGCACCACCAGCAGGAATAGAACCACGCCCCTCCCAGAGTCTGGGGTAGAACCCAGGAGTCCTGGCTCCCGGGCCCTCTGCTCAAACCCAGGACAGGTCACCCCATGCACTGGACCCCTCTTGAGGGGGGCCTTCCCTGTCTTAGCAGCTCCCCTTCCATCCCCTCACACCTTCCTAGTCTGGCAATGAAGTGCCAGTTGCAGTGGTTTGAGTTTCTGACAGTGCCCCAGAGACCCCTCAAGGGGCTCCCCCACACGTTTCTGCCCATGCACAATGCCTCACCACCCCCCCATGCCTGTATCCTCCCCCCACATACACCATGAGCCCCTCAGACCTGAACATCAGCCCCTTCCTCAGAATGCCCTGTGCACTTCCCCCATCCACCCCCAGGACAATCCCCCACCCCTTGCCCCAAAGACAGCCCCCACCCAGGGCACTCCACAGGAACCCCACCGCAGGCATCTGGGTCATGCCCCCCATGCATTAAACTGGTCTTGGCAGCCACTGCTGTCCTGCTCTACCGCCCAGGACAAAAATCCTGCCAGGCGCCCCCAGCCCCTAGATTTCCCTGTGCCCCCCCCCCCCCCCTTAGCCCAACCCCCCCCCACCCCTCCCCCCCCATGCACCCCCAGCTCCCTTGCCCCCATATATCCCCTAGCTCCCCCTGAATCTCCCAGGGATCCTCTGACCCCAATTCCCTAGGAGCCCCACGAATACTCCAAGATCCTTCATCCACCCTAGTCTCCCCTTGATTCCTGGGCTGGCCAGGCCCACCCCTGAGCACCCCCACCTGGGCCCTCATTTCCCCCATTCATACACCCCACTGTATCCCAGCTCCTAAACCCCCAGGCTACTCCCCATCCCCAGGCCACAAGATCCACCCTCCTGCCCTGCAGCCCCCACCCTCCAGTGTCCCCAAGACCCTTTGACTCACATACCTCCCAAAGGCCAGGAAATCCCCTAGCTCCCTGCAACTCCCACCCCAGCTTCACGGGCCCCAGTGTCCCCTCTTATCTTCCTGGGCCACCATGCACCCCACCTCATCTCTCCAACCCCACATACCTGCTCTTTTGCTCCATGGGACCACTGCTCCAGCTCCCCACGCCCCCCTCTGTTCTCTGCCATGACCCCTGCCCCCACCCCCAATTCCCCTCAGCCCTTGGCTCCCTGCCATGCCCCCCATATGCACCCCAAATTCCCCCTCGGCTCCCCACCGTACCCCTACCGCAGCTCCCCATGCCCTAGGGTCCCCTCTACACACGGCCGTGCACCTCCACCCTAAGCAGGGACGGCTCTATGTTTTTTGCCGCCCCAAGCACGGCAGTCAGGCGCTTGCTGCGCTGATGCCTGGAGACGCCCCTGGCCCCAAGCCCCTCCTCTCCGGCCCGTGCACCCCCCCCGCACCCCCCTTTCGGCCCGTGAGCCCGACGCCCCCTCACCTTGTAGACATCGCCGTAGGTGCCCGCCCCGATGCGCTGGATCAGCTCGTAGCGGAGCCGGGGGTCCAGCAGGGAGACGTCCCGCAAGAGGCTCATGGTCCCCGGGGAGCCGCAGGGTACGGCGCGGCGCAGCGCGGCCCGGCCGGCCGGGGAACCAGCGGGGAGGGAAGCGGAGCCAGCCCTGCCCCCCTGGGGGCGGGGAGAACGAAGGGGGTCACACCCCCAAACAGGGGAGGGGACAGGCCCTGCTGATGGGACGGGGGAGTCACATCCCCTAAAGAGGGAGGGGAGAGAAAATCAGCCTTGCTGGTGGGGAGAGCAGCCAGGGCAAGGGCACGGGCACGGGCACAGGGGTCACACACGCTGCTCCTGCTGGAGACTCCTCCCCCCAAAAATAGGAGCCTGCAAAGAGCCCGGCCACCCCCCATGGCTTTCGGCCAGCTTGGGGAGAGGGGCCTAGTGGGGGGAGAGGGGCCGGGAGTCAGGACTCCTGGGTTCTATCCCAGCTCTGGGAGGGGAGTCAGGACTCCTGGGTTCTAGCCCAGCTCTGGGAGGGGAGTGGGGCCTAGTGGGGTGAGGGGGTGGGAGTCAGACTCCTGGGTTTTGTACCCAAATCTGAGAAGCCCATTTGTACAGGGCTAGCCCAAGGCCATGCACCAACAATAGTCTTGTGGCACCATCACCCACCTACACATGGGCAGGAAAATCCATCCCCGCTCTGAGCTGAGCAGGCATCTCCCAACCCCCTTTCCTGCCTGGGGTCAGCACCAAATTATCCTTCTCTGCTGCAAACATCACTGATCGCTTGTGACAGCCTGAACCGAGCGCCCTGCCACAAAGCCTGCGCAGGGCTGGCTCAAGAACCCCCTCTCCCCCTCCCTTGGCACTGCAGGGAACCCCACTGTAGGCTAGAACTAGACACAGACATAGGCGGCAAGTTATTTAGGCCCCTGGTGCCCATGCTCCACTCAATATTCAGGAATATGGGCCCAGCTACACCACTGTTTGGGCTTATATTTTCAGAGCTGTCCTGTCCCTAGGACACGCTTTGAGGGGCCTCACGCTTCAGGGGGACCCGGGTCCAGGGCAGCCTGGGGGGATAACAGGGGGCCTGGCCCCAGTGAGCAGCCCCACCTCTTCCTGCCCCTGCTCCGCCCCCACTCACTCCACCCCTTCCCCCAAGACCCCGCCCCCCTTCCACCCCTTCCCCCAAGCCTTCACCCCCTCCTCCAAGCAATGTCAGGAGCTAGCAGGGTGGAGCAGATTGGGGCCAGGTCACTTGCTGCTGCCGGTGCCAGGATACTCAGGACCCCACATCCCCGTGAAGGGTAGGGCCGGGGGCAGTAGCCCCAGTCCATCCTATGGATTGGAGGGCTCTGCTTGGACCCATTCTGGGCACCACCAAAAATTATACAAACCTGGCGCCCATGGACACAGGCCACGCACCAGCCAAGCCCTGAGCAAAGGCAGCAGGGAAACTAGCTTGTCTGGGCCTGAGGGCTGAGAGACTGGCAGGGGACTGAGGCCAGGGAGGAAGGAGGGGAGTGTATTGCAGGGGGCCTCTAGCCTACTCCCTACAGCGCCCCCTGCTGGGAGAGGCCAGGGCTGGAGTAGTGGGAGCTCCCCCCAGCCAGCTCCTGCCCTGCTCCCAAGGAGGAACCAGCACCTGCAAGAAACAAACCAGCCACTAGGGGCAGACTATTTTAAAACCAACTTTTTTATTAACCCTTCATGCTACTAAAAAATACACATTTAGTAGACGAATACCTCCCCTCCCCCCTTTCTGGGAACCCTCAGGCTGTTTATCACAGTCTTGCCAAAGCTGTCCCACCCCAGCACCATCCACCCCCCTTCTAACTGTACAAAGCCCTGCCTGCCCCCACCCCAGCTCTGCCCCCCATGGCCCTTCAATGCAAACCCCATGTCAGCCACTGGAGGGAGACAGTGGGGTCCAGCAGGACATGCTGCTTAGAAGTCCGTGGGCTTCCCCACTTAGCACAGCCTCAGGAGCTCTCTGCCTAAGCTGTACGGGGAAGGCAGTGCCCACTATGAATGCTATGGCCCTGCTGGGGCTTGTTTAGCAGGACCCATCACAGCCCCACAGAAAGCCCACTGCGTTCCCAGTGGTTGGTCATACCCCATTATTCCCGTGCTAGTGGCATGCTCAGATTCCCCCCAGCAACCCTGGCTGTCTGCCCCTACCCCCTACAGCAGATCCAGTGTTGTCAAGGGAAAGGCCTCAGTTGAGAACAGAAGGGGGGGCATGACGACCTAGAGGGGGGAGATGGGGGGGAGGGAGCATGACCGGGGAGGAAGAAGTTTACATTACAAACTCCAGGGGGGAAGAGGTACAAAGCCCTGCATCCGCCACGCTGAACAGCTGTGGCTCTACCCAGGGCTTTGTGCAGGGCCGGAAGATGCCTTGGAAGCTTAGGACACAGCAGCTGGACTCTGGAAAGATCAAAGTCAGCTGCTAACCCACCCACCCCCAGCCTAAAGAGAAAGAGCCCCCCTCCCGCCATGGCTGGTTTGGGGGCACAGAATGGGATGCGGCTTCCTTCTCCTCTAGAGGGTGTGGGCACAAGCCCGGCCCATGGGCAGGGCATGGGCTGGCTCACGTGGGTCTGTATTTTGGAGACACCTCACCCAGAAGCACTCCAGTGTGTATCAGAGGGGAGGGGGCCATATCTCCTCAGCAGAAGGGGTGCAAGGTAGAGAGAACCTCCACTCAATTCCTGCAGCTCTCCCGGATACGTGGAGAACACACAGAACTCACCACCCCTGAACCCCAGAGCTCAGGAGGGCTCAGGCCATGACAGCTCCTGTCTTGGAGGGGGGGTAATATTAGAGCTCCCCCCCACCCCAGCATCAAACCCACAGAGCCCCCTCCCTCACACCATGGGGAGCCCAGGAAAGCTACAGCAGGGGTGAGGCAGCCCCTGCACCTGGGAGAGACGGGGGCAGGGCGCTTCCCCATGCCCTATTTAAAGGCAACAATTCCTCGCCCCGTGAAGCTGAGCCCGGCAGAGCTTGGCAGGGGGCAGCACTGCACCCCGGCGTCCCCCATGGAGCTCAGAGGGATTTGCGGGGGCGCTTGAGGAAGGCCAGGGTATAGTCTCTTGGGGCTGACACCTTCTGCTTCTTCATCTGCACCTGGGACTGGGCCGTGAGCTGCAGCTTGATGGCGCTCGAGTTGATCTTGGCGGCCACCAGCAGCTCCTTCATCCCCTTCATCTTCTCGCTCTGGAAGGTGAGGACAGGCCCCTCGGGCGGAGGGGCAGGGGGGACCCCCAGGGCGGGGGCCCCCCCCTCCTCCTTCTCCGCCGCAGGGGGCTTGTCTGGCCGCTGGCCCGAGCTGGGGCGCCGGCGCTCGGAGGCCTTCTTGGGCAGGGGGGGCTCCTCAGGCTTGGACTCGCGGCGGGGTCCGCGCCGGCGCCCCTCGCGGGGGTCCTCGCTGCCCTGCTCATCGTCTTCATTGGCCTCCACCTCCCGCGCCACGATCGTCACCTTCTGGCGCACCTGGGGGAGGGAGGGAGTCAGGGGAGGGGCCAGCACCCCACAGCCACTGCCCAGCCCCCAACCTCCCCCAGAGCACCAGCCCCCAAATCCAGCGGGGACCCCCCAAAGCCCAACCCTAAACCCCCTGCCCTGCTGACAACTCGTCCTGAACCCCCAAATCCAGCAGGGACCCCCAGCCCCCACATGCTCAAACCCCAGCCCTGAGCCCCCCAGCACTGATCCCCTTGTCCCCCAAAACTCCAGCCTGAGCCCCCAAATCCAGCAGGGACCCTCCAAGTCCCCCAAACTCAGCACAACACTCCCCATCCCCCCCAATACCACTTGAGCCCCCCAGCTCAGACGATTCACCACCCAACGCACGCTGCTTCCCAGACGCACCCCTGCCAGGGTCCCCCCTCACCTGCCCATCAAAGCGTCCCAGCGACTGCACCAGGAAGGTGGCCCAGCCCACGTGCAGCACAGGTGTGGGGCTGCCCTCCTCCCACTTGCAAATGCCATCATAGAAGCGCAGCAGGTGGGCGAAGCACTCAGGGTCCTGCAAGGCCGAGCCCCCAGCCTGCACCGGGGACCCCTGAACGGGGAGAGAGGGGTTAGTGCAGGGGTAGGCAACCTATGGCACGCGTGCCAAAGGCGGCACGCAAGCTGATTTTCAGAGGCACTCACACTGCCCAGGTCCTGGCCACCGGTCCGGGGGGCTCTGCATTTTAATTTAGTTTTAAATGAAGTTTCTTAAACATTTTAAAAACCTTATTTACTTTACATACAACAATAGTTTAGTTATATATTACAGACTTATAGAAAGAGACCTTCTAAAAACGTTAAAATGTATTACTGGCACGCGAAACCTTACATTAGAGTGAATAAATGAAGACTCGGCCCACCACTTCTGAAAGGTTGCTGACCCCTGGATGAGTGCCTCCCAGGGGTCCAATGCGCCAAGGGCTAAAGAGCCCCTCCAGCCTGGTGTCATCCGTCCCCCCCCCCCCCCCCCCCACCCCCCCCCCCCCGCCCCCCCCCCCCCCCGCCCCCCCCCCCCCCCCCCCCCCCCCATCCCAGAGGCCCATCCAACTCAGTACCCCCCTCACCTCTCCTCTCTCCCCAGCACCTTTCTCCTCCAGTGGCTCTGCCAGGTTGGCCACCTCCTTGAGCAGGTTGGGAACCACGTCGTTGGCCACATCGAAGAATTCCTTATAGATCTCCTCATCCTCCCGGCAGTAGTTATAGCTGGGGGAGGACAGGAACAAGGGAGGCAGTGAGCAGCTGGGGACAGCGCCCCATAGAGGGGAGAGGCCCTATGTCCCATTCTCCACTGCCATCCAGCCCCTAGGCCTGGGGCCAGCCCCTGTGTCCCATTCCCCCGCTGCCAGCCAATCCTCAGGCCTGGGGCCAGATCAGAGCCAGCGCCCCCTAGAGGGGAAGGCACCATGTCCTTCCAGACATGAATCACTCCGGTCTCCTTTTTAGGCAAGTAGTTCCATGGGCTGGTGGCCAGCCAGGCCCTAATGAAGGGAAAGGTTTGGGGCCGTAGGGCAGGCTCCTGGGGCACTCACTCCTGGATGACAGTGGCTGTATCAGCCCAGGCCTCCAGCGCCTCCTTGACATTCTTGTTGCGACAGTGGTAGCCAGCCAGGTACATGTAGGGGTAGATGTGCTCATTGTTGTAGTACTTCCTGGCTGAGCTGATGCCCTGGGGGGATGGGGGGGGGGGGGGCAGAAGAAGACACAGAATAAAAGGACGTTCTCACCAAACTACTCAGGAACATTTATGTTTTACAAATTACATCCCAACCACAAACCCCCTGCAATCCCCGCCCTGGGCTTCCCCTAGCTCTACCGGTGCCCCTCAGTCCCGACCCACAGTCCCCTGCGATCCCAGCCCTGGGCTCTCCCCAGTCCCGACCCACAGTCCCCTGCGATCCCAGCCCTGGGCTCCCCACAGTCCCGACCCACAGTCCCCTGCGATCCCAGCCCTGGGCTCCCCCAGTTCTGCCAGTGCCCCTGAGCCCAACCCACAGTCCCCTGCGATCCCAGCCCTGGGCTCCCCCCAGCTCTGCCGGTGCCCCGCAGTCCCGACCCACAGTCCCCTGCGATCCCAGCCCTGGGCTCCCCCCAGTCCCGACCCACAGTCCCCTGCGATCCCAGCCCTGGGCTCCTCCCAGTCCCGACCCACAGTCCCCTGCGATCCCAGCCCTGGGCTCCTCCCAGTCCCGACCCACAGTCCCCTGCGATCCCAGCCCTGGGCTCCCCCCAGCTCTGCCGGTGCCCCTCAGTCCCGACCCACAGTCCCATGCGATCCCAGCCCTGGGCTCCCCAGAGTTCTGCCAGTGCCCCTGAGCCCGACCCACAGTCCCCTGCGATCCCAGCCCTGGGCTCCCCCCAATCCCGACCCACAATCCCCTGCGATCCCAGCTCTGGGCTCCCCCCAGCTCTGCCAGTGCCCCTAAGCCCGACCCACAGTCCCCTGCGATCCCAGCCCTGGGCTCCCCCCAGCCCCAATCCACAGCCCCCTGTGATCCCAGCTCTGGGCTCCCCCCAGCTCTGCCAGTGCCCCTCAGTCCCAACCCACCACCCCTGCAATCCCAGCTTGTACCCCTTCACCTTATGGTAGATGGAGAGGGGGTCTGGTCTGCCTGGTGTCGGCTCCAGCTCCTCCAGGTCGGCCAGGTTGCCCAGCGCCATCGGGTACCTGCCAGGGCAGCAGAGCAGACAGGGATCTTACCTTGGGGAGACAAGCAGCTGGAATGGGGGGAGGGACCCTGTATCCTGACTTCTGCCCCCAACAGGCGGCACTGGGGCAGCACTGCAATGCCTGGCACTTGGGGGCGGGGCACCCCAATGCAGCAGATGGTAAAAGACCTATTGATTTCAAGGGGTGCTGGGTAAGACCCACCCACTGGCTCCTGCCAGTGCCATCCCCTGTTGCACCGCGTGCTCTGCACTGCGACTCCTTGGCACACACATCCCAGCAGAACACGCTCACGGGCCAGCCCCACAGGCAGGAGGAGAAGAGCCGACCTGGCCCAGAGCTGGGCTCTGCTAGAGAACATCTCCATCCCCACCAACCCTGCGTAGGTCCCAGCCAGCGCTTCCCAGCCCCGGAGCTCTACGTGCTTTACGAAGGGAGGCCGGGGTCGCCAGCCCTAGGCTGGGAGGGATTCTGCCGCGCACAAACCAGTGAAAATACACTTCAGTTGCTAAAAACCAATGTTTACAGCCAGGCAAAGTCAGCAGAGCGCGGCCGATGCGGCCGGCTGAAGGACATCTCCTTGGCGTACTTGGACAGGGGACGGGGACAGTTTGTGCTACCGGTTACAAAGCTGCAAACTTTTGCCATCTCAACCACTCCCATCACTAAACAACGGGCTGACCCTGAGAACGTCCCCCAGAGGTGAACATTTAAAATCAATACAAACAGGAAAAACGCTTACAAATAAACATCAATGTTAGCTGTCAAAACTATACAAAATAAAAACCTGCATCTGCCACGCCTAATGATCCCCACCCTGCAGATGGAGAAACTAATGATCAGAGGTGATAGCTCAAGTCCACGGGGTGCCCACCACTGCCCCCCAGAACTGGGATAGAATCCAGGAGTCCTGGCTCCCAGCCCCCCCCCTCTAACCACTAGACCTCCCTCCCTGAGCTGTGGTTTCAAAAGCCCAGCTGTACTGACCTCTCCAGGTGCCCCATATCGTAGAGAACCCACAGGAGCCGCTGCAAGGAAAGGGGAGGGTGGGTTACTGAGGACACAGAGCCATGGGGGGTGGGGGGTAGGGGATGAGACCCGTGTCCCCTGTAGATAAAATCCCAGTGGAAGGGAGGGGCGTGCATGGCGGAGGGACAAATGGTTGGATGAACATGGAAGGGTGTGGGGTGCGCGCGGCACTGGAGGGATGTGGGGTAGAGGAGACTAGAACAACTTCGAGGGGGCCATGCAGGGAGGGAGTGAGTAGATGGGCCTGTGGATAGGGCAGGCATGGGGGTGTGCCCAGGGGGAAGGGGCCTGGACGCGCACACATGGAGAGGGGGCATGTCCCACCTGCTGCAGCTGCAGCAGCTCCAGGCTGTCAGTGTGCAGGTCGATGGAGGGGTTGATGGCGCACACCATGAAGGCCACCTCCATGTGCCGGTCACAGCGCAGGTACGAGCCCTTCAGGTACAGCCAGCTCTGCAGGGGACAGCGGCAGGTGAGTGAGGGAGCTGGGCCAGGCTACCCCTGAGCCCAGAGCAGTGGGGTGGGGCTGGGAGCCAGGACTCCTGGGTTCTATCCCCAGCTCTGCCTCTGATGCTGGGCAAGTCCCTTCCCCTCTTGATGCCTCTACTCTGATTGTGAGCTCTTCAGGGCAGGGACCGTCTCTCACTGGGTCTGAGCAGCCCCTGGCCTCATGCAGCCCCTGCCCCGATCTCAGCTGGGGTCAAAGCAGCACCTGGTCCGATGCGGGGGAGCTGATCTCAGCCGGGGTCTCAGTGGCATTTGGTCCGATGGGGGCCAGTGACTGAATGCACCACTGTGTTCACACCCTGCACACCATTGTAATATTTGTATCAAATATGTCCTGTGAGGTATGATTTGAAAAGTAACAACTCCCTGCTCAGTAATATCCTGGTGGGATGTGTGGAGCAGCCCTATATGGAGAGTAACAAACATAACCAGACATTATGACTGAAATGTGTTTACCAGACAAGGCAGAGGGGCGGAAGGGACTGTTCCTCAAAGGACAAGCTGGCACCTCTAGCCAGGTGTCACTAGAGTTAACTGGCAAACACCAGCCAAGCGGCCACTCTTTGGGGAAGGAACAGAGTACTCTGCATTTTAGCAAACAGCATGGAACCTCTTTTACCATGAGACCCCATGGCTCCATCCTCACCGCAGGAAGGAACTTGATCTAGGGGTAACCTCAGGACAGTGCATGTCAAAGGGAACAGACTAGGAAAATGAGGGGCAAACACACTTGGGGGGGGGGGGGAACTGTCTGTCTCTCTCTCTCTCACACACACACACCTGAGAAGACAAAGGAACCAGCCTTTGTGAGGGGTTCTGACCAGAGAACTGGGGCTGTCCCGTTGCTGGAAGCACATGCCAAGTCCAGTTTGTTGCGTTTAGTTGCTAGAATGCGCTTTATCGGGATTTCCCTTGTAACTGTTTCTGACTTTACACCACATACTTGTTCTCACTCACATTCTCTCTGTAATTCAACTGGTTTTATTCTTTTTAAATCAAGTCCAATCCTATGCTGTGTTTCAACTGAGCCGTCTGGGTAACTCCAGTTAAAACAGCAAACTGCTGCATACTGACCTCTAATATCTGACCCACCCAGGGACGGACTGGACAGTGCAGAAAATTCGGGACCAGGAGCTGGGGTTGCCCTGCGGGTGGTAACTAAGGCTGCTGAAAGCCAGAGCATGGCTGGTGTTTGCTGACAGGCTGCTGGGGTCAGAGCTGCTGGACCAGGACTGCGGCTATCCACAGACACTCAGGGTGGTACCTGCATGCTGCTATGCTGTTTGTGGGAAGCCCAGGTGGGATCTACAGTAGCAAAACATTGCGCGGCACCCAGGGCAGGTGGTGACACACCCCTCACTGGTCTGCATTGTGCCCCAGAATGTGATAGAACCCCCCAGATCTTGCCCATGGTCTGAGCGGCACCTGGCCCCATGGATGGAGCCCTGATCTCAGTCTGGCAGATACCTTACTGACACCAATTAATGTGGATCAGTTATTAGTTACCAATTGCACCATCTACTAAGGTTAAATCCCAGGGGATCTTGCACAGCAGCTTTCTGATCCAAGCAGACAGCCCCAGCCCTGCACAGACCCCCAAGCCCCATTCCCCAGCCCCCCACTGCACCACCTCCTGCAGCTACGTCTCACTGCAACCCCCCAACCCCTCAAAGCTAATGGCCTCCCCTCACTTACCCGCTCAGCCACGCCAGCATTCACGGTCTGCCCGCGCCGGTCCTCATTGCCTTTGCCGTGCCAGGTCACCTCGGCCGTCTGCTCACCGTCCTGGCCAAACACCACCCAGGCATGGTCCTCCGAGAGCGCCAGGTGCACATCCGGCAACCCCAGCACCTGGCAGGCCCCCACCACAGCAAAGGCCACCCCTGAGCTGTCCAGCTTAGTGCCTGCAAGGAACACATGGCACTAGGGGGTGCTGTGCTGCAGGGAGCAGCATAGGGCTCATTAGGGGGCGCTCTCCCCTTGCAGTCAGTGCTGAGCCCTGCACCAGTGTGGTGCTAGGGGGTGCTATGCTGCAAAGAGCAGGGTGGAGCTCAGTCGGGGGTGCTCTGCTTTCAGTCAGTCCCAACTCCAATGAGCCATCACTAGGGGGTGCTGTGCTGCAAAGGAGCAGGCAAGAGGAAAAGCAGAGCTGAGTATTTTCAGGCTGCCCCAGTGCAGCGCCGCACACTGGGCCAGGGCGGTACTGTCCCCACCCCCATGCTAGTGGGCCCCCTACCTGTGATGAAGCTGAAGAGGGACTGGATGTGGGCCCGGTCTTTGAAGTAGGAGCGGCTGAGGCTGTTCCAGATGACGTCCGACACCTTCTTGACCAGTTCGCGGGAGGAGAAGCCCTCGGGCCGGGGGTAGAGGGACAGGTCGACAGCGCCACGGATCTGGGCAGTGAAGCGGGCGTACAGCGCGGCCACGATGGACAGCTCGGCCACAGGGAAGTAGGTGAGGCTGTCGGGCTCAGGTCCCGGGCGTGGCTCGAAGCTGATGCCCGGCACGTTGGTGGGTATGACGCGGTTCACAGCCAGGAAATGCTCCACAAAACCCAGCACCAGTGACAGCAGCACCAGATCGGGCTGCTCCTGCTGCAGCTCGGCCATGAATAACCGCACCACATCCTCCACCGAGCGCAGCGGGAACAGGGCCTTCTGCCATGGCTTCAGCCCCATGGCGGGCAGCTGGGGAGAGGAGAGAGCATCAGGTGTGGCTGAGGAGAGGGCCAGGGCCTTCCCAGAGCCAGGTCAGACAGCCAGAGCTGGGAGCTGTGTGTCTGCCTCTCTCCCCACCTATCCCCTGAAGGGGGCCCCCACCCCTGTCTCTCACCCCCACTGAAGGGGACCCCCATCTCTGTCTTTCTCCCCCCCCCGCCGCCCACTGAAGGGGACCCTGGCCCCCCATCGAGGGTGACCAGCTATTAGGGGCTTTGTCTTACACAGACAACTATCCCTCCCCACCCGAAAAGAAAGTGCCCCTATTTTTCACACTTGCTCTCTGGTCCCCCTCCCTCCATGACGCTCCCCCAGGCCCCCTTTACCAGAGGCAGCAGCCCCTCCGCCCCCCTCCAGCTTCACTCCCCCAGCACAGGTACAGCAGCAGCCATGCTAGGCCCGCAAGACACCATGGGAGCCGCAGTTCCGCAGGGCACGATGGGAATTGTAGTCCGCCTGGCCAGCCAATCACACCATGTCCCCCGAGGCATGCTGGGAGTTATAGCTTATAATTAACCCCGGTGCCTTATGGGAAATGTAGTCTGATGCCTGGGTAGGGACGCCAGCGTGCCCCACGGCATGCTGGGAGTGGTGGTCCCGTTAACTGGCTGCCCACGGCCTCCTGGGAAATGAAGTTTGGCGCCCGAGGGAGAGGGCCCACCTGCCGTGGTGCATGCTGCGAGCTGTAGTTTTCTGGAAGTGCATTGAAACTTGTAGTTGTTCAAGGAATTATGGGCACTGTAGTCGCATGGCCTACTCCAGCCGGAGGCGTTCCAGGGCTGTCCGCACCCAGCGCCAGTCTGGGCCTTTACTTTTTTTAAACCTTGAGGCCATTTGAGCCGTCCAAGGCAGAGTGGGAATTTTAATGTCGTCATCGACTGCAGTCCTGGCCCAACAGCTGACCGTGGCGCTGTGAGCTTCCCTGCAACAGTGCCCGAGCCAGCCTTGCAAGGCAGGAGTTACAGTCTAGGGGAGTGTGGCTGATGACATCACGGGTGTACTGCATGAGGTCAGAGCTGTGCCCAGGCTTTCCACAGGGGGGGCCATTTGGAGGGCTGAGTTGGGTGGGGTTGCAAGGATGCAGGCTGCCCTGCCTCCCTTGTCGCAGCACCCACTGTTGGGGGGCAGCAGCTGCAGAGTCTGCCCTCCCCCACCAATGCAGACAACACAGCACACAAACACCTAGCCCAGGATCCACTCCCGCAATTTAATTAATTCATTAGCTTCCTTCTCATTATTTACAGTGTTGTTGGCTTTTGTATACCTGGTTCCTACAGAAACGAGTGCAAATGCAGCCCTAAGATAATGCTAATAAAAAAATCTTGCAGAGGGAGGAAAACCCAATAAAATGCCCCATTTTTAGCAATTAAAAAATATTATGTTTCCCCCAAACTGGATGTGACCCCTTAGCGACAGAGTGTCTCTCTTGTGTCAGCTGGCAGCGCCCCCGGTGGGTGACGGGGCTATCGGCGACGCTGGGGGATGCACATGCCCCCATGGTGGCGGGATCGGACAAAGCCTGGCTTGCAGGCACAGCGGTACGAGCCATTGGTATTGATGCAGCGCTCGTTCTTGCACAGCAGGCCTCGCTGGTTCAGCTCCCGGCACTCGTCAATGTCTGTGGGTGGAGAGAGGGAGGGAAAGGGTTAATGGAGTGACTGTGGTCTGGAGCGTGAGTATGTGTCTTCAACCTGCATCCCCCAATAGACCAGGCACCGAGAGGCAGCTAGCAGCACTGTTTGTGAAAAGTGAAGAGGGAAGAGAACCCAGGAGTCCTGGCTCCCAACCCCATCTCTGCTCTAATCCACTAGACCAAACTCCCATCCCAGGATAGTACTCAGGAGCCCTGGTGGTGTGGAGAGCACATCCCTTTGCAATGCATGTAATTCACGGGGCTTGGCACTCTTACCCAGGCAGCGGATGCGGGTGGCGTCTAGCTGGAAGCCAGCAGGGCACTCGCAAACTGCACCGTGGTAGGTCCGGACACAGCGGCCGTTCAGGCAGTGACATTCATCTGAATCCTCCTCTGAGGTGTCATCCTCTGAGAGGGGGTGGGGTACAAAGGTGGGGGGGACACAGATGAGACCATGGGAATGGCAGGGAGCCCATTCCCATGCAGAAGAAACTGAGGGAAGGGGCATGTGGAAGAGTGATCCCTTGTCTGGCACAGAGATGCAGCTGACTCTTGGGTGGGGCGCAGGGGGCTGTTCATACAGGAACCCCTTGGCCTGCAGTGAGATGCAGCACCTCTGGGATGGGCATGGGGGCTGTGTATAGAAGGATCACTAACCTTTGCGGGATTTGCCCAGGAACAAGGGGCTGAGGTCCCAGAAGGAGTTGCTCTCGCTCTGAGATGGCTGACACTGCTGCCCTGCAAGGAACCACAACAACCAGCCTGGGACACATAGCAGTGAATCACATCCCATCAGATCCTGCCCAGTGTAACTAGAGCCAGAGCCCCCAGAGTGGAAAGATCCTGTACCCCATTCCCCGTCCCTCTGAGCCAGCCAGTCCCTCCCCCCCCGCCACTGTGGGGCCAGACAGGAGACCGCAACCTCCAGAGGAGAAAGGCCCCATACCCTACTCCCCATCTCCTTGAGCCAGCCAGAGCCCCCAGAGGAGAAAGGTCCCATACCCCACTCCTCATCCCCTTGAGACAGCTAGAGCCCCCACCCTGGGGCCAAACAGGAGCCAGCAGCCCCCAGAGGAGAAAGGCCCTGTACCCCACTCCCCATCCGCCAAGCCAGCCAGTCCTCCCACCCCAGGACTGAAGCCAACAGCCTCAGAGGGCAAGCTGGGCATGCGTGCTACCTGGGTGGCGGGGGGGGCACGCACGGCACTGGAAGCCCCAGCCTTTGCCGTAGCGGCAGCAGCACTCCTCGTAGGTCAGGTGGTAGCCATTGAGCGGGGAAGCACACATGCTGTCCTCCCCCCGGTGCTGCCAGCAGATGTCGCGCCGATCGGCCGCCCGGTCTGCCAGGGAAGAGAGAGAGGAGGGGAGCCCACAGCACCATCCCAGCCAGCACCCGCAGGAGACACTCCCACAGGGCCTGGCATGCTAGACGGGCCCTTGTGCACACCACCACACACACTGCACACCCAAGTAGGTGCACACCCACACACGGCCACCGGCAACTACAGGAGCACACTCACAATCTTCGTAAGCACCATGGTCACAATCAGTGACGTGCTCACACTCACCCCGGCTCACAATCAGGGACACACAGTCACCCCTGCTCACACTCAGTGACACGCTCACAGTCACTCATTCACACTCGCTCCCCTGCTCGCTCACAGAGTCAGGTTCACAATCCCAAGCACCCCCACTCTCCTGGGCCTGTGCAGTAGCACTCAGCCCTGTGTGCCCCTCACCTGCCTGCATGTCGGGGAGCTGGCATTCCTTGCCACTGGGATCCAGCATCCAGGGCAGGCTGCACTCACAGTAGAAGGAGCCCAGCGTGTTGATGCAACGCCCGTGCCGGCAGGCCCCGGGGTCCCGGCACTCGTCCACATCTGCAGGGCCAGGATACGGTCACAGGGCATCAGGGGCTTGACAGGGTTGCCATGGCATTGGGGACTAGCAGGGATCGCCATGGCACCACCAGACTGAGAAGGGTCACTATGGCATCAGGAGCCAGCCAGGATCAACATGGTAACACTGCACCTGATGAGGTCACCATGGCATCAAGGGCCAGCCGTGGTCATCATGGTAACTCTGCACCTGATGGGGTTGCCATGGCATCAGGGGCCAGCAGGAATCACCTTTAATGCAGAGGTGAGCAAACTATGGCCCGCGGGATCGTCCTGCCCGGCCCCTGAGCTCCTGCCTCCGGAGGCTAGCCCCCAGTCCCTCCCCCGCTGTTTCCCCTCCCCCGCAGCCTCAGCTTGCTCACTCCGCCGCTGGTGCAACGCTCTGGGTGGTGGGGCTGTGAGCTCCTGGGGCAGCGCAGCTGCAGAGCCTGGCCTGACCCGGTGCTTGGTGCTGCGTGGTGGCCCAGCTGTAGCGCTGCCAGCAGCACAGTAAGGGGGCACGGCGCGGGGGGGGTTGGATAGAGAGCAGGAGAGTTCGGGGTGGTGGTCAGGGGCGGGGGTGTGGATAGGGGTCGGGTTGGTCGGGGGGGGGAACGGGTTGAATGGGGGCAGGGGTCCCGGGGGGGGGCAGTCAGGAAGGAGGGGGGGTTGGATGGGGCGGCAGGGGGTAGTCAGGGGCAGGGGTTCCGGGGGCAGTCAGGGCACAGGGAGAAGGGGTGGTTGGATGGGGCAGGGGTCCCGGGGGGACCGTCAGGAATGAGAGGAGGGGTTAGATGGGGTGGCGGGGGTCCGGGGGCGGTCAGGGAACAGGGAGCGGGGATGTGTGGATGGGGCAGGAGTCTGGGGGGGGCAGATAGGAGGTGGGGGCCAATCCACAACCCCCTCCCCTAACCGGCCCTCCATACAATTTACAAAACTCGATGCGGCCCTCAGGCCAAAAAGTTTGCCCACCCCTGCTCTAATGTCACAGGCTCAGTGGGTTGTCATGGCACCAAGGACCCCAAATTAGTCATCATGACACCAAGAGCCAGCAGGGGGCATCTTTGCTCGCAAGTCCACACCCCACCAATGTGCCCCCCACCTGGGGAGGAAGGAAGCTCTGTCCCCAGCATCCCACCTGCAAAGGGGCCAGGAGGAGGTAGGGCTGTGATGGGGCTGCCCACCTGGCCAGGGCCAAAGCTCAGACCCAGTGAGCTCATGTCATGCGTGAAGGGGACTCACCGATCTCGCTGGGTGCCAGGCACTTCTTGTGGGTGGGGTCATAGACGGCAGGGGCAGGGCAGGTGCACACATAGGCCCCCCGCGTGTTCTCACACAGCCCATTCACGCAGTTCGACTCGTCCAGGCACTCATCCACATCTGGGGGGAAAGGGCATGGCTCAGAGCCCAGCCCCTCCTTTCGGCACCCCTCCTGGCCACCTGGCCCCACCCCAATCACAGCTAGTGCCCCCTAGAGGGGAAGGCTTGTGTCCCATTCCCCCACCCCCACAAGCCAGCCAGTCCCTCTGCCAAGGCCAGATCACAGCAGCGCCCCCTAGAGGGGACCGGTCCCATGTCCCATTCCCCACTCACCCCCCTGAGCCAGCCAGTCCCCCCACCAAGGCCAGATCACAGCAGCGCCCCCTAGAACGGCATCCCTGTCTGCCCCCCCCACCCCTCCCCAGCTCTAGACCAGGGTATCTGCCCGCCCGAGCTGATGCCACTCGCCCTCCTCACCCACACACTCGAGCAGGTTGCCATCGTAGTAGAAGCCTTGCTTGCAGTAGCACTCGTAGCCCGGCTGCGTGTTGACGCACTTCCCCTCCTTGCAGATCTCCTCCCTGAACAGGCTGCACTCGTCAATGTCTGCAAGGAGCCCCGGGGTGGGGAAGGAGGGCTGTTTATACAGGGATCCCTTACCCAGCGCTGAGATGCAGCTGCCTCTGCGGTGGGGTGCGGCGGCTGTTTATACAGGGATCCCTCACCCAGTGCTGAGATACAGCCAACTCTGGGCTGGGGTGCGGTGGCTGTTTATACAGGGATCCCTCGCCCAGCTCTGAGATGTAGCTGCCTCTGGGGTGGGGTGCGGTGGCTGTTTATACAGGGATCCCTCACCCAGCGCTGAGATGCAGCTGCCTCTGCGGTGGGGTGCGGCGGCTGTTTATACAGGGATCCCTCACCCAGCGCTGAGATGCAGCCAACTCTGGGGTGGGATATGGGGGTTGTTTATACAGGGATCCCTTGGCTGGCACTGAGATGCAGCTGCCTCTGGGGTGGAGTGTGGGGGGCTGTAATGGCCAGGTAGGAGGGTTGCAGGGTTGAAATCCCTGTGACTCGTGGGGGAGGGTGCAGGGGAAGGTGTAACGTTGGCTTCTGATCCCCCAGCCCTCGAGTGCAGCCGCCAAGCAGATCAGGGCGTGGGCCCTGGCACTCACCCCGGTGGGCGGGGATGCCATAGTTCAGGATGTTGTCATCCAGGATGAATCCTTTCCCGTCAGGGCACAGGGAGTGGAACTCGGCTGCAGGGGAGGGGGATGACATGCACATTGGGAAAGAGGGATTAATGTCTAGACCAGATATTCCCTCTCCCTGCCCCATGGATCAGACCTTTGGCCCATCCAGCCTGGTATCCCCCCTCCCTGCCCCCACATCAGACCAAGGGGCCCATCCTGCCCAGTATCCCCCCACTCCCTCCATGGGTAATGCCTTCCTGACCCCCCCCAGCCGGATTCTAGTAGTTGCCTTGGAGCCTGGGGGTTGGATGTTCACAGTCACACCATGTGCAGTAGCAGGTAGTTCCATGGTTCATTGGTGGCAGTGGGAATGGGGGAGGGTGGCATGGAGGAGGGGGTAGGGTGTGTCCCACCTGAGTTGGGCACGGGACAGGGATAGATCTCACAGTGGTCACCCCAGCCAGCCCCCAGTGAGCAGCAGCACTCCTGGCGGGTGATGTTGGTGGCCAGGACGCTGTCACAGAAAACAGTGTCATCGAAGTTCAGGTAGCATTCCTTCTTGTGGTCGGGGGGCTCCAGATCTGGGGGGAAGAGGGTAAATCAATCCCACAGTGCCCCACCCTGGCGCCAGATCAGAGCCAGTGCCCCTCAGAGGGGAAGGCCCCCCGTCCCACTCTCACCCTCACAGCTATGTTGATCCTCAGATGGGGTGTATCCCTCATCGCACACGCACATGTAGGAGCCGTCCACATTCTCACACGTCCCGTGGGGCAGGCACAAGCTGGGGTCCAGTGCACACTCGTCGATATCTGGGAGGAGACCAGTGGGAGACAGAGGCAGGGGATGTGCAATGGCACGCTTGCTGCACAACCACACCTGTGCCCACTCACAGATACACACTCATCCACGCCACAAACCTATGCCCCGTGTGTGTCACCCTACAGTACACAAACTCACACTCAAAGACACTCACACCCAGCTATACACACACACACACACACAGGCTTGTACTCATTCCTTTTCCAGGTGTGCCATGCTCACTAAGACACACATGCATGGGCCCTTGCACCGCTTTGTGCAGCTCCACACATTCTGTCCCTCACACACACCCTGGTGTTCGCTCTTACTCGTGGCAGGCCCAGTTTGCAGCATATCAGGCTCACACTTGGGCACGAGGCATTCCTGAAGCCTAGTATTTCACGGGCCTTCATACCTCGCCATGCCCAGACTTTCCTACCTACCCCCTGTGTGCCATGTCCTTGTGTTGCCACACACAGCTGCTCACACTCAGTGCAACACGCTTTCTTCACTGTGTCAGACTCCCGTGTGTGGAACACCAGACTCCTGGCATGCCGTGCCCACACACACACGGATGCTCACACGTGTCTGTGCCACACCCCCACCTCACCTTGGCACTTTCTGCCGTTCACCAGCTTGTACCCGGCGCGGCACAGGCAGCGGTAGGAGCCCACAGAATTGACACACTCGCCATCGATGCAGGCAGCCGGGAAGTCACATTCGTTAATGTCTGCAACATGGAGAGCTGCGGGGTGAGGGGGCCACTCCCAGCCCCCACCTCACGTGGCCGTCCATCCTGGTCCCCTCACCCAGCGCCCCCCCCGACATGGCCATCCAACCCGGCCCCCCCCCCCCCCCCCCCCCCCCCCGACCAAGGCCACCCAGTCCAGCCCCCACCCCCAAGCCCCCTGACATGGCCACCCAGCCTGGCCCCGTTACCCAGCCCCACCCCAGACGTGGCAACCCAGCCTGGCCCCCTCGTCCAGCCCCCCCTACATGGTCACCCAGCCTGACCCTCTCACAGCTCCCATGTCCACAAACCCCTCCACCCAGCCCCTTCACACAGCTGCTTTACTCCCACAGGCAGCCCCCCCGACCTGCTGACCCCACACTGCCCACAGGCAGTTCCCTGGCCCAGATCCCTCACCCTGAGCCCTACATGCCCCCCAACCACCAGCTCAGCCCCCTTCACCCTTCCACCCCATGGCCCAGCCCCTCACCTTCACAGCGTGGCCTGTCCTTCACTGAGTGGAAGCCAGCTGGGCACTGGCACTTAAAGGAGCCCAGGGTGTTGACACAGACCCCGTTGGGGCAAAGCCCCCGATCCTCACATTCATTCACATCTGCAGGGAGAGAGAGCGGGGGCAGGGAGTCAGAATCCTGGCTTCTGTCCTCCGATCTGGGAGGGCAGGGGGTACGGTGCTTAGAGCAGGGGGGCTCTGGAAGGGGAGTGGGGTGCGGTGCTTAGAGCAGGGGGCTCTAGGAGGGGAGTGGGGTGCAGTGGTTAGAGCAGGGGGCACTAGGAGGGGAGGGGTGCGGTGCTTAGAGCAGGGGGCTCTAGGAGGGCAGGGGTGCGGTGGTTAGAGCAGGGGGCTCTAGGAGGGGAGTGGGGTACGGTGCTTAGACCAGGGAGGCTCTGGGAGGGCAGGGGGTGCAGTGGTTAGACCAGGGAGGCTCTGGGAGGGGAGTGGGGTGCAGTGGTTAGAGCAGGGAGGCCCTGGGAGGGCAGGAGATCTAGTTACCCAGGCAGCTCCGGGCATTGGGCGTGGGTGCAAATCCCTCCCCACAGGTGCAGCGGAAGGAGCCAGGCAGGTTCTCACACCAGCCGTGTTTGCACGGGGTCTCCTCGGAGCACTCATCCACATCTGGGGGGGACACAGACACTGAATCCCAACCCTGTCCCCCACGCAACTTTTGACCTGCAACCCAGTGCCCTGCAGCCAAGTTTGGTCTGGGCCGAATGTCCCCCAGCCCATTGGGGGCTGCACAGGGCACCTCCCACCACGGGGGCATGAGAGTCACACCCCAGATACTGCACTAACCTCAGCACTAGGGGGATGGGGGTTTACTGGGTTAGAGCCAGGGGCTGGGATCCAGGACTCCTGGGTTCTGTGGCCAGCGCTTACCATAGCAAATCCCATGCTGGCCCCGGAAGCCCGGAGGGCAGGGGCTGCATTTGTAGGTGCCTGGCCGGTTCTCACACTTCCCGTCGGGGCAGGTGCCGGTGTCCAAGCACTCATCAATGTCTGCGGGGAGAGAGAAAAGGTGAAGGGTGAGGGGCCTTTGGGGGAGCCCCACAAGGGGCAGAGCACAGGGCAGGGCCCTTGAGGACTCAGCGAGCCCTTTGGCAAGTGGGGAGTTGGTTTGTTATCATAGGGTCTCTGACAACTCTACTTGATAGGTTGTTGTGAGAAGGGTTGCTCAGGGGCACTGTCTTCTTGTTCTGAGGTCTCGTGCAAGCTCTGGGCCTAGACATTGGTTTGCTATTGTAGGGTTTCTCGGGGCACTGGTTTGTTGCTCTTACCTTCGCAGAGGGGCTGGCGGGAAGGCTTGAGACGGTAGCCGGGGTGGCATTCACACTTGTAGTGCCCAGGGTAGTTGACACAGGTTCCCCCGTCCCCACAGATGTGGGGCTTGGAGCACTCATCAATGTCTGCCGGAGAGGTGGGTGTGAACAGGGCAGAGGAGGGGGGACAGGACTTTACCGATCACCCCTTCCCCCCCAACTCCCTATCCATCCCCCATGCCTCCTTCCCATCCCCCATGCCCACTTCCCATCCCCCATGCCCACTTCCCCCAGCCTCCCTTCTCCCAGCCCCCAGCCCTCCTTTCCATCCTTCAGCTCCCCTTTCCCCTAGTCCATCCCCCCACCCCCCTTCCCCCATGCCCCGTTTCCCCAGCTCCCAGCAGCCCCTCCCCCAGCCCCTGCCCCCAGGGTGCTCACCCACGCAGGAGCGCACGCCCTTGTGCACCTTCAGCTGGTACCCCCGGTTGCAGTGGCAGTTGTAGGAGCCGCCCGTGTTCATGCAGACGCCCTTGCCGATGCCGCACGGCTCTGCCTCACACTCGTTCACGTCTGTGGTAGGCGGGAGGGAGAAAGAATGACTGACCCCCGCCATGCCGGGATGCCGGCCTGTCACAGCCCTGGCCACATGCGTATGTCAGGGGCCGGGGTCACAGGTTTGCATGTGTAGTTGTGCATGTGTTGCAGGCCTAGCTACCAGCGTGCACAAGCAGGGTGGGTGTCTCAGACTTCCACAGGCCGCCTTGCGGGTGTGTCACACACCTATTGTAGAGCTGTGTGGTCATGTCACACACCTGTGCAGGCATGTTGCACACCTGTTGTGCAGACACACGTGTCGCACCCTTGCATACAGGCTGGGGGGGGAGCATCACAGACCTGTATATGCAGGCATACCCGGGGGTCACTCCGTCATACAGATGCTTGTGACCCTCCAGGGTGCTGACACCTCCATGAATGCAGCGGGGTGGGCATGATGTGCCCCCACACAGCCATGCACATGCCTGTCCCTGGGCATGTGTCGCACGTCCACAAAGGAGGGCAAGGCAGCATGTTACCTGTGCAGAACCTGCGCTGGGCGTGCCAGCGGTAGCCCGGGTAGCAGATGCAGGTGTAGCCGGACAAATTCATGACACACTCTCCATGGCCACAGATATTGCGGTTCAGCTTGCACTCATCCGTCTCTGCAGGGACAGACAGACGCAGCCCCGGGGGGATCAGGACGAATGGCTCAGACATAGGAGCCAGGAGATCTCTTTCTCATAGATCCCCAGAAGAGCCAGGAGTTCCCCATCCCTAGGACCGCTGCGATAGCAGCTTGCAGGGACCACACTGCATCGGGCCGGGGCGCTCAGGAGACATCGTCAGCCCGGAAAGGACTTGGGGGACCCCCCTGAGAACGTGCACGTCGCTGGGGAACGTTTGGGGTTCACCCCCGATAATTAAGGGGGGCCCCAGCAGGGAAGTTTGGTCCATGAATGTGAAATTTCTCCCAAAGGGGAGGGGGGGAGGTTGCTGGCGCGCAGCCCCCCATCCCTGCCATGAGGCTCTCACCTGTCACCTGCGTGGGTGCGATCTCCACGGCACTACGCGTGTATTGATCCGGCAGCACCTTCTGCACCATGGCAGTCGTGGGACGGGCCACCACCTCTGGGACCCAATGGAGACAGAACAGGGTTAGCAGCGCTGCGAGCTTCCCCACAGCAGTGCCCAGCCAGGGGCTCCAGCACTGCGAGCTTCCCCGCAGCAGTGCCCTTTCTTCCATCACTCACCAGGGTAGCGGGCGCCCAGGGTGGCTGCACTGGCATAGAACTGGTCCACTGACTGCTCCTCTGAGTTGGTTCGATATGCTGGCAACTGGAGGGGGAGTGGTTAAACGGTGGGGGCACCTGCTCTTCTCCACTACCCAGCCGGGTGCCCTATTCCTCCCTCTGCTTCGCTTCATTCCTCCCCCTCTCTCGTTCTTTCATTCATTCCTCTCCTCCCTCCGTCTCACCCACCACCTTCCAGCACCTCCTTTCCCACTCCCTCCATCCTCCCCCCACACCCACATCACCCCTCCGCTCATCCGCTGCTCCTCTGCTGCTCTGGAGGCCCTACTCACCATGGCCGTGGTGACAGCTGCAAGAGACAAACACAGGGCCCGGGGTCAGATCCTGCCATGCCAGGCTGAGAATGTGGGGTTTACCTCCTGAGAGCGGGGGGTTTGCTCTGAGAGCAGGGTCTCCCAGCTCTGGGATTCTGGGGTTCTTACATAACAGGGTGTACTCCTGAAAAATTGGGTTTGCCCTTAGAGAATTTGGGGTAACAGCTCTGACAACATGGGGTTTGCCCCCTGAGATTTGGGGGTTTGCCAACAAAGAAGGGAGTAACAGCTCTGAGAAAGTGGGGTTCACCCTTAGTGAATTTGGGGTGCTCCAGAGAACATGGAGTTCACCATGGGAGAATGTGGGGCACACCTCTGTGAGAACATGGGGTTCACTGTTGGGGAATGTGGGCTTGTCCCTCAGAGAATATAGGGACCTCCAAATTATCTGTCTGTGAACCCCATATTCTCAGAGAATGGGAGAATTTGGGGTACAGCCCCTGGGAATACTGGGATTCATCATGGGTCAATGTGGGGTACAGCCTGTGAGAATACTGGGGTTCAACATGGGACAAAGTGGGGTACAACCCCTGCTATTACTTGGGTTCACTAGGGGAAAATTTAGGGAACTCCCATGTCCTGGTGAGCACAGTGCCAGTGGCACCTCCCTGGCCCCGTGCCCAATCCAGTCTCCTCCCCAGGATCTCTGACCTTCGGACTCCTGAGAGTCCCCCTCGAGGGGTGGCAGGCTGGGCAGCTCGCGCTGCTGCTGCAGGTCCGTGGTGCCGTCGGGGTGGATGTGCAGGGTGAAGTCGCTCTCCCCCTGGATGGTCAGGGTCTGGTGGGACGTCAGGATGTGGTAGCCCTTCCCCGCTGGGCAAATCTCCTTGAAGGCAGCTGCCAGATGGGAGAGGAGACAGTTTAACACTGGTGCTGCAAGCTTCCCTGTGGCAGTGCCCCCCGGTGGTGACTCCAGCGCTGCGAGCTTCCCTGTGGCAGTGCCCCAGCCAGGGACTCCAGTGCTGCGAGCTTCCTTGTGGCAGTGCCCCAGCCAGGGACTCCAGCACTGTGAAATTCCCTGTGGCACTGCCCCAGCCAGTGACTACAGCGCTGTGAGCTTCCCCGTGGCAGTGCCCCCAGCCAGGGACTACAGCGCTGTGAGCTTCCTTGTGGCAGTGGCCCAGCCAGGGACTCCAGCACTGCGAGCTTCCCCGTGGCAGTGCTGTGGCAGATACTCCATCCCCGCCCAGTTTGCGGTTCCTTACCTGCGCCATCAGCCGGGCAGCGTTCGCAGCGGGCCCCCCAGGCCTTGCCAACGCTGCAGCAGCACATCTGGCGGGTCAGCTTAGTGGGCAGTGGGTGCTGACACTGGAGTTCCGGGCTCACCAGCCGGAAACACAGGCTCTTCTCCCCTGACTTCTCTGCTGCAACCCCGGGAGAGACAGGGTCAGTGCTGCTCCGAGCCCCTCTCCTCATCCCCCCACCCCCAGCTGGGTTCCCCAGAGAGACACTGAGCCCCCATCACCCCCCCAGGAGACAGGGTCAATGCAGCTCCAAGCCCCCTGCCCAACCCTCCCAGTCCCCCTGACCCCCCAGCCTACCCCCGGTCCCCCTACATACGGACACACTGGCTGCGGGATGGGCCCAGCATGTGGCCAGGTTTGCATGCGCAGCGAAAGCTGCCCTGGGTGTTGAGACACTCGCCATTCTGGCACACGCCCTGCATGGCACACTCGTTAATGTCTGCACGGGGAGAGAGAGGGGTCAGCAACACAATGACACATAACACAACAACACCCAATACAACAACACAACACGCACACCCCACAGGGCACACTCGTTAATGTCTGCACAGGGAGGGAGAGGGGTCAGTAACACTAGGACACACAACACAACGCACACTACCCACAGAGCACACTCGTTAAAGTGTGTTTGGGGAGAGATGGGTCAACAGCACAGCACAGCCCAACACACGACACATTCCACGGACACAACACACACACAGAAGCAGGTCTTCAGTCCCCCCACCCAGAGAGTGCCCGCCGGGTACCCTGGCAGTGGGTGCTGTTCAGTCTCTTGTATCCCTGTGGGCAATCACCCCCGTGCTCCCCTCGGATCGGGCCTGTCTTCTGCACCCCCGAGTCTGCAACACACAACAACCCCAGAGGGGGAATCAGCGGGAGCGAGGACGCAGCGTGGTGTACAGGTGAGGGCAGGACTCTTGGGGTCTAGCCCAGGCTCTGGGAAGGAAGCGGAGCCTAGCGGGTTAGAGCAGGGAGAAACTGGCACTCAGGACTCCTGGGTTCTATCCCAGCTCTGCCACTGACCTCAGGCAAGTCCCATTCCCACTCGGTGCCATTCCTTCCCCTCCTATTCATTTGTCTAGACATTGAGCCCGACAGGGCAGACACTGTCTCCTGTATCTGTGCAGGGCCTGGGGCAGGGCCCAGACCTCAGGCACGGGGGAGGGGGCTATGAGGGTCTGCACGGCACCTAGCCAGACACGGCCTAATCTCCAGCTGGGGGGGGCTATGGGGATCTGCATCACCATTGCAATAGCAGAGGCACAGACACAGCCCAGCACGGGTGCCAGACGCTTGCACAGACGGCGGTTTGGACGCGCTGCCTCTTGGCCCAGGGTCTCTGGCTCCTCGCCCCCCTCAGCAGCGGCCCCGGTGGGGGTGGTGCTGGGGGAAGCAGTGATCAGCTAGCCAGCGCCTGCACTGGTCTCACTACCACAGCCAGGCCAGCAGGCGCGGGGGGCGGGGACATGGGACGATGTTCATTCCAGCAGGCGTGTGCAGCCAGGCTGCTCCTGATCCGTCCAAGCTGGGGAACATTGGGGGGAGGGGGGGGGGAGAAGCGATGGAAAGAAAGACTGAGAAGAAAGAGAAAGATGCACTAGGGGGATGCTGGGGATGAGGGGGGTTGTCCCAGTGAGATTCAAAAGGCAACAGAATTCCAAGGGACCATGGGAATTATTAACCTGAGGGACTCACCACCACTGGCCTGTGCAGAGGGCAGGGCTGGGAAAAGGGTGAGGCATTATCACAACTCACGTGGGCAACAGAGGCAGTGAGAGACAGGGAGAACAGGGACAGCCCCCCACCCCCGAGTCACAGCTGGCTACTGACTGATGGGTAAGGAGAAACTGCCCCCAGGGGCAAGTTAGCTCAGAATGGCCGGCTGAGAACTCCCCCTGTGCTCCTGCCTCACTCCACACAGTGCCCCCTGCTGGGAGAGGCAAGGGCTGGAGTAGCCAGGAGCTCCCCCGCAGCCAGCTCCTGCCCCACTCCCTGCAGCACCCCCTGCTGGGAGAGGCCGGGGTGGCAGCACCCGTGCACTCCCTCAGGTAACAAACGGTTCCATTCTCCTACCCCACATGCTCCTCTCACCCCCAGGGGGTGGGCAGTGCTTCCCACAGGGATGGGTGGGTGGCGGCTGCAGACAGGAAGTTGCCCAGAAGAGCCGAAGCTTGATGAAAGGGAGCGGGGTGGGGGGGCCCTGCCCAGCCGGAGAACAAGGAGCCAGGCCATGAAGCACATTCTTGGCTACCTCTAACACAAACACCCTGCGGCTCACAGATCCCCGGGAGCTGGAAAAGCCATTGAGTGGGAGCGCCAGGAAGGGGGGTAGGTGCAGGGGGAGGGGGAGAATGGAGGGTTGGAACCTGCCACCTGATCCATCTCCTCCCCATCTTAGCCAGCTGGGCATAGGGCACTGTGCCCCGCATCCCCCGCCATGGTGCCCTGGAAGCTCTGGGAGGGACCGGTGGGCACTGCCCAGCCAGCTCCCAGGGCGAGATGCTGGAATGTGGCAGCCCAGCTGGCCACAGCCTGGCTACGTAAGGCCCCATCCAGGCTTCTCGTAAACCCCGTGCCAGGCTGGGAGAGGTCGGCGCCAGGCCAGGGGGAGAAGTGGGAGCACCAGCCAAACACCAGCCCTCACCGACCCTCAGTGGGTCCGTCCTGGCTCCCCCGCACTGGGCAGCCCCTCTTGGCCAGCAGAAGGGCTGCAGGGTCACTGGCTGGGGGAGCTCCTGGCTACTCGGGCCCAGCCTCTCCCAGCAGGGGGCGGTATGGGGTGGGGGCAGGAGCGCTAGCAGGGGGCAGGCCAGGGGGGCTTGTGAGGCTGTATGGGGAAGGGGGCCACAGGCATTACTTACACTGCAGGTGGGGGCATTTGTGGCACTTGTTCTGCCCCCAGGAGGTGCCGATGCTCCCGCAGCAATCCTCCTGCTTGGTCAGGCCTGGAAGGGGGTTGCTCCCACACTGAGAAATGGTGCCCCCCATCGCCGGAGAGAGAAACGACAGGCAAGTGAGACCACGAACGCCACCTCCCCCTGCAGCACAGCACCCCCTGCTGACCCCACTGCTCCCTGCAGCACAGCACCCCCTGCTGACCCCTCCCTGCAGCACAGCGACCCTACTGATCCCTCCCTGCACCACAGCACCCCCTGCTGACTCCCGCCCCCCTCCCTTCAGCACAGCGCCTCCTGGGGGAGCTGGCAACTCACAGATTGCTTGGGCAGGGTCTCCTGGAAGCAGCGTCCCAGGGGTTTGTGCGTGTGGGGCCGGGCATGGGGTGTGGGGGGTTTCTGGCCCATGGAGCTCTGGGCCGGGTGCTGGATGAGGTGGTGTTGGGCGCCCGGCCCGGTGCCCTCGGTGCTGATGCTGTCGATGCGGTGGACCTGCACGGAGGCGTCAGGCGGGTGGTGGACGCGCACATTCAGCAGAGGGGGGTGGACCTGTACTGGAGTGGGGCCCGAGTGGGTGTCAGCACATGGACCCTCCCCTGACACTGACCCCCACCTCCCCGGGCAACAACACCTGGCACTTCCCCTAAATGAGAGAGGCTCTCCCCACCATTAACCCCTGCCCCCATCACCCCTCTGCCCAATCATTCACCCCCAACAACCCCTGCCCTCCATCACCCTCACCCAATCACCCCTCCCCTGCTCCATCACCCCCTCACTCCAAGTTACCCTGTCACCCCACTCGCCCTATCACTCCCTCCCTTGCCCTCCATCCCCATCACACTCCCCAGGCCCCCCACCCCGCTCCCAGCAGCAGTACCTTCAGACGAGTGGTGCCCAGGCCCCAGGGGCACCATGAAGGTGGAGTGGCTAACGGTGGCCTTGGGGCTGTGGCCGGCGGGTGGCTCCCCAGCACCATGCGCATCGGAGATCACCTGCACGGCGTAGATGGCGTGTTTGCTGGAGCCTGTCTCACCTGCCGGGCCCTCGAGGGGCCCCAGCGCTGCCGGCTGCAGCAGCTGCTGCCCCCCCTGGGCCTGGGCCTGGCGGCTCGCCGGCACCTGGCAGAAGCGCCCCGTAAACTCGGGGGGGCAGAGGCAGTGGTTACGGGATGTGCACTGCCCGCCATTCATACAGGGCAGCGGGCACACCACTGGGGGGAGAGAGAGGGAGATTAGACCAGGGACCCCAACGCTGCCCCCACTGCCGCACCGCCTGTGTCCACCCCGCACTCGCCTGGCCCCACCCACCCGCAGCCACTCCCTACTCCCTACCCCCACCCCATCCACCTCCTGCTCCCTGCCCCTACCCACCCCCTGCTCCCTACCCCCACCCCATCCACCTCCTGCTCCCTGCCCCCCCATCCACCTCCTGCTCCCTGGCCCCTGCCCCCACCTACCCCCTGCTCCCTACCCACCCACCCCGCCCCATCCACCTCCTGCTCCTTGCCCCCACCCCGCCCCATCCACCTCCTGCTCCATCCAACCCCTGCTCCAGGGCACACACGGGGGGAGCCGGCGGGCAAGCCAGGGCACATGCCGGGGGGAGCCTGCGGGCAATCCAGGGCAGACGCGGTGGGTGAGCCGGCAGGCAAGCCAGGGCACACATGGGGTTGAGCTGGCAGGCAAGCCAGAGCACACACTGTGGGGGCAGCCGGCGGGCAAGACAGGGCACACGTGGGAGGGGTAGCCGGCGGGCAAGCCAGGGTACACACAAGGTGAGGGAGAAGCTGGCCAGAGCACAAGAGGCAGGAACTCTTCCTCTGTGTGAGTCTGTGATCTCAGCTGGGCCTCCAGGGACTAATGTAACACCAATGTGTTAACATCCCTGTTAGTATTGGGGCAGCACCTGGAGGCCCCCGACCAAGATCAGGGCCCAGTGAGCTGGGTGCTACCCACACGCACACACACACGAGATCAGGGCCCAGTGTGCTGGGTGCTGTATACACACACACAACCGAGATCAGGGCCCAGTACGCTGGGTGCTGTATACACACACAACACCGAGATCAGGGGTCGGTGTGCTGAGCACTGTACACACACACACACACACACACACACGAGATCAGGAACCATTGTGCCAGACACTGCACAGACCCATGGTGAGAGACAGGCCTTACAGTCTAAATAGACACAGGATGGGGGGGACACAGGCCTGGAGGGGGAAGGGGCTCACCCGAGGTCACACAGGGTGTCTGTGGCAGAGGCAGGAAAAGAAGCCAGGTCTCCTGGCCCCAGGGCCTTAACCACAAGCCCTTCCTCCCCCACATCCTTCCCCGCAAACCCACACAGGGTGAAATACCCAGCTGAGGCCATCCAGGCGGGAAGTGACATCCCTCAGGTCACAGAGTGAATCAGAGTTGGGGACAGAGCTGGTGCCCTTACTCCCAGCCCCCTGCTCTAGCCACTAGACCCCACTCCCCTCCCAGAGCCAGCAGTCCCAGCAAACACCACCATCCCTGCTCTGACTCCCAGGCTGAGGCTGGTTTGGTTTATTTCCCTGAGTGGGGAGTTTGCCGGGGCAGCTGAACAGCCGTGGCTCAGGGGAGGGAGTGGTGCGTATATACCCGGTTCCCAGGCCCAGCCAGCTGCCCTGGCTCAAGCACGGGTGACTCAGTGTTGGAGCAGGGATTATCCAAACACTCAGGACAATAACAAAAAGACAGCAAATGGCTCCTGCGGCAGTCCCATCATCGGAAAGGCCGACACACTGCGCACTCAGGGCTTGAGATGTGGCCACCTCTGGGGTGGGGTGTGAAGGGCTGTTGATCAGCCGCACACCATGGTAGGATAGGAAGTGAAGGAGAATCATGGTGTCGAGTTGAAAAAGTGTGCTGGGGTGGGAGAGGGATTTCAGGGACAGAGAAAATTGTAGGTCCGGACTGAGGGATTGTGTGGCAGAGCTCAGGGCTGGGATGACAGGGGGCTGCGAGTCGGCACTGGTGGGCGAAGGGGGGTCACCTGGCGCCTGCTCCAGCCCCCTCACTTCCAGCAGTGACTCAATTTCATTCCCTCCCAAGTGCAAAGTCAATAAAGGCCGCGGTTTCTCGAGCCTGAGGTATTTTTAGTCTCTTTGTGTCACTGAGACAAAACGGGGGAGAGAGGGCACATGCTGGGGTGGGATTGAGTGAGGGGGGCAGGGGAAGCTGTGGGGAGCAGAGTGTGTGTGGCTGGTGCACACGGTGGGAGGGGAGCTGGATGGAGGATGAGGTGAGGTGCATGGATGGGGTGCAGGGGTGCATGGGGGTGAACGGGAACAGGCAGGGAAAGAAGGGGTATTGGGGGGAGGATGGAGCATGGGGGGAGGAGTGTGGAGGGGAGGGACATGTGGGGTGGGCCAGCTGGGAGGCAGGGGGAGGGTCTCCCCAGGGGTCTGTGACTGGGTGACTGGAGGGGTTGAGGTCTGCGTCAGACCCACAGTGGGGAGGTAGAACTGGTTCAGCAAGGATCAAAGAGTTCACCCCCCCAAAAAACCTCTCCTCCCCTGAACCCTCCAGCCCTCCCGCTCCCCCACCAAAGGCTGGGTGCAGGTGCTGGGCCCGCCCTGGGCCAGGAGGGGATTTTCCGGGCTGGATCCAGCCCAGCTCTGGATTCAGTTAGCCCCAAAGGTCACTCCACCCCCAACACCAGCCGTCCCGCAGCAGGAGGATGAAGGGGCACCAGGGATCTTTCCCCCAGCTGGGGGAGTCTGGCATGGTGCCTGGCAGGAGGGGCACCAGCATCAGCTGAGGAATGTTACAAACCAGGGAATTCGCAGCCGGAGCTGGCCCAGGCTCCTGTGAGTGCAAAGGAGTGTGCGTGTGAGAGCACATGTCCGAGTGTGTGCCAGTGGGGGGGGGGTGAGAGTGTGTGGGGGAACCTGCATGAGTGTTCATGGGTAAGGGAGATTGCATGCACGTGTGTGTTAATTGTGTGAGTGGGTGTATGCATGTGCATTTAATTGTGTTTGTGTGTGCACATACATGTGTTAGACTGGGTGTGTTAGCTTGTGCATACGGTAGATTGCGTGGTGTGTGCATGAGATTGCATGTGTGCAAGTGTTAGATTGGGTGTGTGAGAGTGTGTGTATGTTAGATTCCTTGCCTGTGTGTGCGTTGGATTCCATGTGTGTGCGTGTGACGCATGTGCGTGTTAGACTGGAGGCCGGCTGCCGGAGGTGCAGGCGTCGGACGGGCCCCAGGGGACGGGAGCTGGGACAGGGCCATTCGCTGAGGCGAGATTTTCCTCCAGCCCTGAACTGCTGCTGGAAGAACTGCCAGGGAAGAGGGGAGAGTGCACACACGGCTAAGTGAATGCCAAACGTGCAAGCCTCTGAGTGCTAGTTAGTGCGTCGGCAAGTGCCCACAGGAGGCAATGCACCCACTTGAGCACGATGGTGGCACAACATGCGAGATTTGTAAGTGCGCAAATGTGTGCGCAGACAAGGGGCCCGGCCACGCACCGTGTGTGGGTGAGGGGCTGGGGGCCTCTACTGGGGTCGGCATGTCAGGGGCACACGCATGTGAAGAGAAGCATGTGACAGGTGGAATGGAGCCGTATGAGCAGCTCCATGTCCAAAGTGCGCCAGGGTGAGTGTGCAAAAGCCTGCGTGGAACCGATGCTGGTGAGACAGGTGTGAGCCACACAGGTGAGTGCAGCCACACAGGCAGAGCCTGCATGCTGATGCAGAGCGGAAATCAGGGAGACGTGTTCCAATAGCCCCTTATCCCCCATGTCCCTGATCTGCTCCCAGCACCTCCCTCCGCCCCAGAGGGGCTCTCCAGTGCACCCCCTCCATACAGCTCCCCCATCCCCAGTGCAGCTCAGTCCCCTCCCTGGACAACCAAAGCCCCCAATGCCCCTTTTCTCATAACTGCCAACCCCTGCTGTCCCTCCTCCATGCCCCGGCCTGTGCCCCGTGCTCACCCACGCGGAAGCCTGAGCCGGTCAGGGTGTCAGCCGAGTGCCCGTTCTCGCCGATCAGGGTCATGTTGCTGCCCTGCTTGCAGGTGTCCCGGCACTGGCCCTTGAGGCAGGTCCGCTTGCAGACCAGCGGGGCGAAGACCACCTTGAAGCGCTCCCGCGCTACGGCCGCCCGCTCCGAGGCTGCGGGCGCTGCGGGCTGTGCCCCGGGGGCACAGAGCCAGGGCAAGAGGAGCACCCAGAGTGCCAGCCCCCGGGGCATCTTTACATCGTCCCCCAGCCCCGCCCTGGCACCAGCCGCCTGGCAGGCGGTCAGAGGGGGCAAGGGAGCCCCTGCGGCCAAGAGCCAGCAGGAGACAGCTCAGCCGCCCAGGGACCGCCTCCACACTCCTTCTCCGCAGCTCCTTCCTCCCCTTTCCGCTGGCCCGGGCAGAGGGAAACAAAGAGGGCGAGGATGGAGGGAACGGGGAAAGGATCGGCGAGGAAGGAAGGAACGTAACCCTCGCTCCCCTCCCCGAGCCCCCTTGGCCACCCCGCCCTCTCTCCGGTGCCTTTTCTCCTTCCTTCGCTCCCCCCGGACAGACAGCGAGGGCAGGAAAGACGGACAGACAAGCTCTGCCCCGCTCCGGAGGCCCCTCGTCGCCACCCCCGCCTCCGGCCGGCGCCTGTCTCCCCGCGCGCCGCTGCGGCCGGAGCGAAGGAGAAGGGAGAAGGGGAGAGGCGCAGGGCCGGGATGGCGGAGCGAGGGAGCGAGACAGGGCGGCTGGCCGGCCGGCTGTTTGTGCCGCGCTCAGCCAATCCCGGGCCGGGGGCAGGAATCTGGGCCGGGGGCCAAGAGCCAGGGCTGGCTCCGGGCAGCAGGGCGGCTCCGAGGGGCTGCCCCCCTCCCCGCCTCGGAGCCCTGCCCAGGACACGGCCACAAGGGGGCGGGATGGACAGAGGGGGGTAGCACCCCAATCGGAGCGGCATGGGCTCTCCGTAGGGGGGGATAGATAGTTAGGGTGTATGGGGAAAGATAGATAGATAGAAGGGGTGCAGGGCCGGATTAACTTTTTGTGGGCCCAGCGCCAAACATATTTGTGGGCCCCCATGGGGTAAGGTGCAGGGGTCGGGATGGGCAGTCTCCAGAGTGAAGGGCGGGCTGGGGGCAATGAGGCACAGTGCGGTGGGAGCAGCCCCGCTCTGTGCAACCCAGCAGGAGGGCTCTGTGTACAAACCTGCAGCTGCCAGATGCACACTGGCCTGCCCAGCCCCATGCTGCCAGCATGTCCCTTCCCCTTGAAGGTGGGCCCGCACCACACCGCTCCCCTGCCCAGCAGGGCCGCCCAGAGGGGGGGCAATTTGCCCCGGGACCCGCAGGGGCCCCACGAGCCCTGGCCCGTCGGCGGTCTGGATCTTTGGCAGTGGGGGGTCCTTCAGTGCTGCGGAAGACGCGGAGCGACTGAAGGTCCCCCCGCCGCCAAAATGCCGCCAAAGACCCGGACCGTTGCCAGGTGAGTACAAGCGCCACTGCTCCCCCGCTTTGCCCCAGGCCCCCTGAATCCTCTGGGTGGCCCTGCTGCACAGTGCCCCACCCTTATGCTCAGCGCCCCCTCGCCCAGAGACCTCCACCACAGATCTCTGTGCCCAGCCACCCCCCCTCCCCCAGAGACCTCCCCCGCTCGCCTCCCACCACAGCTGCACAGCACCCTGCACACCACACCGCTTGCCTAGCGCCCCCCGCCCATAGACCTCCCCACTGCCCAGCACCTTCCTCACAGTCCCACCATCACAGCTGCACAGCACCCCATATTCCTGAGGGGATTCTGCACCAAAAAATTAAAAATTCTGCGCACAATATTTTAAAATTCTGCAAATTTTGTCAATAAATAAATGTGGAGGCTCCAATATGGCAGTGGGGCGCACAGGCCACTGGTTGCATGGAGGTGGGAGATTACCCTGCAGCCTTCCCCCACCCCACCCCGGGACAGGGACTCGGCAGTGAGGCTGCACCCGACCCTGACACAGTGCAAGGCCCAGGTCTGCCCCAGAAACACCCTAGGGCCCTGCCCTCCTGTGCCAGGCACAGCAGGTGTGGGTGAGCAGGCTCAGCCCGGCAGCAGGATCCAAGTGCAGAGGGACTTAGTGTGGGGGGGATCCAGGTGGGGGTAAGAGTTCTCTGTGGGGCAGTCTGGGCGGCTCAGTGGGAGATCTGGATGCACAGAAGCTCATTGGGGGGTTCCAGGTGCAGGGGCAATGGGACTCTGCGGGGGATCCAGATGAAGGTGTTTGGGGCTCAGCAGGGGGGGTCTAGGTGCAGGGGATGTGGGGTTCATTTGGGTGGGGGTCCAGGTGCAGGTGGTTGGGGCTCAGTGGGGTGGTACAGATGCAGGGGAGGTGGGGCTTGTCAGGGTGAGGGTTCGATGGGCCTGCTTAACAGGGGAGCCCCAGCATCTGCCAAGGGGATACCGCATGCTGGGCTCCAGCTTCCCCCCTGCCCCCGCTTCTGTCATCCCCTTCTCTTCCCCATCCCATGCCCCTTCCCCATCGCTTCATCTCCTCCTCATCCCACCCCCTTCCTTCTCCCCTGCCTCTTCCCCCCTGCCCCTGCTTCCCCTATCCTTCTCTTCCCCATCCCATGCTCCTTCCCCACTGCCCCATTTCCTCCCCACCCCATTCCCTTCGTCCCTACTGCCTCTTTCCCCCAGCCCCCACTTCCCCATCCCTCTTCTCTTCCCCATCCCATGCCCCTTCCCCACCACTCCATCTCCTCCCCAGGCTTGGGGGGCAGGGGGGAACCGCCCCCCAGCACGAGCCGGCAGAGCAGGCTGGGTCCGGGTTGCTCCAGTTCCTGCCGCCCAGTGATTGCAAGGCAGGCCCAACCCTGCACTCATGGGGCGGCGGGAAGTGGAGCAATCCAGCCCCAGCCCACTTCACTTTGCTGTCCTGGCTCCCAGCCTTGGGACTTGGGGGGTACGGGGGAACCGCCCCCAGCAGTCACCAGCAGCGTGGCTGGGAGCTGGCAGAGTGAAGCAGGCTGGGGCCGGGTCGCTCCACTTCCCTCTGGTGAGTGCAGGGCGGCCTGACCCCTGCTGCAGTCCCCCAGGACAAGTAGTTCAGGGGAGGGTTTGCGGGGGGGGGGGAAGGGGTGGAGTGGGGGCGGGGCTGGGGCAGAGCAGGGGCGTGGCAGCTGGCAGGGATATCGGGCTGGCTGGGGCCCCTTCTGACTCTGGGCTCGGCGCCATGGTAAACCTAGTACTGAGGGATTGTATGGGGATAGATAGATAGAGGGGGTGTATTGGGATAGATCGGGGTAGGCAAACTTTTTGGCCTGAGGGCCACATCAGGGAATAGAAATTGTATGTCGGGCCATGAATGCTCACAATATTGGGGTTGGGGTGTGGGAGGGGGTGCAGGCTCTGGCTGGGGGTGCAGGCTCTGGGGTGGGGCTGGGGATGAGGAGTTTGGGGTCTAGGAGGGTGCTTTGGGATGGGTTCAGAGAGCGGGAGGGGGATCAGAGCTGGGGCAGGGGGTTGGGGTGTGGGAAGGGGTGCAGACTCTAGGGTGGGGCTGAGGATGAGAGGTTTGGGGTGCAGAAGGGTGCTCCAGGCTGGAATCGAGGGGTATGGAGAGCGGGAGGGAGATCAGGGCTGGGGCAGGGGTTGGGGCGTGGGGAGAGGCTCAGGGATGCAGGTTCCGAGTGGCACTTACCTCAAGCAGCTCCCAGAAGCAGTGGTGCGGCCCCCAACCCTGTGCCCCGGCTGGATAGCTCGAGCAGGGCCATGCCACATGGTGCGGCCCCCGACCCAGCGCCCCGGCTGGATCGCCAGAGCAGGGCAAGCCCCAGACCCCACTCCCCAGTGGGAGCTCAAGGGCTGGCTTAAAATGGCTCGCAGGACGTAGTTTGCCCACCCCTGGGATAGATAGATAGAGGGGGTGTTTGGGGATAGATAGATAGATAGATAGGACTGGAAGGGACCTCAAGAGGTCATCTAGTCCAGTCCCCTGCACTCATGGCAGGACTAAGTATTATCTAGACCATTCCTGACAGGTGTTTGTTTAACCTGCTCTTAAAAATCTCCAATGATGGAGATTCCACAACCTCCCTGGGCAATTTATTCCAGTGCTTCACCACCCTGACAGTTAGGAAGATTTTCCTAATGTCCAACCTAAACCTCTCTTGCTGCAATTTAAGCCCATTGCTTCTTGTCTCATCCTCAAGAGGTTAACAACAACAATTTTTCTCCCTCCTCCTTGTAACAACCTTTTAGATACTTGAAAACTGTTATCATGTCCCCTCTCAGTCTTCTTTTTTCCAGACTAAACAAACCCATTTTTTTCAATCTTCCCTCATAGGTCATGTTTTCTAGACCTTTAATCATTTTTGTTGCTCTTCTCTGGACTTTCTCCTACTTGTTCTCATCTTTCCTGAAATGTGGCGCCCAGAACTGGACACAATACTCTAGTTGAGGCCTAATCAGTGCGGAGTAGAGCAGAATTACTTCTCATGTCTTGATTACAACACTCCTGCTAATACATCCCAGAATGATGTTTGCTTTTTTTGCAACGGTGTTACACTGTTGACTCATATTTAACTTGTGGTCCACTATTACCCCCAGATCTCTTTCCGCGGTACTCTTTACCAGGCAGTCATTTCCCATTTTGTATGTGTGCAACTTATTGTTCCTTCCTAAATGGAGTACTTGGCATTTGTCCTTATTGAATTTCATCCTATTTACTTCAGACTATTTCTCCAGTTTGTCCAGATCATTTTGAATTATAATCCTATCCTCCAAAGCACTTGCAACCCCTCCCAGCTTGGTATCATCCACAAATTTTATAAGTGTACTCTCTATGCCATTATCTAAATCATTGATGAAGATATTGAACAGAACTGGACCCAGAACTGGTCCCTGCGGAACCCCACTCGTTATGCCCTCCCAGCTTGACTGTGAACGACTGATAACTACTCTCTGGGAACGGTTATCCAACCAGTTGTGCACCCACCTTATAGTAGCTCCATCTAGGTTGCATTTCCTTTGTTTGTTTATGAGAAGGTCATGCGAGACTATTAAAAGCTTTACTAAAGTCAAGATATATCACATCTACCACTTCCCCTCATCCACAAGGCTTGTTACCCTGTCAAAGAAAGCTATCAGGTTGGTTTGACCCGATTTGTTCTTGACAAATCCATGCTGTAACTTATCACTTTATCATCTTCTAGATCAGTGGTTTTCACACTTTTTTTCTGGGGACCCAGTTGAAGAAAATTGTTGATGCACACGACCCAATGGAGCTGGGGATGAGGGGTTTGGGGTGTGGGAGGGGGTTCTGGGCTGGGGCAGGGGGTTGGGGTGCAGGAGGGGGTCAGGGCTCTGGGCTGGGGCTGAGGGGCTTGGGGTGCAGGAGGGGCTCCAGGTTTGGGGGGGCTCAGGACGGGGGCAGGAGGTTGGGGTGCAGGAGGAGGTCAGGGCTCTGGGCTGGGGCAGGGGATGAGGGGTTTGGGGTGCAGGAGGGTTCCAGGTTTGGGGGGGCTCAGGGCTGGGGCAGGGGATTGAGGTACGGGCACAGGCTTACCTCCGGCGGCTCCCGGTCAGCGGCGCAGCCAGGGTGCACTGCAGACTGTGCTGCGCCCTGGAAGCAGCCAGCAGCAGGTCTGGCTCCTAGGCGGAGGCACGCAAGCAGCTCCGCGTGACTCTCGCCCAAAGGCTCCGTGTCCCCCCGCCCCCCCAGTTCTCATTGACTGGGAAGCCAGTGCTTGGGGTGGGGGCAGCGCGCGGAGTCCCGTGGCTCCCCTGCCTACAAGCCGGACCACTGCTGGCCGCTACCGGGGCACAGCATGGTGTTGGAAAAGGTAGGCACTAGCCTGCCTTAGCTGGGCAGCACCGCTGATGGGGCTTTTAACGTCCCGGTCAGCGGTGCTGACCAGAGCAAGGCGACCCAGCGCCTTACATGCTGTGACCCAGTACTGTGTCATGACCCACGGATTGAAAACCACTGTTCTAGATGTTTGCAAATTGATTGCTTAATTATTTGTTCCCTTATCTTTCTGGGTACAGAAGTTAAGATGACTGGTCTGTAATTCCCCGGGTTGTCCTTATTCCCCTTTCTATAGATGGGCACTATATTTGCCCTTTTCCAGTCTTCTGGAATCTCTCCCATCTTCCATGACTTTTCAAAGATAATCACGAATGGTTCATATATCTCCTCAGTCAGCTCCTTGAGAATTCTAGGATGCATTTCATCAGGCCCTGGTGACTTGAAGACATCTAACTTGTCTAAGTAATTTTTAACTTGTTCTTTCCCTATTTTAGCCTCTGTTCCTACAGATAGATAGATAGATAGATAGATAGATAGATAGATAGATAGATAGATAGCCAGCCCAGGGAGGGCTATGGCTAACAAGATCCAGTGGCGAGAAGTTGAAGCTAGACAAAATCATACTGGAAATAAGATCCCCATTGATCCCAGGGAGGGTCACTAGCCAGTGGGACACCATACCCACGGTGCTGGATTCTCCATCACTGCCCATTTTAAAATTTTGCAGGGATGTTTCTCTAACAGAGCTGCTCTGGTAGAAGAAGGAACTCATGCAGGGACGTCCTATGGCCCATGCTATGCAGGAGGTCAGACTAGTTGAGCACAGTGGTCCCTCACAGTCTAAATAAATCGGGGGCTCTGTGTAGTGCCCAGCTCGACGGGGGTCTGATCTGAGGGGGCATGTCTGTGTGGCACCCAGCTCAATGGGGGCCCTGCTCTCAGTGAGGGTCTGTGCAGCCCCTGGCACCGATCTCAGTTGGGGGGGGCATGTATTGGTTCTACAGTAGTACACATAATAGCAGCACAACCAATCTCTTGCAATCAGAAGTGGTTCCCCCTCTCTACCCATGCTCCAATCCTCCAAATGCCCCCTGGGGCAGAAACTCTTCAGGCTGGGCTGGGCCCCTGCACAGGTCATGGAAGGGGGGGCTTCTCCCATCAGAAGTGTGTGTACGTGGGAGGCGGAGGTACCCCCTACACCTGCATGTGTCAGGGGCGAGCTGGGAGACTGTGTCCATCCCCTTGCTGGGGAGAATGAGCCCTGCTCTGTGTGTGTCTCTCTTGCCCCCTGCTGGACACAGTCCCAGCTGCTCCCCCGCAAGTGGCTAACAACTCTGGGAGATTCCTGCTTTGGCTGGAGGCTGCGGATGCTGATGCTCTGGGAAGTTCCAGCCCCACTGATGCTCAGGGTGGGTGGGCGGAATCCCCTCACCCAGGGAAGTTCACTGTGCAAAAGGGTCATGCTGGCACATGTGTGCAGCAGTCACTGGTGCCCCTCTTCCCCCCGTGTGCCAGGGGCGCACGGCACCAGCAGCACTGCCGGAGACCTGCATGCGTGGGCACACAGAGTACCTGGGTCAGTGCTGAGCCCCCAGTGATGTTCAAAGCCACACTTGGCACCTCCGCGGGCGAGGGGCATGCATGCACATGCACGGGCGTGCAAATAGGGCCGAGCCACTTTGGTGTCCTGAGCTTCCCTGGGGCTGGAGTCGGGGTCAGCCTGAACGAAGCCAGGAGCAAAATGTGGAACCTGCAAGAGTCATGCATGCCCTCGCACAGGCACCAGAGCCACGTGCCCTGGATAGCACCATGAGCCCAGGGCCACCGTGAGAGCAAGGCAGTCAGTGTAAAGCAGCAGTGATTGGCACTGCGGCGGGCAGGCATGCGAGGGGCATGCACACAGCTGAGTCCTTTCTGCACCCAGAGGTCTTTGCACACCCACATTTGCTCCCTCCCATGCTAGGCTCATGCCCATACCGGGCAGGTGTGCAAAGGTGGCCAAGCCTCTCAAGGGCCTGCCCTGGGCCTAGTGCACCCTGTGCATTCTCCTGCTGGTGCTCTGAGATCATAACCCGGGGGAGAGGGTGCAGCGAGCTGCAGGGGGTGGGTGGGTGGGGACGGAACCAAAGCAGGGGCAAGAATGGAAGCAGCAGGCAGCAGCTGGAGGCAGCTGGGAGTTTATTTGGTCTCAATCCACAGGCAGCCCAGGCTTCAGCTGCTCCCCAGCCTGGGGTCTTGGTGCAGTTACAGGGGGTATTGACATGGCCTGCCCCCCACCCCTGCCCCCAGGGCAGGAACTCACAGCAGGAGGAAGGGATGGAGTTAACGGGGACCCCACAGATGGGGGAGGGAAGCAGCAGACTCCCATGCTGGAAGTGCAGGTGATGGCACAGCTGCTCCCAAGCACACCTGTCTCCAGCCCATGCATGGGCGAGCATGCCCAGCTTCACGTATCAGTACAGCCCCACCCAGGCCAGCCCTCACACGTGCTCCCACGCCTCCGGCTTCGCACGCACCCATAGATACCAGCACAAAGGCACTTGGGCAGCTGCACACACGCGCACGCCCTGATGCTTTGCACACTCGCCTGAGTACACAGCACTCCCAGCCTTGCACGCACACCAAGGCGCATGCTCACCTGCAGCCAGTCCGTGCTCGGGAATGTAGCAAGGGGGGGGTGATCCCGAATCGACCCCTCCCAGTGTCCTCCCCCCCACCCAGGGATATCCCCAAGACACCCCCTGCTCTCAGCAAAAGGGGCTGCTACCTTGTGGGAGGGGTGGCTGGTCCCCAACCCAGACACCAGAACCCCCCGCTGGGAACAGAGGGGGCCCACTATTAGTGTTCAATAACAGATAGGCTGAGCCAGTGCCTCTCACTCCTTCTATCCCAGCCCTGGGCTCCCCCAGCTCTGCCAGTGCCCCTCACTCCCAAACAGTGATCGCTACCTATGCAGTGGTTCTGAGGACCAGGGTGGGAGTTTGGCAGAGACCTGACAACCTCATGCCATGTGTAACATGGCACCAGGCTCAGAGGGTGTCCAAGCCATTGTTAGTCTCTTCTTTAAGGAGAGGGGAGGTGCCCCAGTTACCCCACAGGAGCTCCCCCGAATTCCCCCACCTTTCCAGTGTATAGTGTAAGCTCCCCTCACTCCCCAAACATCCAACACAGAGACCACCCCAACCTGAGCCTTGTATCTGGTACAATGATCCATGCAAGATGGGACTTCCTGTGCCCAGAACTTGAGGAGGGCAGGACTTCCAGTGTGCAATTGTCCAAAGAGGGCGGGACTTCCTCCATGCAAAGTCTGAGGAGGGTGGGACTTCCAGTATTGCCCACTTTCGTTGTAGGACTTCCTGTGTGCAACTGTCCAAAGAGGCCAGGACTTCCTGTATCGCCCATTTCACTTTGGGACTCTGCTGTCCTCCTGCGGGGATCTGGCCACCCACCATGGCAGGGGGTGGGTCTCTTTGGTCTGCTCCAGAGGGTCAGGAAAGCCAGAGGAGAGGCGTGGAGGGGGCGAGGGGTAGGGACTGAGCTGGCCATGGTCCAGGCGGCAGGAGAGACCGGTCAATCTGGGTGCCGAGGCAAAAGGGTCGAAGGTCTCCGAGTCAAAAGGTCCCGGTGAGGGGTGGAAGAAGGGGTCGGAGGTCATGAAGGGGTTGCTGGAGTCGGGGGTCCCCGCCCGACACCGGCGTGGCTCTGGCTGGGGGGACTGGGCTGGGGAGGGACGGGGCCCAGCCGACACAAAACTCCAGGGGTCGATGCGGCTGCGCACAGGGGAGGGGCGGGGCCGGGAGATGAGGCTGGTGTGTGGGGAGGGGCGTGGCGAGTGGGGGCTGCAGGGGGATGAGGGCGATGGGAGGGACCCACCTACGGTGAGAGAGAACAGGGGATGTTAGAACAACAAGTGGGTGGGCAACTACTGCAAAAACCCAAAGCCAAACCCCATCCCCCAAGCTGAACCAGCCCATCGCCTGCCCTGGGGCTGGGTCAGAGCCGGCGCCCTCTAGAGGAGAAAGGCCCCATTCCCCATCCCCCACCCTGGGGCTGAGTCAGAGCCAGCACCCCCTAGAGGGGAAAGGCCCCATTCCCCATCCCCCTGACTCAACCCATCCCCCATCTGGAGCTGGGTTGGAGCCAGCACCCCGAGTGGGAAAAGTCTCTGCATCTTCGTCACTCCCCACTTACCCCACTTATCCGCCCTGCTGCCAGGACTCCACTCCTCCTCACATCCTGGGCTCTTTGGTGACCTCTGACCCCACAAGGGGGTCAGGGACCCTCTGTCACCACCTGGGACCAGGTGGATGAGCAGCTCCGTGGACCCTGGTGTCTGGGCCGGCCCCTCCTGGCCCTGCTCCACGGACTCTGGTGTCCGGGCCAGCCCCTCCTGGTCCTCCTTCGTGGACCCTGGCGTCCGGGCCAGCCCACCCTGGTCCAGCTCCACCAGCAGGGCGGGGCAGTGTGTGTCCTTGGGGGAGAAGCGGATGAGCTCAGGAGAAGGCGGGGGGGTGGACACGGGTGGGGGCTCCCCCTTCTCCTCCCGTCGGGCCTGTGACAGGTCCCGGCCCAGCCCAAGAGAGGCCAGCAGTGCTGTGCCTCTCAGCAGTGCTCTCTGGATGAGTTTGGGGGTGCTGATACGCTCCGGAGCCGGTGCCCGCTGCTCCTCGGACTCCTGGGTCCCGTTGGGGCCTAGAGAGAGGACATCACCTGCAAGGAAGGGACAGAGCCATAAGCAACAACGCCCATGCTGGGAATCCCCTGCCTGGGATAGTGCAGGGAACAGAACACACAGCCAGCATGTCCCATTCCCCCCAGCAAATTCCCCTCCATCCATTCACCCTCCCACAGGTCCCTTGCATCCACCCCCCCCTCTTCCTCCGCCCCCATCCATCTTCACACACACTCAGCTATTCAGACTGTGAGCTCTTTGGGCCAGGGACTGTCTCTCTGTGCGTTGGTGCAGTGCTGGGCCCAAGGGGGGCCCCTGATCACAGCTGGGGGGGGTCTGTGTGGAGCCCAGCCCAAGGGGGCCCCTGCTCACAGCCAGGGGGGTCTGTGCGGTGCTGGGCCCAAGGGGGGCCATGATCTCAGCAGGGGGAGCATGTGCTGCCCAGTCCTGACCTCAGTCGAGGGCAGCGTGTGGTGCTCAGCACATCAGCAGGAGCTCCTCTCGTACATGCAGTGACACGCTCTCTGGGTGCTGAATTCCCCAGGCCCTTTGCTGGGGAGTCTGGGCCTGACACCAGAGCCAGCCCGTGTCCCCTCCCCCATGGGGACTCACCGTTCAGGGCAGGCTGGGGTGGGGCCGGCTCCACAGGATTGGGCTCCTCCGGCTCAACATACCAGGTTGTCTCCTCCGGCCGGGACCTCCTTCTGCAGGGGATGGGGTGGGGATTAGAATCCTGAGAGGGACAGGGAGGGGGGACAGCCAGGAGCAGCAGCTAGAGGAGGGACAACGAAGACCCAGGAATCCTGACTCCCAGCCCTCCTGCTCTAACCCACTAGACCCCACTCCCCTCCCCAAGCTGGGAAAGAACCCAGGAATCCTGGCTCCCATCTCAGTACCTGGCTCAACATTATTAATATTATAGTTAGTGATCATGGGGGTCAGCCGGGATTTCTCCCCCAACCCCAAACACCAAGGTGAGGGGCTTAGGGAGGGGAAAGGAAGGGTGTATGGGAGAGGGGAAGCAGCATCCCCTACCTGCCATTTTGGGTGCTGCCCTCCCAGGGCTTGGGGGATCCGGGACCCCAATTCTTGCCAGGGCGGCGCTCCCCATTCCAGGCCTCATCTGTGCGGCGTGGTGCCTGTCTGCCCCAGCTCTGGCTGCTCTCGGCGGGCTCCACTACATGGGAGGGAACACATGGTTCAGTGGGGGATGATGTTATGCCGGGCCCCCTACTCAGGACGGAGAGCATTGGTCAGAAAAAACGAACATCGTGGGTGAATATTTTGTGATGTCAGCATGTCCCCCGTGATATCATTTCTTTCTGATCAATCAGAGAAGCACAAGTAATGTCACATATAATCCTAATTACATCATTTCTTTCTGGCCAATTAGAAAAGCACACATAACTAAGTTACATGCAATCTTTGTGTGATATCATTTCATTCAGACCAATCAGAAATCACAAGCAATTATGTCACATATAATCGCTTGTGATGTCATTTCCTGCTGACCAGGGAGGCCCAAGAGATGATGTCACATGCTCTGATAAAATTTAATACTCTCTGATCAACTTGTGTAATGATGTCATAAACTGTGATGTCATTTTGTCAGCCAATCAGCACAAAGCACAGACCACAATGGAACAGCAAATCCCTGCATCCTCCCCCACCAACTTCTTCCCCCAGCGTAATTTACTCTGGTCCAATCGGAGCTAGTCACAGGAAGTGATAACACAAGCAACTTCCTGTGATGTCGTTTTCCTTCATCCAGTCAACACCATGTTGAGTCATCAGACTCAACAACAGGTGATGTCACTTCACTCCATCCAATCAACATAAGGATGGACATGCTTAAGGCACAGCAGTGATGTAATTTAATTCTGGCCAATCAGTGCTGAGGGGAGGGGTATATGTGTGTGTGTGTATGGGGAGAGGGGGGAATATAAAGCAACCCATGGAT
>NW_020664440.1:31564541-31576759 GCF_002925995.2 Terrapene triunguis
CCCCCCCCCCCCCCGAGTCCTTCCCCTTTTCACCTCTGCCATCCCCTCTCCTGGGTCCTCTGCACTTACACTCCCTCCCTGTCTGCTGTTTTCTCTCTTCTCCCCCCACCATTGCCAGCTGAGGGGGGCAGGAAACCAGGGCAGGAAGCTGCCGGAAGGAAGCTGAGAAGGGAGGCCCTGGGCCAGGCCAGGCGCTCCCACAGCTGGGGGCCGGGCGGACGGCTGGACAACAGCTCCAACTGCCCCCTGTCAGCAGCCCCCCATACTCCCTCCCCCACCCTAGGGGCCCCCAGATCACAGCCCCCACTGTCCCATCCCACACCCCCTCTGCTCTCCAGACCACAGCCCCCAATGCCCACCACAGCCCCCCATTCAATGCCCTTCCCCCAGCCTGCATCCCCCAATAACCCCTCCCCCACTGCAGTCCACCAATAGTCCCCACCCCACAGCCACCCCAATAACTCCTCCCCTCCCCAACAGCCACAATTTTATCCCTCTTCCCCATGCTGTGACCTCCCCCCATTGGATCCTGCCATGCTGCAGTGCTCTACATCCCCACCACAGCCCCCCAATACTCCTCTCCCCAACCTAGTCTCTCTTCCCCATACTGTGGCCTTCCCTTCCCAGTCCCTCTCAGCCACCCCAATACCAGACCCCTGCCCAAGCAGTGTCCTCCCTCCCCGTGTCCCCCAAAGCCCATACGCCCCTCGGGCAGGCCAGGACCCCATTAAAAGGAGTTCCTCACTGTGTGGGGGCAGGATAGGCAGCACTGCCCTCCTCCAAACACCGCCCCAGCTACAGGCACCTCCAGTGGAGCCGGTTCCAGAGCTAGTTGGGCAGACAGGAACCAGTCTAATTTAGAAAGACAGGAAACGGGCAGGGTGGGGGAGGGGCTCAGCCTGGGAACAGGACCCCCGCAGCCATATCGGGGTGGGTCATAGAGACTGACACATTCCTCTCCCCCCAGTGTGGGCTAATGACTGCGCCCACCACCAACCACACTGATTTCAGCTCTGGGAGGGGAGTGGAGGCTAGTGGTTAGAGCAGTGGGGGCTGGGCGTCAGGACTCTTGGGTTCTATTTCTGGCTCTGCCTCTGACCTTGGGTAAGTCCCTTTCCTTCCCCAGTGCCTCAGTTTCCCCTCCCACCCTTTAGTCAATTCAAACTGTGCGCTCTTAGGGGCAGAGATTCTCTCACTCTGGGAATGTGCAGTGCCTGGCCCAACAGGACCTCAATCTCGGTTGGGGGTCTGTGCAGCGTCTGGCCCCACAAGGCCCTGATCTCAATTGGGGTGGGAGTCAGGGTCTGTGTGGAGTCCAGCCCCATGGGGCACTGATCTCAGTTGGGGGGCTCGTGATCTGTACAGCATCAAGCCCCCGAGGGTCCCAATCTCAGCCTGCGCCCCAATGCTGCCGTCTCCCAGTCCCTGAGGAAGGCCACCCCTGCCTTGGGGGTTGGCTGCAGCCCCGGAAAGGGGAGGGAACCTGGGGATTTAGCCTGGGAGGGGCCATTTGTACAGAGCCAGCTGTGAGCCTGTGCCTCCCACCAGGCACAAACACAAGGGGCAGCTGGCATGTGTCCCTGTGCCCTCCTGCCAGCGTGTGTCTAGTCCCCCTCAGTCTCGCCACCCCACCCCCTGCCCTGTGACCCTTTCTAGCCCCAGCTGCCCACCCCAGCTCCTCCCAGTGCTGCAGGAGCGCTGATCCAGGCACCACACAAGCCACAGCCCCCGCCTGCCCACCCCCTGCACCAGGGCATGCTGGGAACTCAATGGTGGCCTAGGCCAAGGGAGTGCCAGCCAATCAGCTCCTTAGGAGCCAGTGGGATCCTAACATGGACAGGGTCAACAAGGGCTAAAGTCATGACCCCAACCTTCCACTTAACCAGTTCATTATTTATTAGGTAGGAACAGGGATAGAACCCAGGAGTCCTGGCTTCTAACCCCACCCCTGCTCTTACCACTAGGTTCCACTCCCCTCCCACAGCTGGGGACAGACTCTCAGCCTCCCCTGCTCTAACCATTCACCTCCACTCCTCCTAATCAAGCTCAGTCTGGCCCCAGGCTCCCTCACCGTTCAAGCCTCTAAGGGGACATCTACACTGCGATGACAAACCCGCAGCACCAAGTCTGAGCCCGGCTCTGCTGACCTAGCTCGGGCTGCAGGGCTGTAAAATTGCAGTGTAGACGTTTGGGCTCGGGCTGGAGCCCAGGCTCTGAGACCCTGGCGAGCCCGAGTCAGCTGAGCCGGACCAGCTGTGGCTGTGCAGTGGTCTTTTATCCCAGTGTAGACATGCCCTAACGCTCCTGGTATCTCATTCAATCCAATGGAACCCCCTGAGCCAGCAAGTCCCGGACCCTGGGGCTAGATCGGAGCCAGTGCCCCTGGGAGGGCCAAAGCCTGAATCCCATTCCCCGCCCCCTGCATTTTATGTACATGTTAAAAATCAAACATTTTTCTAAGGTCCCACAACTGTCATCACTTCCTGCTGCCCAGGGTCAGTGAGGTCAGAACTCAGATGCACCAGCTGAGCTGTGTGAGAGGTGCAGGGAGGGGGGCAGGGCTGGGATAGCAGGAGGCTGCAGGTTGGGATTGAGGTACACCAGTGGACTGCAGGCAGAGGCAGATTAGGGGTTTGTGGGGCCCTGGACCAAAGCAAGTGGAGGGCCCTCCCCACCCCTTCTGCCTGCAGTCTCCCCACCCCCTCCTGGCGCTCCTGCCAGGGAAATGGGGTTGGGGTGCGGGGGCTTGCCCTGCCCCCCCTTCCAGCGCTCTTGCTGGGGAGCGGGGTTGGGATGCAGGGGCTTTCCCTGGCAGGAGCGCCAGGCAGGCAGAGTTAGTCAGGGCACGGGGTGCCCATTTTTCCAGGGGCCACCCAACTGACCAGGGCCCCTGGGCACAGGCCCCGTTGGCCAAATGGCTATTCTGCCACTGCCGGCAGGTCGGGTTTGAGGGACACCAATGGAGCTAGAGGGATCCCATGGGACAGTGTGACTGCAGAGTGACACTCACTGTTGTTGGACTTGAGGTCGCGGTGGATGACAGGTACGATGGCCCCGCAGTGCAGGTACTGCATGCCCCTGGCAATCTGTACCGCCCAGTCCACCAGCACATGGGGAGGGATCCTGCGCCCGGCCAGGGCGCGGCTGAGTGGGCCCCCAGCCGCATACTCCATCACCAGGCACAGGTTGGGCTCCTGCAGGCAGACGGCCTTGAGGGTGATGATGTTGGGGTGGCGCAGCATGGCGAAGAGCCGGGCCTCCTGGCGCACACTCTCCGCTGTGGCACTGATGTCTTCATCCGGGTCCTGGCGCGCCGCCTTCACCGCTACCAGCTCGCCCTTCCAGCTGCCGCGGTACACCTTGCCGAAGCCCCCCACCCCAATCACCTCCTCCAGCCGCAGCTCCCGGAAGTCGGCGTGAACTGGAGCCTCGCCATAGCCGACGGGCTGCAAGGAGACGTAGCTGGAGGGGAAGATGCCCACCTGGCTCCGCACTCGGCCTGCCCACCAGCCCTCATCACCAGACACAGTGGCATCCCACGACAGCACCTCCACGCGGTCCCCCTGGCGCAGGCTGAGCTCGTCGCTGCTTGCCGCCTCGTAGTCGAAGAGCGCTGTCCACACCGGGTTGGTGTAAGCCGCCCCGCCACTCCGCTCCGGCCCCCATGCGCCCTTCCGCAGCAGGTTCTTCAGTGGCTCCATCCTGGGTCAGAGGCTGGGGGCAGCCTCTAGCGGGACCCTGCCCAGATGTGGCCCTTCACGGCATGGGCATCTTCCCTGAGAGGTGCTGCAAGGCCAGGCTGGGGGTCCCGGCTCGCAGGGGTCTCACGGTAGCAGGGTGGTTATGGGGCTGGGAAACCCGCCCACTTACAGGAGTCCCCTTCCATCTGGGAACCAGGATCAGCTCCTACAGTTTAATCCCCCTCTTGCTGGGGCAGGATCATCCCAGTTACAATCTATTCCCCCTGCCAGGGGCCACAATGATCCCTGGCAGTCTATTCCCCCCCCCTCCGGGGGGCACAGACTTATTCTCTCTGGTCTATTCCCCCTCACAAGGGGTGGGATCACCCCCTACAGCCTGCTCCCCCCACAGGGACCAGGTTCACCCCCTACAGGGATCAGGATAATCCCCTACAGCCTGCCCCCCTCCACAGGGGCTAGGATAGCCCCCTACACCCTGCCCCTCCCCCAGGGACCCGGACCACCCCCCCCCCCCCCCCCCCCCCCCCCCCCCCCCCCGGGGGCTAGGATCCCCCCCCTCCCGCCTGTCCCCCCCCCCCCACAGGGGCCAGGATCGCCTGCTACAGCGTGTCCCCTCTCCCAGGGCCGCCCCCTGCAGCCTATCCCCCCAGGGCTACAGAAGTGCCCCTCTGCCTGCAGGGTCCTCCACTCCGATCTAGCTACGGCCCCGGCGATCTCCAAGTACCCAGAGGCCCCGGCTCCCCGTGCCCTGCTGTGCCCAGACCCCGCTCCCTCCTGGCCCGGCCCGAGCTCTGTCCCAAGCCGCGGTAGAGAGAGGAGGAAATGCCTCGGCTGGAGAAGTTCCCCGGCTGGAAGCCGCCGCTCCTGGGGGCGTCTCTCCAGGATCCCGGCCGGTCCGGGCGTGAGAAATGCCTCTGCCCCTCAGTCGCTGGCCACCCCCGGCACCCACAGGAAACCAGCGGGCTCCGGGCGCAAAGATCGATCGTCCGCGGCGGCGGCCCCGTCTCTCCCGGGGTGTGCTCCGGCTCCCTCAGTGCAGCGCCCGCTGGCCTGGCCCGTCCCCCCGCCCCGCACAGGCTCTGGGGTGGAGTCTGGGACCAGGAAGGCGGAGCGGGTCACATTGTTACCGGGACAAAGGAAAAGGAACAAGAGCGGAGACACAGTTCAGGAGTCCGACTAGAGTGGGGGAGGGGCTGGGAGCCAGGACGCCTGGGTTCTCTTCCTAGCTCTGGGAGCGGCAGCGGAGTGAGTTAGGCCGGGGGGCCTGTGGTAAGCTTTCTGGGGCAAGGACTGTCTCAGACTATTAGTGTGTGTATACGATAGTGCTGGGCAGACTCTGACAGAGATCACGGCCCCTCTCCAACTGGATGCTGCACAGACCCTGACTGAAATCAGGGCCATGTTGTGCTAGGCAATGTATAAACCTTAACCAAGATCGGAGCCCCCATTGCACTGGGCACTGTATGGACCTTGACCCCATAGTGATAGCACTTGACTGGGACTCAGGACTCCTGGGTTCTATTTTTGATTCTGACATTGGTCTGCTGTGGGACCCTAACTGAGTCCTTTCCCTCACACTATTTAGACTGTGAGCTCTTTGGATCAGGGACTGTCACTCACGTTTTGTCTGTGCAGAAAGCTTTTGCAATTCATATAATAAATAATCATTAACTGTCAATCCTCATTGCTTCCAATTGGGGTCTGATCCTTGGGCATCACTCCATTGACTTCCCCTCAGCAAGGGGGAGAGGATGAGGGGTATGCACCCTGCTTATTCCTAACCCCACTCACTCTGACCCAGTTTTCTACCTCCAATACAAAAGAGGAGCCCTGTATGGAATACTAGCCTACTACTGCAGCTGGCGAACAGAGTGACACGTGTAGCTTTGAAGATGGTGCCTGGAGGCCTGGGTGGAGTTGTTCAAGCTCCACTGACAGCCTGTGATGGGGAAAAGAACTCAAGCGTCCAACTCGGGGTCACAGATTATTGGCTGTGGGCCCCATACATCTGGGGCAGCCAGTGCCCATCAGAGCCCCAGGTCCTACCCAGGAGCCTGGGATCCTGATGAAGCAGCAGTGAACATCATCCCCTGGGAACCTGGTAGGGAGACAGGATGGACATTGCCACAGCCTGGGCTACCCTTCCAAATCCAGCCCCATGGGGACTGCCAGTGCCCAGCTAACCGGGCCCCATGGGCGGGCAGACACCCGGAAGCCCAGACTGATGCAGCTCAGCTCTCCCACTCACCACCCCCTCCCCCTTCTTCTCTAGCCTATTATTTGGTTAGGGAGCATTCGCGCCCCCAACACACCCCTTTAACCCTTCCTCAATGCTCATTGGGGGAATAAAATATCGATCAAACTATCCAGTCCAATAGGAATTAAGACCTAGAGAGCGCACGAGCGAACGCCCGGACCATGCGCATGCGCAGTTCACCATCCTGTATCCGCCTTGGGGATCAGTTGCCCATTTAGGGCCCTCAACTTATGTGCGCATGCGCACCTCCGAGCGCCTCAGCGCTCGAAGAACCCGATTGAGAGGGAAGAATGGCGGAGATAAAACCTAATGCGCATGCGTGAACAAAGTTCCGCGAAATCTGCTCACGCGCACAGAGACAATTTCTCATTGGGCCGGTGAGCGTGGTAGTAGTGCGCATGCGTATAGAGGAAACAATTCAGCGCATGCGCAGTGATGCTTCAGCCGTCAGCGGTTTCTCAGTTGACCCAAGCACCTTCACTTCCGCTTCCTGGCTGTGTGTGTGTGTGTGTATATGGGGGGGAGGTGATCGGCGCATGCGTGCTTCTCCTGGTGTTCCTGCTGCTCCCGGGGCTCTTCTTCCGGCCTCCCCAGTTTCTAGTTGGGTTGAGGTGCCGCGGCCGGGTGCCCCCTCCGCTCGGGGCTACCGAACTGACCTCTGACCCCGGAAGTGAACAAGATCTTGGGACCCCCTTAGCATTCTTGGGTGCCTGGTGGGCGCCGCTCGGGCTGGCTCCGACCCTCCTACCCGCGGGTTCTCCCGGCTGCCTGGGCCCTTCACCCGTGGGGTCCGCTGCCCGCACTCCCCCATTCCTGGGCTCTCCGACCCTCGGGTTCCCCCGGCTGCCTGGGCCCTTCACCAGTGGGGTCCCCTGCCCCTGTCCCCCCATCCCTGGGCCCCCCAGCTGCCTGGGTCCTTCACCTGTGGGGTTCCCCACCCCTGCCCCTTACCTAAGCTCCCTCTTGCCTTGGCTCCCCTGCCCCCCAACCCTCCTGCCTGGGTCCCCACTTGCTTGCCCCCCCCAGTCCTGCTCCCCTGCCCCCACTGCACTAGCTACTCTCTCCACAGGGTCGTGCTTTCCCACCCGCGGTCCCCCCTCACCACTGTGCTGACCACTACCCTTCTTGGGCCATTCACCTCACTGAGCCTCCCCTCTCCTGGGGTCCCCATCTGCTGGGCTGCTGTTCAGTGGCAACAAGGCAGGTGCCAGCCTGTTCCCCAGGGCGCCCTCTCCTATGCCCTCAGTTGGTCCCACCTCTACTTGAGGCAGTCCCCTCCACTGGAGAGTTAGCTCCCTGCCACCCTACCTCCTTCCTCAGCCCCTCCACTGTTTAATTGTAATTTCCTTGTGACAGTGGAGACCACCCCTCTCCGGCAATCATAATGGCATGAACGGAGTGGCGGGTGGTGAACGTGGAGGGAGAGAGGCGGCTTGTTGCCGGGGAGAGAGAAGAGCACCCCGGATGGCTAGTGAGACTTCACAGCAGCGGTAGCTGAGGGTCTCACGTGTGGGTGTGTGAGGTGCCCATCCCCGCTGGAGGAGTGCAGCCTGGTTTAACGGAGAGAGGGGTGGGGTTGGTGTTTGGGGTCCCAGCCTGCGGATCATGGCCTTCAAGTTGCCTTGATGAAGGATATTACAGGTGCAAGCTTGGCAGTCACGTTCCCTGAGCAGGAGGAACGGGCGGAGGGGGAGGAGGAAGAGGCACCGCCGTGGCCATGGGCTCGCAGGTGCTGCAGATCCTGCGCCAGGGCGTCTGGGCCTCGCTGACGGGCGGCTGGTTCTTCGATCCCCACCAGAGCACCTTCTCTAACTGCTTCCACCTCTATACCTGGATCTTCCTGCTCACCTTCCCTTTCCTGCTCTACATGGTGAGTCCACCTCAGGCCCCTCACTGCAGACTTGGAGTTAGGCTCCTGACACTAGTGCCACTCGTGCATGTCACTCTTGGTAACCTGGGGTGTGGGGTCCTGGCATTGATGCCCCAATTTGGGGTCCTGCGACACCTGATCTTGCATTCATGCCCTGGCATGATTTAGCATATGTATTTCAGTAGGGCTTAGTGCTCTGACCAGGGCCCCTGTTGTTCTGGGTGCTGTAAAGACACCCCTCACTGAGGTTGCCCCCTGCCCCATTTGTGCACAGACAGGCTGTCTGTACTGAAGAGCTCCCAGTCTAAGTAGGCAAAGGGTGGGAGGGGAAATTGACGCACTGAGCAGTGAAGGATGTGGCCCAAGGTCACCCCACAGGTCAGTGGCAGAGCTGGGAGTAGAACTTGTATCTTTCTCATCGTGCCTCCCTGGCCCTGCTTTGCACTGAGCTGTTGCTCTGTAATGTAGGGCCTGATCCCCAGAACTAACTCTCCCCTGGAGATGAGCTCCCCTCACCACTGAACTTGGCACAGAAATTAGAAGCAGCGTGGGGGACTCTAGGCGAGAGGGGACTCTCGGTCCCTTGTTGTCACTGGGGCCCTGGAGTTCTGAGCCTTTGGTGGAGGGGGTGATTGGCATGTTGGGGTTCAGAGAGGGGTGATGGGTTTGTGTGTGAGGGGTTGGAGTGGAGTGCAGGATGCCTGTATTCAGTCCTGCCCTGCCTCGGTGTCTCACTTTCTTCATCTGTAAAATGGGGAGATGATCCTACCTTTGCCTGTTGTTGTGAGCTCTCTGGGGCAGGGACCACCTGTCACTGCGTCTGCGCAGCTCCTAGCACAACAGAGCTGCAGCCTTCAGTTGGAGGAGGGGGATCTGTGCAGTGGTGGGGGGCTCTGGTCATGATTGGGGGTAGGGATCCAAGCAGCACCCAGCACAATGGGGGCCTCAGTCTCAGTGGGGAGAGGAGTCTGTACAGTGCCTGGAGCCATGGGTGGAGGGGGGCACAGTCTTGGTCAGGGGGTCCTTGCCCGATCTCTGCCTAGGGCAGTTGAGTGGTCTGTGTGGCATGAGGGTGCCCCTGATCTTGGCAAAGAGCAGTAGAGGGGTCCAGGCAGCTCCTGGTGTGACCAGGGTGCCCAATTTCAGTTGGAGGCTGGCGTGCTATGAGCATACCCGCTGAGGAAGAGAAGGCTTGAGCTTGGAAGCAGTTCGTAAGCGCAACCGTAACACAAACAAATAATGACAAGGCCTTGCTTGAGCTGCTGTTACAAGTGATGCCCGAGGCAGTGAAAACTGAGAGAATCAGAGCAGGCCTGATACCGGCCCTCCGAATGCCATTCCCTGCCCTGTACCTGCACTGATTGAAATAGCCTAGCTGTGAAAAGGGCATTGGAAGCTACTTTCACTCCTCTGACCCAAGGCTCGGGGTGGGGCAGGTGGAGGGCATGTGGCAGATGCTGCAGGGGAATGTTTGTAGCCAAAGAGAACAGGGGGATATTTTGTGAAACTCGCACAGTTTGTATTGGGGACAGGGTGCTGGGCCATGGCTGGGGCTCCTGGCACTGTGGTGTTACGGGTGGTAAATAAAAATCAGCTTCACTTGAGTCAGGGTGCACAGTGTTGCACACCAAGTCGGTGGGCAGTGCTGGGGATAGAACCCTGCTGTCACCCACTAGGCTGCACTGCGCTCCCAGCACCAGCGATAAAACCCAGGAGTCCTGTGCGTGAATGTCCCTTGGCAGCTGAAAACACTTAAACACTATCTCAACAAGCAGCTTTAATGGAGGCAATGGCAGAGAAAGCGACCCAAACACTGCTGCCCCGGAACTCTGTTACCAGCTTCCCCAAGGGGCCAAGAGACTGGGTGTATAGAGCCCATGTATTACAACCAGAAGTGTTACCCAGTGGTTGGGGGTAAGGGGGAGGGGTTGGGAGGCAGGACTCCTGCATTCTATTTCTGCCTCTGGGAGTGGAGTGGGGTTCAGTGGTTAAAGTAGGGCTGGGGATGGCTGGGAGGCCAGGTTCTTTCCCTGGCTCTGGGAAGAGAGTGGGGTCTAATGGTTAGAGGGGAGGAGGAGGAGGGCCTGTGAGGACTCCTGGGTTTAGCCTGACAAGTCATGGTCAGTGCCTGAGTTTCTGTGTAGCAGGCGAAGTAGGCTGAGGTCCCTGGTGGAGAGCATGGTGGCCCCCTAATGCCCCGATTGGTGCTAACCCCGTGCTGTCCCGTCTTTCTCTGCCAGGTGCTGCCGCCCAGCATGCTGGTAGCCGGCGTATATTGTGCGGTTATAGCCGTCTTCTTCACCACCATCAAGACCATCAATTTTCGGCTGCACACCATGTTCGACCAGGGCGAGATTGTGGAGAAGGGCGGCTCGGTGCTGACTGATGGGACCAAGGCTGAGGAGGGCACTGCAGGGGATGACAGCAACCTGGCCAGGTGGGTCTCCAGCATCTGGGGTGCATGAAGGGGAGAGCAGTGAGGTCCAGGGATGTTTGTACAGGGATCCTTCACCTCGTGCTAAGATACAGTTGCCTCTGGGGTGGGGTGTGGGGGCTGTTTATACAGGGATCCTTTACCTGACATGGCGATTCAGGTGCTTCTCAGGTTGGCTAATTGTGTGTGTGTGTGTGTGTGTGATTGATATATATCTATATCTATATATATAGATATATAATCAGGCATTGGGGGCCTGTTGCTCTGATCCGGGACAGCAGATCTGTTCGCACTGCTCTCCTCTGTGCTTGCGTTAACTGTGCTCAACCATCAGTGCATGTCCATGCAATGCTCCCTCCCTCTCTCTGCAGAGACCCGGGTGGGGGAGTCGAGATGACAGTGTTCCGGAAAGTCAGCTCCACGCCCCCGGTGAGATGCAGCTCCCAGCACTCAGTATTTGGTTTCAACCAAGTCATGGTGAGTACTGGGGAGATCCTCTGGGCTTCCTGTTGCCTTCCTGGCTGGGAGGTGCCCATTGGCGATCCCTCGTCCTGGGAGAGCTGGGTTTCTACAACCTTCCCCAGCCCAGGGAGTTGAGGAGTGTGTGTGTGTGAGTGCTGGACAAAGGGTCCATGTACAACTAGCCCCTCTGCCTCATCCCAGAGGTGGCTGCATGTGAGTGGTGGGTGTTGGGGGTGGAGAGTCCTCTCTAATTTATAAAGCACTTTGGCTCTTTGGGGTGGGGGGAGGGAGAGTTGTCTTTCCTCACCCCAGTGCAATCAGTGAGGTGCCTGGCCCTCCCACAGCCACTGCTGCAGGCTCTTTGCAGCCTGAGCCTGGCGTTTGGGTCAGTTACGCTTGCATCAGGGTTTGCGGTGGCTGCCCTGCAGCAGGGAGTTTAGAAAACCCCGTCCGTGCCCCGCAGGCCCCATCGGTGCATCAGGAGGGCTGGGCGTTGGGCCCTCTGCAGTGAAGGGCTCTCTTGGGCCTGCCTGGCTGCGGACATTGGCATGTAACCCCCTGACTGATTCCCCCTCGTAGGAGCTGCTGCCCCACTTGGAGGACGCGGGAGCAGTGAGAGGTGAGTGGGTGGCAGGCTCCCTGCCCCCAGTAGCCCAGCTGGCCCAGTGCAAATGTTTTGCCCCCCACCAGGGTCCCTGACCCTTTGGGGAGCCTGCCCTGGGCTGCAGCTGTGGGAATTGCCCCCTCCAGGGTGTTCCCTGATTGCCTTTTGCTGCTTAATATCCTGCCTTGTCCCTCCCCTGGCAACCAGAACCACAGAGTTGGGGGTGGATATTCCATTGACTCCCCTGCCTTGGGGCCAGACTGGAGCTAGGGTCCCCTAGAGGGGAAAGGCCTTGTATCCTCTTCTCCACACCCAGGCTGTCCCCCAACCCGGGGGCTGGATCGGAGGCACCACCCCCTAGAGGGGAAAGGCCCCATGTCACATTCCTTGAGCCACCTAGACCAAGGTTTCCCAAAGAAACTCAGACTTGCAGGTACCCAGGGGGTGCAGCTGCAACATCTGTATATTGGAGCCCCTTTAAGGTGACTTGAGCCCCACTAGTTGCTGGATCCATTGTGGATATTGAAGCCCTACCCCTGACCCCACTGCCTGAGGTGGGAACCCGGCGGTGCCCTAGGTGTCTCTAGCCGGTGATGTAAGGTGGGGAGAGGGCAGCAGTGTAGGCGATTCAGGGTGGCTTGGGGGTGCGAAGGGAGTGGGGAAGGCAGGTCTCCCCTTGGGATCAGCAGCCCCTGCACTCCAGTAATGCCTCCTTCCCTCTCCATTCGCCCTTCAGACATCAAGGAGCTAGTGCGGGAGCAGGGCAGCAATAACGTCATTGTCACCTCGGCGGACCGCGAGCTGCTCAAGCGTGGCTCCCAGGAGAACATCAGTAGGTGCCCTGCATGGGGGGTGGGGGGGCTGTACAGCCTGGGGGGAGCCCGGCTCCC
>NW_020664440.1:31576769-31579889 GCF_002925995.2 Terrapene triunguis
GCATGGGGGGTGGGGGGGCTGTACAGCCTGGGGGGAGCCCGGCTCCCCGGATAACGTCAGTAGGTGCCCGGGATGGGGGTGGGGCTGTACAGCCTGAGGGGAGGCTGGCTCCCAGGATTCCTGGGGACAAAATGGAACCGGGCATCTCCGCCTCCAGTGCAGTAAACAGCTTGTGAGCCGCACCCAGGAGGGACCTGGGACGGGGGCACTGTGTTATTGCTGGAAAGGGTCTACTGCTTGGAGTGCAGTGTCAGGATTCCTGGGGTCTGTCCCAGCTCTGGGAGGGGACTGGGTCTAGTGGGTTAGAGTAGGGGGGCTGGGTGTCAGGACTCCTGGGGTCTATTCCCAGTTCCCGGCTCATTGGGTAAGCATGGTGCCCTACCCGTGCCTCAGTTTCCCTGCTGTTTGTGTAACCCATGTTATCTTGCTCCCTTGCAGTTGGCGACTCGCAGCTGGCCTCTCTCGCCCCAGGGTCCTGTGGTGAGGCCCCAATGCCCCCTCCCAAGGCAGAGCCCCCTGCAGCTGGGAAGAAGCCACCCGCCTCACTGCCAGCTCAGACGTCCATCCAGAGCACAGACTCCTCCGACCAGTCACCCCTGGGCATGGGATCGTTGTCAGGGGTGGGGCCGGGGGGAGGGCCCCCGCGTCAGCTGCCTGGCAGCTGGCATGCCAGCGAATCAGAGAGTGCGGGCGACACCCCCCTCAGCCCCCTGATCAAGAGCAGCCTGAGCGAGGAGCTGAGCCAGAGCTTCCTGAGCCTGGCGCTGCCCGAGCGCACCATCCTGCGCACCAGCAGCCGCAAGGAGAAGCGCCGCTCAGGCACTGACTACAGGCCCCTGGAGGGGCGGGGTGAGCCCAGCGAGGAGCGCCCCCGCAAGGCTGGTTCCTCCGACAGCTGCTTCAGTGGCACCGACAAGGAGACGCCCAGCACCCTCAGCAGCTACCGCAGTGAGAAGACCAACTCCACCCACCTGGACAGCCCCTCGCTGGGGCCAGCAGGGGACGCGGCGCCGGCCCTGGACACTGGGGTCCTGCCAGACGGCAGCGACACTGACGCCCTGTCGGACAGCGAGCTGCTGCGCTCGCCCGAGCAGGGCCTGCTGGGGGAGCTGAGCTTCGCCAGCCACACAGATGATACCCAGAACACCCTGGCCTCGCTGGAGACGGTGCGGGGCGACGGGGAGCCCTGGGAGGGCCCAGCCGAGCAGGTGGTGCGGCCCAAAGACCTGGCCCTGCTGCGCCCGGGGCACAAGCCAGGGCGCCGGCGCCCCTCCCGCAAGCACGGTGGGGGCAGCAGCAGCTTTGACAGCGGGTACCCGCGGGACTATGCCCCCGTGCGCGCCATCCTGGACAGCAAGGCCTACAGCGAGACCTTCTTTGAGGATGAGGACTCGAGCGATGGCAGCGACCTGAGCCATGCCTCCAGCCTGCCCTCCCAGCACAACTACAGCTCCGACACCTCCTCCAGCACCTCCTGCTACTCCCCGGAGGCTGCACCCCAGCGCCCGCGCCGCACCCCCAAGGCCGAGCCAGCCCCCGAGGTCGCTGAGCCCCCCAAGCGCCCACACTACGCCCAGCGCAGCGCCAGCACGGCCAGCGCCAAGACCCATGCCCGCGTGCTCAGCATGGATGGGGGCAGTGGGGACAGCAAGGCCACTGCGGTGCTCACTGTCTCCAAGTCGGACCTAGAGGCCCGAACAGGGCAGCAGGAGCACTTTCCCCCGCGCCGGCTGGAGTCGGGGGGCAGCACCCGCAGCCAGTCGGCGAACCAGCCTGGTTGGAGGGGGGAGCTGCTGGAGGAGGGGGCCGTCGGGGGAGGTGAGCAGCCGCGGGGGGCCCTGGCTCTGGGAGCCCTGGGAGCTGGGGTGGGGAGTGATGTACCCCTTCCCCCCCCCCCCCACACACAAACATGCACACTGCCCCCACCCCAGCCTTCAGCCCCAGGGTCCTGTGTGTGAGCCCACAGCTGGCATGGAGACCCCCCCAGCCCAGGGACAGAGTGGGATTTAGCCTTTGTGGCCTGTTCAATCTCTGGCCATCCTGCTGAAGGGCTGGGGTTGGTGTGATGGGGCCTCCCGGCCCATTAGGAACCTGGTTGAGACCCAGCACGCTCATCTCACAGATGGGGCTGACTTGTAATCGTTATTGATCTAGAGCTGGATAGGAGCCAGCGCCCTCTGGAGGGGGTCCCCATTAGGTGGGGTACTCTCAGTCCGGGGCTCCTGACAGCTCTCTCTCTCCATTGCAGCTGCCACAGGTGAGGAGGGGAGCAAGCGGGATCGGGCGAGCAGTGTCAAACGCACCCAGGCCATGAGGCGGAGGCACAACGCGGGCAGCAACCCCACACCCCCGTCCTCGGTGATGGGGTCCCCACCCAGGTGACACTTCTCCCCACACAAGACACTGACACACCGGTCCACGCAGATGTTCGCTCAGTCCCACCCCAAACAGCCCGGAGTCTGCTAACAGCATAGCCTGGCCCCATGCCCCAGCCTGGCCCGGGCACCCTGATCCTGACCCACAGCCCCCTGCTGTCCCAGCCCTGGGCTCCCCCCAGCCCTGCCAGTGCCACTCTGTCCTGACCCGCAACCCCCAGCTATCCCAGCCCTGCTCCGCCGTCTTGCTAACACTGCCTCCCCACACTGTGCTCATGGCTGAGCCTTGGCTGGCGCAGCCTGACGCCCCGTCCCCCTCTCTCTGCAGCCTGCAAGACTTGCAACGGGGCCGTGCCTCCTCCCACTCACGGGCGCTTACGCTGCCCTCAGCTCTGCAGTTCGCCAGCTCCCTGCTGCTCCCGCGAGGCGCCATCCACGAGGCCTGCAACTTCGACGACACCTCCGAGGGCGCCGTGCACTACTTCTACGACGAGAGTGGTGAGTGCACTCACTGCCCATGGCTTGCCCTGCCCCCTCAGGGGCCTTGGAGCTTTCGGGGAGGTTACAAAGTGTGGCAATCTAACAGTGCCACTGACCTCCCCCGCCCCCCCCCCCCGCCCTACCAGTGCCCCCAATCCCTATCCACAGCCCCAGGCTATCCCAGCCCTGGGCTCCAGCCCAGCTCTGCCAGTGCCCCTCAATCCTGACCCACAGCCCCCGGCTATCCCAGCCCTGGGCTCCAGCC
>NW_020664440.1:31579899-31633573 GCF_002925995.2 Terrapene triunguis
CCTGACCCACAGCCCCCGGCTATCCCAGCCCTGGGCTCCAGCCCAGCTCTGCCAGTGCCCCCAAACCCTACCCACACCCCCCTGCGACTGCAGCCCTGGGTTCCCCACACACAGCTCTGCCAGTGCCCCTCAATCCTGACCTGCAGCCCCCTGCTATCTCACCCCTGGGTTCCTGCCCAGCTCTGCCAGTACCCCCAATCCCTATCCAAGCCCCCTGCTATCCCAGCCCTGGGCTGCTGCTCTTATAAATAATCTGCAGCGGGGGGGAACTGCCCATTCCCCATGGCACTCTCCACCTGAGGTAGAGTCGGGGGGCATTCCCTTGCAGAGGGGGGCCTGTAATTTGCCAGGGCTTCCCTGGCTGATGTGGTAACTGTAGCCAGGGGCTGGTCCCATTGCGGGGCTGTTCCTTCCAGCCCCATGGCTGTGGGGTCTCCCCTCCTCACCTGCTACACATCCCCCAGTCTAGCTGGCTCCCTGCCTCCCCCTGCAGGTGTGCGGCGCTCCTACACCTTTGGCCTGGCAGGAGGAGGCTACGAGAACCCGGTGGGGCAGCAGGTCAGTGTGGATCATGTGACCAACAGCGCCTGGTGAGTGACACCCCCTTCCCCTCCGCTTGTCATGGCACGCTGCTCCCTGTCCCCAGCACTAGGGAGTGCCCGGGGAGGGGCAGGGCTTGGGGGAAATCACTGGCAGGGTCTGTGGTGCCCTCTACTAAGCTGGGAGGGGCCAGGTCAGCGCTTGGGTGGCAGACCACCAGGGAAACCCTGGGAGCTGCAGGGAGCAGGGCAGGGGCCCAGTAGGCAGCATTCTTACAGGCAGTTCTGGCCCTAGCATGGCCCTTAGGGGTGCTGTGCTGCAGGGTTGGGGGAGCCAGCAGGGATGCTCTCCCCTCACAGGCAGTGCTGGCCCTAGGGGGCGCCGTGCTGCAGGGTGAGAGGCCAGCAGAGGGCACTCTCCCGCCTCACAGACAGTGCTGGCCCCAGTGTCACCCTAGGGGGCGCTGTGCTGCTCATTATGCAGTGGTGGAGCCATGAGTCCAGGATCTGGAGCTGTGGTGGGGAGGGGGCTGCTTCCTTCACTCTCTCCTCTCATGTCCCTGCCCCCTGCTGCCCTTTCAGGGACCGGCATTCGCACTCCTCCAGCTTCAACTCCACCGACGTGCCCGAGGGGACGCCCGCCCTGTCGCTGCTGCAGCCGCGCCCTGTGGTGCTGCAGGGCATGCAGGTGCGCAGGGTACCCCTGGAAATCCCTGAGGTAAGGGGGGGGTCAGTGCCCTGGGAGTTGGGCCGTTAAGGGGGCTCTATTGGCAGATGGGGGTAGGTTTCAGTGGGGTCTGATGGGGGGAGGGTTGACTTTGGGCCTGGTCTCTGTGATGGAGCAGGGTCTCTGCGGTGGGGGGCACCCCGTTCAGTGTGAGTGGGTTACCCATGAGAGGGGTGGGATCTCTGTTGGAGGGGGTCTCTTTGGGGGGGTTTGCATGGGATGTGGTTTGCTGGGGGGGTTCTGTGCTGTCTGGAGGGGGCACCCCCTCATCATAGCTTGGCTTGGCTGTTGGTGGTCTATGGGCAGGGTGCCTGCACCCCACTGAGGCTGCTCTCCCCCCAGTTTGACCTGCTGGATCAGGAGTCCCTGCACGAGTCCCAGGAGAACACACTGATGATCGAGGACAAGTCCAAGCCGCGGCAGTACTACAAGTACTGGGTGCTGCCTGGGCGCTGGATTCGGGTGCGCTACGACCGGCTGGCGCTGCTGGCACTTCTCGACCGGTCAGTTGCTCCCCCACCCCCTGATCAGCCCCATGGGCCCGTCCAGCCTGATTACTGCCCCCCACCCCACCCTGATCAGCCTCATGGGCCCGTCCAGCCTGATTTTCCCACCGCACACACCGATCAGCCCCATAGGCCCATGCAGCTTGGTTTATCCCCCCACCGGAACCAGCCCTGTGAGCCCATCCAGCAGGCTGCCCGGGTTATGGCTGTATAGACTGGGGCCCTGGCAGCGCTGGGTGCCTGGGGAACCTGCTGGCAACTGCCCACAGTGGCTGACATCGCCTCATGCTCTGGGCCCCCCAGGAACCGGCGGGTGATGGAGAATATCTTCGTGGTGTCTCTGGGGTCCTTAGTGGCCTTCCTGGGCTACCTGCTGCTGCTGCAGGGCTTCTTCCGCGACATCTGGGTCTTCCAGTTCTGCCTGGTCATCGCCAGCTGCCAGTACTCGCTGCTCAAGGTGAGAGCCCGCCTGTAAGGCCATGCCCTCTGGGCATTGCACAGCTTTGCCATTGCCCCGCAGTCCTCACCCACAGTCCCCTGCTATCTCAGCCCTGGGCGCTCTCAGGCTGCCCCAGCTTTGCTGGGATCACTTAACCCTGACCTTCAGCCCTACTGTGACAGTTCTTGGGGCACCCAGCACAGTGAGCCGCACTGGTACCCCTGCCTCCAGAGTGACGGAGTCTTGCCTGTGCCTGGTTGATGTCGGTGCCCAGACAGCCCCGGCCTTTCAGCCACTCACGCACTCTCCTCTGGCAGTGCCAGCACTCTCTTCCCTGTCAGGCTAACAGGGCACCCCAGCCCTTTTGAATTGCTCCCCTGTGAGATCCAGCCCCTGACACTGGCTAATCACAAAAATCCCAGCTCCTCGCCTCCAGTGGGGTGCTGAGCCCGTTTTACTTCCCAGCCCCGCTCTGGTGAGTGCTTACTGGGGAAACGGGCATCATTGAGATCACCTTGATTCTGTTTTTCAGAGCGTCCAGCCTGATGCTGCTTCCCCCATGCACGTAAGTGACCTTCCTGGGGGACTGCAGGGCCAGGAGGGGGCACTCTCCCCTTGCAATCAGTGCTGGCCCCCATGCCCCTGTGCTGTGCTACAGGGAGCGGGATATTACAGCTCCGGGTGAACCATTCCTCTCTAACCAGCCATGTGCCCCACCCCAGAGGCAGCTGCATCTCAGCACCAAGCGCTGGATCTCCTTATAAATGGGCCATGGAGTCCTCAGTGTAGGTTGGTGCCTAGCGCTGCAGCCTCTGAGACTCCTGGGAGCTGGGGGTTTCTGGGAGTTGGGTGCAGGCCCCTTGGCCTGTGCAGTGCCCGGTCTGTCGGCTGTGGCTGGCGGGACCCCTAGTGCCAGCTGGGAGCTCGGCTGCCCCCCACCCCTGAGATGTGGGGAGGGCCAGCCCCTTGGCTGCCCCCATGCCCCTCACCCCATGCTGTCTTGCAGGGGCACAACTGGATCATTGCCTACAGCCGGCCTGTCTACTTCTGCGTGGCCTGCGTGCTGATTTGGGTGCTGGACTTGTGCGCCCGGGCTGTGCCCGTCCCACCCATCACCTTCTACGGGCTCACCCTCTTCTCAACAGACTTCTTCTACGGTGCCCGGGATGTCACCACCGGTGAGTGTGGGGCACCATCCCCCTGCGCCCTGCTGCCGCCCTCCCCAGCCGAGGGTAGGGGGCACCGCCTCCCCGTGCCCTGCTGCAGTCCGTCCCCCCCTCCCCCCGCCCCAGCCGGGGGTAAGGGGCTCTGTGATTCTGCAGTGCCCCAGCGAGGAGTTAAGGGGTGCTATGCAGGTTTCTCTGTGGACCCCATTCACCAGTATGAGGGGGGCTCTCTCTCTAGGTAGGGGTGGGGGCAGTCCCGCTCTGCAGTGGGAATTGGGGGGTGGGGGTCACTGATTTAACCCCCGCATTTGTGGTGTCCTTCACAGTCTTCACCCTCTGCTTCCCTGCCATCTTCCTCTTCGGGCTACTGCCCCAGGTCAACACCTGCCTCATGTACCTGCTGGAGCAGGTGGATATGCACATCTTTGGCGGCACAGGTACTGCCCAGATGCCTGGGTTCTGTCCCAGCTCCACAGGGGGAATGGGATCTAGTAGTGAGAGCAGAGTGGGGCTGGGAGCCAGGACTCCTGGGTTCTGTCCCAGCTCTAGGGAGGGAGAGGGGTCTGGTGGGTTAGATCAGGGGGGCTGGGAACCAGGACTCCTGGGTTTCTCTAGCTTGGCTGGTTTGTTGCTGTTGCTGCCCCGTGCCAGTGCTGGGCAGCAGGTGGTGCTGCAACCTTGGTGTGTGCACAGGGCCTGGACGGGGCAATTGGGGGATATTCCTATTTGACACTGACCCTGCCACCTCTCTTGTTTCCCAGCTGCCACCAGCCCCCTCACTGCCCTCTTCAGTCTCCTGCGCAGTCTCCTGGTCGCTGTCCTCCTCTATGGCTTCTGCCTCGGAGCCATTAAGGTACCTGGGTGCATGGAGGAGGAGGACTCTAAGGGGCGCTGGCTCTGATCCAACCCTAGGGTGGGGGACTGGCTGACTCAGGATGAGGTATGGGGCCTTTGCCCTCTAGGGGGCGCCAGCTCCCATCTGGCCCTGCGGTGGTGGGACGGGGGTGGCGAATGGGGTATGGGGCCTTTCCCCTCTAGGCAACCCTGGTTTCAGTCCAACCCCAGGGTGGAGGACTGGCGGAAATCCCAGGACTCTGGTTCCGTGTGGGCTGGGCTGTGTTTTGAGGCACAGTGGGATGTGTGAGTGCCGATGGGCCGGGGGTTCTGAGGCTGGGGGGGCCTCCCTGCACCGGGACTCATGCTCTCTCCTCTCTCCTCTCCAGGCCCCTTGGGGTGACCAGCACGTCCCCGTCCTCTTCTCTGTGTTCTGCGGCCTCCTGGTCGCCCTGTCTTACCACCTGAGTCGCCAGAGCAGCGACCCCACTGTGCTGTGGTGTGTACCCCAGGGCTGGGGGAGGGCCAGGCCGGGCAATCTTCCACTGGGGGGACTGGGAGCCAGGGCCCCTGCCTGCTATCCCCGCTCTGCTGGGGTAGAGCGGGGGCGGGGCTGGGAGTCAGGACTCCTGGGTTCAAGCCCTAGTTCTGGGAGGACAAAGGTTTGTCCCCTGGCCATGGATGGCAAATCTGTCCTGGGGAGTGCGGCAGGTGGACGCTCTGTCATGGGGATGCCAGGCTGGGCCCCGTGGAGAGAGGCTGAGGTGTCCGGGGCCCACCCCCGATGCTGCTCCTGTGAGGAGGGAACGAACTCCTATAACCCCCTGTAACGAGCTGGTTCTGGCGGGACCCAACTGAGAGTGCCAATTCAGGACAAATTGCTTAAAACAGGGCAGTTACAGCCCAAGGCTGGGGTTTTTCTACCTCTAAGGCAAACCAAACCAGCCACACAGAGAAGACTTTGGTTTTACCCCACTGGCTAACCACAAGTCACACAAGCAATTCCCTTAGACACTCCAGTTTCCCAGTATCACCACCAGTGCCACTCATTATGGGGACAAATGATTATGAAAACCAATACCTCAGTAAAAGGGAAAAAAAGGTTCTCTTGATCCCGAAGGACCAAGCCTCAGACCCAGGTCAATATACAAATCAGATCTTACCCACAAATCACGCTGTTGCCAATTCTTTAGAATCTAAAATCTAAAGGTTTATTCATAAAAGGAAAAAGATATGGATGAGAGCAAGAATTGGTTAAATGGAATCAGTTACGTACAGTAATGGCAAAGTTCTTGGTTCAGGCTTGCAGCAACAATAGAATAAACTGCAGGTTCAAATTAAGTCTCTGGAATACATCCCCAGCTGGAATGGGTCATAGTCCTTTGTTCAGAGCTTCAGTTTGTAGCAAAGTTCCTCCAGAGGTATGAAGCAGGATTGAAGACAAGATGGAGATGAGGCATCAGCCTTTTATAGTCTTTTCCAGGTGTAAGAACACCTGTTTGTCCTTACTGTGGAAAATTACAGCAAAATGGAGTCTGGAGTCACACGGGCAAGTGCCTGCATACTTTGCTGAGTTACAAGGCATATCTGGTGCCACAAGTACTCCTGTTCTTTTTGCGGATACAGACTAACACGGCTGCTACTCTGAAACAAGGCATATCTGCCTTCTCTCAATGGGTCAGTTGTATAGCTGATGGTCCTTAATGGGCCATCAAGCAGGCTAGGCAGAGCTAACACCAACTTGTCTGGGATGTCTCCCAGAAGCATAGCATAAGTTTGAAATACAGACAGTATAGAGCCAATATTCATAACTTCAACTACAAAATTGATACACACATATAGACAGCATAATCATAACCAGCAAACCATAACCTTGTCTTAGACACCTTATCTGACCCCCTTTATACAAGATTTGGTGCCACTACAGGACTTTAGTTGCAAACATGTTATATATCGTCCCAGTTCAAATCAATAAAGTGACACCGCCCTGCCTCCTAGGTCCCTGATCCGGACCAAGCTCTTCCCTGAGTTTGAGAACCGAAACGTGGAGAACGCACCAGCTGAGATTCGGGACCCGCTGCCTGAGAAACTGCGCAACTCCCTGGTGAGGAGGGGCGGAGTAGATGGCTGGGCTTATGGGGCAGGGGATGGGGCGTAAATGGCTGGGGTTACTGGGGGGATGGGGGTGGGTGGATGGGGGAGGGGGCACGTGGATGGGGTTACCGGGGGAGGGGCCGGGTGCGGGGGAGAGGGGGCGTGTGGCTGGGGTTACCAGGGAAGGGCCGGGTGTGGGGGGAAGGGGCGCTTGGCTGGGGTTACGGTGGGAGGGGCTGGGTGTGGGGCAGAGGGGGCACGTGGCTGGGATTATGGGGCTGGATAGGGGCTGGATAGGTGGGTATGGATATGTGGGGGCAGGGCACATGGCTGGGAAGATTGGGGCGGGGGTAGGGGAGAATGGAAGCAACTGGTACCTGGATTAATGTGGTCAGTGGTGGCACATGGCTGGAGGTGGGGGGGTATGGTTGGCTGAGGGGTTGCATAGGGGGAGGGAATTAGGACTAGGCATGGCTGGAGGTGGGTGGTGGGGGCCCATGGCTGGGCAGGGGGAGGTCCATGCATGGCTCTGTGTGGAGGGGTGCATATGGCTGGTGGCTCCAGCTGCTCCCTCTCACACACACCCCACCCCCCCAGCGGGAGATCCTGCACTCAGACCTGGTCATGTGCGTGGTCATCGCAGTGCTCACCTTCGCCGTCAGTGCCAGCACCGTCTTCATCGCCCTCAAGGTACCACCTGGGTTGAGAGGGAGGGGTGCCGCCAGCGATGGGGCTCCTCGGGCAGCCTGGGGCCATCGCAGCTCATGGCGGCAGTGGGTGCAGGAGGGACAGGTAGAGGGCATGGCAGCTTGGTGGGGTCAGAGACTAGGCTGTGTCAGGGGCCCCTTCTTGGTAGTTTATGGTGATGCTAACAGCTGAGCAGGCAGACAAAGGAACCCAGGAGTCCTGGTGCCCAGTCTTCCACTGGTCTAACTCACTATATCCCATTCCCCTGGCAGAGGTGGGATAGAACCCAGGAGTCCTGACTCCCAGCATCTCCTGTCCTGACCCGCCTAGGGTGACCAGACAGCAAATGTGAAAAATCGGGACGGGGGTGGGGGGTAATAGGAGCCTATATAAGGAAAAAGACCCAAAAATCAGGACTGTCCCTATAAAATCGGGACATCTGGTCACCCTAGACCCACCAGACCCCAGTGCCCTGGCACCACGGGGATAGAACCCAGGAGTCCTGACCATCACAACAGCCTGCTTCTCTGAGTGGACCATAGAGGGAGTTACAGCAAGCTGGGAGGGGAAGGGGGGGGCTGGGCTATGAGGAGGAGGGGGGGAGGGGGTTGCCGTGAGTGTGGTGGGTGGCAGCTGGATAGGTGGGGCGGGGGGGGGGTTGTTTGGGAGAGGGAAGCTCTGGGGACCTCTGTGTGGGGTGGACTGTTTGGGGGCAAACGGGGGTCCCATCAGATGCCCTGATCCCTCTGGGCGCTCAGTCTGTTCTAGGCTATGTGCTGTATGCCCTGGCTGGGTTGGTCGGGCTGCTCACCCACTACCTGCTGCCCCAGCTCCGCAAGCAGCTGCCTTGGTTCTGCTTCTCGCTGCCTGTGCTGAAGCCGCGCGAGTACAGCCAGTTCGAAGTGCGCAGTAAGTGCTCCCGAGTGTGCCCAGCAGGAGGCACTTTCCCTTCCCCATCAGCACTGGCTCCAATGCCCCAGGATGATGCCAGTGGGTGCTGTGCTCCAAGCAGCAGGGTAGAGGGGCTCCTGGCGCCAATGTCCTAGTGCCATGCTAGTAGGGCGACCTGTTCTTCTGGAGGTGTCATCTTTCACATGACGGAAAACGTCTCTGCGCAGGGGAGGGATCCCTCTAAAAACCACCCCAGAGGCAGCTGCATCTCAGCGCAGGCGAGGGATCCCTCTATAAACTGCCCCGTGCCCCACCCCAGAGGCAGCTGCATGTCAGCACAGGCGAGGGATCCCTGCTGTTGGGTGTGGGGTTCATTGGGACTATCTGTGCATTAGAACCACATGCTGTCCCCGTGTTGCTGCCTTCTGGTGGGTGTGGGGAGTAACCGCGTATGCCCCACAGGCGCGGCCCAGTTAATGTGGTTCGAGAAGCTGTACGCCTGGCTGCAGTGCGTGGAGAAGTACTTCATCTACCCGGCCGTGGTGCTCAATGCCCTGACGGTGGATGCCCACTCAGTCAGTGCCCCCCACCAGGACAAGATCTGCATCTAGTAAGTACCTGCAGCCCCCTCCTGGGGCTCCACCCCCTGCGGCACCGGCCAAGCCTCCCTGGCTACAGCTCCCCCTAATGCTGCTTCAGGGGGTCTTTCCTTTCCCAAGGAGCAGATCCCTGCAGGGTCCCTCTGCCTCCCACACTCCCTGGGGCTGAGTTGGCAGCACACATCCCAGCCCCACCCAGCTCCCCCCACCTGTGGCGGTGCTGTTCACACGCAGCATGAAAAGCAATCGGGAGCGAGAACTGGATACAGCGCAGGAAGGGGGCCTGGGACAGGAGTAATAGGCTGTGAGCTGGGCAGGGGGCGGCAGGCCCTCGCAGAGGGAGAGTTTTTAATCTTCCCCTTTGCGCAGACAGGTTGGGAAGTAGAAACTCACAATAGAAAAGGGGGGGGTCTGGAAACTGCTTCTTGGTTAGTTTTTAAGCATTCTCTCCCGTCTAACTAACCAATCTAGGAAGGGGGGCAGGGCTACCTGCCCCACGCCTGGCTGGGCTGGGGGTTGCATGCTCCGGTGCCCCCTCACATTCTCTCTCTCTTGCCCCCAGCTGCCGCGCACTCCTCATCACCATGGCTGGCATGAAGCTGCTGCGCTGCTCCTTCTGCTGCCCGCCCCAGCAGTACGTGGCACTAGGTTTCACCGTCCTCTTCTTCCACTTCGATTATCAGCGCTACTCGGAGGGCTTCCTCATCGACTACTTCGTCATGTCCATCCTCTTCAGCAAGGTGCCCACGCGCCCCTCGGCTTCGCCGTCGCCCCGGGCCCCACGTACCCAGAGTGACTGCCCCCTGCTCTGCTTCATGGACCCACAATCCCCTGCTTCCCCTACTCAGCAATATTCTGCCTCCCACGCTCCCTGGCACTCACTCCTACTGGGGTTTCCGCTGATGCTGTGCAATAGGTACCAGAACTGCCCCGCCCAGCATGATCCTGCTGTCTGAGGATCCCTCAGCATTTGAGTCTCGCAGGGAGCCTGAGGATAGAACCCCGGTGTTCTGGCTCCCAGTCCCCCCACTCTAATCCACTACACCCCAGTCCCTTTCCTCCCTAACTGGGATAGAACCCAGTGGTACTGGCTCCCTGTGGCTGAGCTGGGCTCTGTGTTGTGTGACATATTGCTCTCTCTCCCCCACTCCACCCCAGCTATGGGACCTGCTCTACAAGCTGCGCTTCGTGCTCACCTACATCGCCCCCTGGCAGATCACGTGGGGCTCGGCCTTCCATGCCTTTGCCCAGCCCTTCGCCGTGCCCCGTATCCTTGGGAGCTGCCTGTGGGGGTCCCAAGCAGGGGGCAGGGCAAGGGCTGCATGAGAGTTGCTGGGAATGTGCGTGGGGGAAACTACTGGAGGGGGGTATGAGCTAAGGAGTGTTGGGTGGAGGGGAATTACTTAGGGGGCTTATGGGATAGTGAGGGAGTCTGGGGCGGGGGCTATGGGATAATGGAGTGCTAGTGGGATAATAGTGGGCGGTGGTTGGGCAGTGATGGGGTGTGGCACCAGGGCAGTTGAATGGTGGCAGGACAGGGTGCCATGGCTTTGTGGTGGTTGGGCGGCAGTGGGACGGGGCACTGGGGAGGTTGGGCAGGGCGCCAGGGTGGTTGGGCGGTGGCAGGATGGGGTGGTAGTAGGGCAGTTGGTAGGTCAGCGTGGAAATGCAGTGGCGGGGCAGTTGGGCGGGGCCCTAGGGTGGTTGGGCGGCGGCCGTTGGGCAGCGGTGGGGCGGGGCCCTGGGGCGGTTGGGCGGCGGCAGCATGGGGTGCCATGGCTCTGTGGCAGTTGGGCGGCAGTGGGACAGGGCACTGCGGCTCCACAGGGGTTGTTGCCTTGACGCCCCCAGACTCAGCCATGCTGTTCGTGCAGGCCGTGCTGTCGGCCTTGTTCTCCACCCCACTCAACCCATTGCTGGGCAGCGCTGTGTTCATCATGTCATACGCCCGCCCTGTCAAGTTCTGGGAGCGCGACTACAAGTGAGTGAGAGACGCCCTCGCCCGCCAGCAGGGCCCCCTGCATCCCCACCACATACCCTCACGCAGGGCCCCCTCACATCCCCCACCCCACCTAGCCAGCTTCCCTCCCCTTCATGCCCCCCCACTGGGTCAGCCGGCCCCTCCCCACTCTCACACATGCTAGCCCAGTCTCCCCTGTCCAGGCTGGCCCCCTCCTTGCCTAACTGAGAGCTGCAGGGGCCACCCCAGGTGGGAAACCTGTGCAGGGGTCCAGTGGCGCACCGCTAACCTGGCTCTCCTCCTTCCCCAGCACAAAGAGGGTCGACCATTCCAACACCCGCTTGGCCACCCAGCTCGACCGCAACCCAGGTGCGTACCCAGTGTGCCCGCTGAGCCCCCATGTCTGCCGTGTGCCCGGGGCCAAGGGGACTGGCCTCCCCAGCCCAGAAAGTGGTGACTGCAAAGGGAGAGCACGCCCCACTGAACACTCCGCTGCATCCTGCTCTCAGCAGCACAACCCCTAGCACCACACTGGAGACTTAGGACCAGCAGTGAGTGCAAGGGGAGAGCACGCCCTGCTGAGCCCTCTGCTCTGTGCAGTGCAGCTCCCCCTAGTGAAATGCTGGGGCTTTGGGGCCAGCACTGGCAGTGAGGGGAGAGCTCTGGTTACTGACCCCCCCCCCCCCCACTCCCTGCAGCACAACGTCCCCTAGTGCTGACTTGGGTCAGCACGGACTGCGAGGGGAGAGCGCCCCCGCAGCACAGCGCCCCCTAGTGCTGTGTTGGGTCAGCACGGACTGTGAGGGGAGAACGCCCCCTGCTGAGCCCCCACAGCCTCAGATCCCTTTTCTATGCCAGGCGCTGATGACAACAACCTGAACTCAATCTTCTACGAGCACCTGACGCGCTCCCTACAGCACACGCTGTGTGGGGACCTGCTGCTGGGCCGTTGGGGCAACTATGCCACCGGTGACTGCTTCATCCTGGCCTCAGACTACCTGAACGCGCTCGTGCACCTCATCGAGCTCGGCAACGGCCTCGTCACCTTCCAGCTGCGCGGCCTCGAGTTCCGGGGTGAGGGCCGGGCCCTGGCTGAGGGGAGTGGGGAGCCTTGCAGTTCTGCCTGGATAGGTCCCTTCTCGCAGACCCCATTGGCTCCTAGCCGTCTAGCAACCTCACTCATACATTCATAGCATGTGCCAGGCCGCAATCAGCCCACCCAGCCTGGTACTGCCCCCCTCCCCCCAGATCAGACCCATGGGCCCACCCAGCATGGTATCCTGCCCACTCCCTGCCTCTGTGCCAGCCCAGCAGGCCCAGCCAGCCCAGTGTCCTGTCTGCCTGTTCTCGTCCCGTCCCATGGCGGTGGGTTGCCCTGAGGGAGTCCCTGGCAGCTCCGCTCACACCCTGCCCCCACAGGTACGTACTGCCAGCAGCGTGAGGTGGAGGCCATCACAGAGGGTGTGGAGGAGGACGAGGGTTGCTGCTGCTGTGAGCCGGGCCATCTGCCCCATATGCTGTCATTCAATGCGGCCTTCGGACAGCGCTGGCTGGCTTGGGAGGTGGCGGCCACCAAGTACGTGCTGGAGGGGTACAGCATCAGCGACAACAACGCCGCCTCCATGCTGCAGGTCTTTGACCTGCGCAAGATCCTCATCACGTACTACGTCAAGGTGAGGGGGCCAGCGCTGGAGGTGGCGCCTGGGGCAGGGAATGGGGGCAGGGCCTTGAGGATGAGGCCAGGGGGCCCAAGGCAGAGGGCAGGGAGGGCTTGGGGTAGGGAGGGTGCAGCTGAAGGGTAGAGGGGGTGGGAAAACCCATGGGAATTGGGGGCAGGAACAGGCAAGAGAAGATGGGTTGGGGGCTCAGCAAGAAGGGCTAGAGGAGGTCGGGTGGGAGGCAGGGAAAGCTGCAGTGCAGGGAGGGAGAGAGGGGCCAGGAAATGGGACCCGGGGCCTTCCCCCTCTAGTGGGCGCTGGCTCTGAGCCGTCCCCAGGGCAGGGGACTGGCTGGCTCATGGAGGTCAGTGCCGAAGTCTGTGCCCGGGGGGCGCTCTCTGTGTGCATATGCTCTGGACGTCTAACTCTCTGTGCCCCGGCAGAGCATCATCTACTATGTGACATGCTCATCCAAGCTGGAGGAGTGGCTGGGGAACACTGTGATCCAGGAGGCACTGCGCCCCTGCATGACCCCCAGCTACGCTGACAGCGATCCCACCTTCAACCTGAACATCGACGAGGACTACGACCCCCGCATGGCTGGCGTCACCCTGTCCTCCTTCTGCAACGTCTACCTGGACTGGATCCAGTACTGCGCTGGCCGCAGGGACAAGGTGGGCACCTGGATGCCAGGGTCCGCACCCAAGAGCGAGGGGAGCCTGAGAGCCAGGACACCTGGGATCTGGCTCAGCTCTGGGCGGCGAGTGGGGTCTAGTGGGTTAGAGCGGGGGTCTGGGAGCCCCGACTCCTAGGTTCTATCCCCATGGGGCAAGTCCTACATAGGAAGTTGCGGGTCTGTTAGAAGCAAGGGGTGTTGCGCTCCATGGTGGGTGGGGTTTCTGTCCTCTCCTCCCTCCCCCTCACAGCTGCCTCTCTCTCCCTGCAGCCCATGGACAAGGAGTGGGACTCCCCGTTGGTCACCCTCTGCTTTGGACTGTGCATTCTGGGGCGCCGGGCACTGGGCACGGCCTCCCATAGCCTGTCTGCCAGGTGAGACGCCCTCCCTCATTGCCCCTGCCCACAGCATGTCTACCAGGCAAGAGAGCCCCTTCCGTGCCAGCGAGGCCCGCCCCCAGCCTGTCTACCAGGCAAAATAATGGGAAAGCAGATATGGGGTTCGTTTAATAACAAATGGAAGGCTGGGAGTATAATTAATGTTAGTCAAATAGGTCTTGTCAAAGAAACGTGGTTTTGTTCGGTGATGAGATGGGTTGATGCTGTGCAGATGTAATAGACTGTTGTACAGTGTTCTGATAACACACGAGCGCTGTGCAGTATCAGTAAAGCCCACGTTCAGTGGCTGAATCTCTGGCTGACTGACAGCTCTCAGAAAGTCATCGGGGGGACTGCTCACCCAGTGCTGGTGGTTCTATGGGGATCGGTTCGTGGCCACACACGAGTCAACATTTTCATCACTGATTCATAGCTTCCCAGGCCAGCCGGAACCGTTGTGACGATTTGGTCTGACCATCTGTATCGCACAGGTCAGAGGACTTCCCCAAAATACTTGCTAGAGCAGCGTTTTTAGAGGAAACATCCTGTCTTGGTTTTAAAAAAGGCCAGTGATGAAGAATCCACCATGACGCTGGGTAAATTGTTCCAGTGACCCTCACTACTGAAAACGTATGCCTTATTTCCACTCTGAATGTGTCTAGCTTCAATGTCCGGCCACTGGATCGGGTCAGACATTTCTCTGCTAGATCAAAGAGCCTGTGATCAGTATTTAGTCTCCCTGTAAGTACCTATAGACTGTGATCAAGTCGCCCTCCTCTTGGATCAGGAAGTAAATATAAAATCACTGCTGATAAAATCTGTGCGTAGCACAAAGATGGGTGGAGTGATAAGGACAGGGCAGCCCTGCAGAACTATCAGGATCACTTGCTAAGCTGGTCCTATGCAAACAAACTGTTTTAATACAGCCCAGTGCAGAGATATACACTCAGGGGCGAGGAGTGTAGGTCAGACCCTGCAGAATGGTGGACGGCATCCTGGCAGAGCCCTGAGGGACAAACAGCTCAACATGAGCTCCCAGCACAACGCCGTGGCTAAAAGTGCCAATGCGGCCCTTTTGTGGATGAACAGAGGAATAGTGAGTAGGAGCAGGGAGGGGTTTTACTTCTGGCTACGGCATTAGTGAGAGCAGGACTAGGGCACTGCGCCCTCTTCTGGGGGCTGCATCTTAAACGGGAAGCTGGGGCCGGTGCAGAGAAGAGCCACAGCAGTGGTTGGAGGACTGGAGAAAACCCCTGCAGGGAGAGAGTGGATGAGCGCCGTGTCTTTAGTTGATCAGAAAGCCGATGGAGAGGTGACTTGATCACTGTATAAATACCCTCCCGGGTGAACCCCCAGGTGCCAGAGGGCCTTTAAGCTAGTGGGGAAAAGCAGGACAAGAACCAGTGGCTAGAAGCCGACCAGACACTCTCCAATGAGAAACAAGACCCGTGTTTGCCAGGACAGGCGATTGACCATTGGAACAAACACCCCAAGGCAGGGGTGGAGTCTCCATCTCCAGTGCAGGCAGCACAGGGATGTCTGGCCTGGGCTGTACAGCAGGGCAGACGAGGCGATCCAGTGGTCTCTTCTGACCTGGCATGCCATGAATTTGTGAGACACCCCACCTCACTGGCAGGACCTGCCCGCAGCCTGGTGACCAGATCCCCCACCCCCCGCTGAGCCGTGCTATCCCCACAGCCTGGAGCCCTTCCTGTACGGCCTGCACGCCCTCTTCAAGGGTGACTTCCGCATCACCTCGCCCCGCGACGAGTGGGTCTTCGCCGACATGGACCTGCTGCACCGCGTGGTGGCACCCGGCATCCGCATGTCGCTCAAACTGCACCAGGTACCACCCCTGCCTGCAGGTCCCTCCCCTAGGGCAGATGGGCACTGGGTTCCCCTCCTCCATGCCCTAAGGGCCATGCGCAGGGGGAGGGGAGAGGGCTTTTCCGGTCGTCTGCCTGCATGCTAGGGAATGGGGGGAGAGGGAATGGCCTGGGGGTGGGGGTGACTGGCTGGGGGAGAGGAGAGGGTGAGGGGTGGGCTGGCCCGCTGGCAGGGAGGGTGTTGGAGCACTGGGAAGGAGAGGAGGGGTAACCCTATTAGCTTGTTGAGGGAGGGGAGATGATCCAGCTCCTGATCCTGCCCTCCAGACTGTGCTGGAGAAGAAGGGTCTGGAGGTCAGAGGGTCGTGACCCCCCCCGTGACCACACACCCCCCTTCCCACGCAGGACCATTTCACGTCACCAGACGAGTACGAGGACCCAGCCGTGCTGTATGACGCCATCACAGCCAACGAGGAGAAGATGGTGATCTCGCACGAGGGTGATCCAGCCTGGCGCAGCGCCATCCTTGCCAACACACCTGCCCTGCTGGCGCTGCGCCACGTCATGGATGACGCCAGCGACGAGTACAAGATCATCATGCTCAACAAACGCTACCTGAGCTTCCGCGTCATCAAGGTGAGACCCCCCCCCAGCCCCCATTCCCCTCCCGGAACTGGGATGGAACCCAGGAGTCCTGGCTCCCAGCCTCCTGCGCTAACCACTGGACCCCACTCCCATTGCAGAGCTGGGGCTAGAACCCCCGACCACCCCTCACCCCGTTTTCTCTCCTTGGCCAGGTGAACCGGGAGTGCGTGCGAGGGCTCTGGGCCGGGCAGCAGCAGGAGCTGGTGTTCCTGCGGAACCGCAACCCAGAGCGGGGCAGTATCCAGAACGCCAAGCAGGCTTTGCGCAACATGATAAACTCATCCTGCGACCAGCCCATCGGCTACCCCATCTACGTGTCACCCCTCACTACCTCCTACGCTGGCAGCCACCCCCAGCTGCGCTCCCTCTGGGGCGGCCCCATCAGCCTGCACAACATCTCCACCTGGCTCATCAGCAGCTGGGAGAGGTGAGCGCTCCGGAGCTCCTGCCCTGCTTCCCATAGCGCCCCCTGCTGGGAGAGGCCAGGGATGGAGTAGTCATGAGCTCCCCCCACAGCCAGTGCTCCTGCCCCGCTCCCTACAGTGTCCCCTGCTGGGATGCAGTGCTCTCCATGAACTGATGCCCCTGTGCCTCATCTCCTTACAGGCTACAGAAGGGCTGCGGTGCCGGCTGCAACAGTGGTGGGAACATTGAGGACTCGGACTGTGGCGGAGGCTCCTCGTCCATCAGCAACAACCCTGCAGGGCATGGGCAGCAGGGGAGCAGTGCCCCAGGCGGGCCGAGCATGGGCATGGCCACCCCGGGGGCTTCAAACCCCCAGGAGCCACCCGTCACCACTGCCCAGCCTCAGCCAGGTATGGAGACCACCAGCAGCAAACCTCCCTGCTCTGGAAGGGGTGGGGTGTAGGGGGGCTGGGAGTCCTGGGTTCCCTCCCCAGCTCGGCGGGGGGATGGGGGGAGTTTAGTGGGTTAGAGCAGGTGTGGGGGAGTCCTAGGAGCTGGGACTCCTGGGTTCTGTTCCCCTCTCTGCCCTGACCCCTTGCCTAAGTGTCCCCTCCCTGGATAAGAGCCATCTGGCTGCAGGCACAGGTAGGGCCCATCTGTGCAGTGCTTGGGGGTGTTTTGGGAGGCCTGGTGGGATGAGGTGGGTGGCACCAGACTGTCTCTCAGTGGTGGGGGTGGGGCTATCTCGCTGAGGACTGGGAGCTGGAGCAGGTGGATGGAGTGGGTGCCAGCGCCATGGGTGGGCTCAGGGTACTGTCTCTGGGCCATGCCAGCTCTAACCTTCCCATCTCCCCACAGGATCAGAGCAGAGCCTTCCACTGGGCCAGAACTGGCTAGTGCGGCCAGTGCCAGGGAGCCAGGTGGAGAGCCGGCGCGAAGCCCCCCCTGCCGCCCCCTGGGTGCCTGCCCACCGCCTCTCCGGCAGCCAGCTGTCCTGCACCAGCTCGCTGGCCTCCATGGCCTCCCAAGTCGAGGGAGCAGGGCCAGGCCGGGCCCCCCTGCCGCTCCCGCTGCCCCTACGGCCAGCACTGGGCACCTCGGCCACTTTTGCCTATGAGGGACTGTGCGGAAAGTGGAGCCTGCCTGGCCGCAAGGGGCTCAATGGGCTGGGGGGGAGCGAGGGAGATGCCTCCCCAGGGGCCCCCGCCAGCATCGGCACCACCCAGGGCACACCCCCCCGGGGGACCAATGCCAGAGCACAGGTGAGAATGCGCCCCCCCCAACCTCAGGGAAACCCCAGCCCCTGCCTGCCTCCAAGGGGAGACCCCGCCTCCCTCCACACCGTGTGGCCTGGGGGAGCTACTTTCATTCCCCCCACTCCCACACCCAGGGCACCACGGATGGCTGCCCCCTCCCATAGGGGCTGTGTCTGCTGCACAGAGCTCCCCTCCATATCAGACACGGCTGTTTCATTGTGCGTGGGAGGGATCACCCCTGGACACACCGCACACCCCCCTGCCAAGCAGGTGGCTCAGGCCAGCTCCGGCAGATCAGCTTAGTGCTAATGGAAAGCCCTTAAGCCGGCTTGGGGCACCCGTGTGCCGCCTCTGCCCCTATGAGAAGCCATTTGAAGGGCACTTGGGATTAGTTTCAGCTTGGATGTTCCCCGCCTCCGCCAACCCGTTCTGTCCCACATAGGGCCCCATCCCAAGCAGCCCAGCCTATCCCCGGTGGGGCCCCATCCTGGCCAGTCCCCCATCCCCTCCATCTAGCCTGTAACCCATCTGTTTCTTTGCCCACAGCCCTCTGTGCCGCTGGACCCAGGCCCTCTTGCTGATACCACGGAGGCCAACTCCTCCCAGCAGTGCTCCCCACTGGCAGAGCCAGAGCAGCAGCCGCCCGGCCCCGGTGCCCCACCACCTGAGTGGGGCCGTCAGCGGGAGAAGGAGAGCCCCGCCGCCCAGCCACTCCTGGAGCACCAGTACTGAGGGGGGGCAGAGGGAGCAGCCATTGTCTTCCCCATCCCTCGCATTGATACCAATGGGCTGGTCCCACCACACAGTGCCCCCCGCGCACCTTCAGGACCCTGGACAGCAATAAGGGGGCTAATGGCTCCTCCTCCACCTGCCCATGCCTCCCCCCCACCGGACTCCAGAGGGGACCCTATGGACAACAGTACCCTCCCCCCTGTAGTGGGGGAGGGGCAGGCGGGGGTCCCCTCCACCAGAGACTCAACTGCTCCTCGGTCTCAGTACTGCTCCCCTGGCGCTGCTCCCCCAGCGCTGTATTTAAGGGGGGGTTGGGACCCAAGCGAATAACACTATTTTTGATTTTTTTTTGATGGTTTATTTTTCTCTGATCCTGGATTTTTGGTTGATACAAAAAATTAAAAAATACCCAAAAAAAAAAAAAAGCAAAACACCCCACGCCCCAGACATGCAACCGTCCAACAAGTCTCGGTTGGGTTGGGGAGGGACCAGACTCCTGGGTTATAGCCTGAGGCTGGGGGGGTTAGAGCAGGCTCAGAGGGTTCCTGGGTTCTATCCTAGGCTGGGGACGGGGCTCTCGTGGGTTACATCAGGAGGGGCTGCATTAGGACACATAGGTTTCAATCTCGCCTTCCGCACCTCCGCTCAGATTCCCCCTCTGTCCAAAGGTGACGATAACCCTTTATCCTGCCTGGGGTCCCTTTCCCTCTAGGTGCTCAATGATGAGGGGAGAGGTCCAGCCCCTGCCCTCCCCCAGGCTCTTGCCATGGAGTCACATCCTCCCAGGACCAGCCCCTCCTGGGCGAGTTGGAGGTGCCTCCACGGTCCAGCTGCACTCCTCCAGAGAAACGGGGCAGCCCCCTCTCCTTCCCCTTCCACATCCAACCTGCCTCCCCAGGGGGGAGCCAGCCCTGCAGGGGGCTGGGGCTTCCTGTCCTCCCCCATAATTGGTGAATCTCTGGGCCCAGGCTGTGGGGGAGCACATAGTTCTTAGCCAGCGGGATGCTGCAAGGTTGGTTGTGGGGTGGGCCCAAGGGGGAAAGCACAAGCGCTGCAGGCCTCATGAAGGAGCGGTTCTCCCCTAGTGCCAGGGGTGTGCCCCAAGGCTGGTTCCTGTGTGGGTCAAAGGACCCCCTTGCAGGTGAGAATCCTGGACCTGCCTGAAACCTGTTGTCCTGCCTAGCAGAGTGCAGTTAGTGGCAGGAGTGGGAATTGGGGGGGGGGGTCAAGGAATGAATTGGGTGCAGCTTGCCTGGCTGCATCCAGTGACTGGGTTATGCTGCCCCCACCCTAAATATTCACTGAGCCAACTGCCTTCCCCTATCCTCTTTGTACATGGGGATCTCTCCATGGGGTCTGCATGCCTGGTCATGGGTCCTGGCAGCAAGGACCCTGGCCCTGTCCTGTGATAGCAAAGCAGGGCCCTTGTCCTGTGTCTGCTGTCCCCCATCCCTTCCCTCGCCCTCGGGTGGGGGAGTCTGTCCTTCCGGGTGTTCTGTCCATCCATCCCTCCAGTATGCAGGTTGATGGGTCAGTCTGTCTATCTGGCCCTTGCCCGCCCCATCTCTCACTCTGTGCTCAGACTCCTGGTAGCGCACCGCACGTGTCTGTCTGTCCCTTCTTCCCCCCCACCTTTCTGTCTCTCCTTCCCACCCTCCTGCTTGTCTGTCCTTCCACTCACCTACCCCCGCCTGTCTGTCTGTCCGTCCTTCCCACCCGCCTGTCTGTCCTTCCCACCCCCACCCCCGCCTGTCTGTCCGTCCTTCCCACCCTCCTGCTTGTCTGTCCTTCCCCCCCACCCCCGCCTGTCTGTCCGTCCTTCCCACCCTCCTGCTTGTCTGTCCTTCCCACCACCACCACCCCCGCGCCGCCTGTCTGTCAGTCTCCGCTCCTCAGTCTGCAGCAGTGGCGGCGGCGCTAGGACACCGCGGGGAAGGGGGTGGGGGGTACTGTCAGCTGGGAGGGGAGGGAGCGGTCGGTGCGGAGGCTGGGGGGAAATGCGGGACGCCGGACCCGGAGGTAGGAGCCCCCCGCTCCCCATCACCTCACCCGACACAGCGCCCCCGCCCATCCCAGCTCCCCCATCCTCTTCACCCCTCACAGCGCCCCGCTCGCCCGCCCCTCCCAGCTCCCCATCCTCCCCTCACCCCCACAGCTCCCCCGCCCCCTCACTGCACACAGCGCCCCCGCCCATCCCAGCTCCCCATCCTCTTCACTCCTCACAGCGCCCCGCTCCCCATCCCCTCACCGCTCCCCCGCCCATCCCAGCTCCCCCATCCTCCCCTCACAGCTCCCCCGCCCCCCAGCTCCTCCATCCTCCCCTTACCCCTCACAGCACCCCTGCCCCTCACAGCTCCCCCCCCTCACTGCACACAGCACCCTCCATCCCCCTCCCCTACACAGTGCCCCCCGCATGTCCCAGACAGTGTCCCCTGCTCCCCATCCTCCTGCACCCCCAAACAGCACCCCTACTCATCCTCCAGTGCCCCCCTGCTCCCCATCCCCCTCACCTCACACAGTGCCACCACCCATCCTCACCCCACCCAGCACCCCCCCATTCCCCACCCCATCACCCTACACAGTGCCCACTGCTCATCTCAGCCAGTGCTCCCCACCCCCTAACTCCCACACTGTGCCCCCACCTATCCCAACTCCCCCATCCTTCTCACCCCACCCAGCACCCCTGCTCACTACCCCCCACACAGCACCCCAGCCCATCCCAGCTTCCCCATCCTCCTCACCCCACCCAACGTCCCTGCTCCCCAGCCCCACCCTCCACACAGCGCCCCCAACCATCCCAGCCAGTGTCCCCACTCCCCAGCCCCACCCCCACACAATACCCCAGCCCATCCCAGCCAGTGCCCCCACCCTCTCAACCCACACAGCACATCCCGCCCATCCCCCTGAACCCCACCCCATCCCCCTCACCCCACACAGCATCCTCCATCTATCCATCCCCCTAATCCCACACAGCACCCCCACTCCCCACCACCATCCTCCTCACTTCATACAGCATCCCCACCCATCCCCTTGCACCCAGCGCCCACCATTCCCCATCCCCCTCACTCTACACAGGACCCCCTGCCCATCCCATCCATCCCCCTTACCCCATATAGCATCCTCACCTATCCCATTCTTCCCTCTGCTCCCCCACCCATCCCCTTCCCAGCACCCTGCACCCCCTGCTCCCCCACCCATCTATCTATCCTGTAGCCCTACCCAACGCAGTGCCCCCTCCACAGCTGTCCTTCCCAGTGCCCCCCAATGCGCACCCCCCCTCAAAAGGCACTAGGTTTCCACTTTGCAGGTGAAGGGCAGACCCCCAGTTTGGGGGGGATATTGGTGCCTCTGGGCTGGGGAGATTTGCTCCCACAGGGGTAATGGAAGGATTTACGGGGGGCTGCCCCCCATTTATCTCGGGTTTGCTTCCACTGAGGGGAGGGAGTACCCGGCCGGGCATCATCTGGGGCCTTTTATAAAAGAATGGGATAACTAGAGGGCGGGAGTTGGGGAGAGCCATGGGGCAGAAGGGGCTGAGGGTTGGGGGGCTGGAGCTTGGATGGCTGGAAGGGGGCAGTGGGGCTCATTTCTCATCTTTTAAAAATTCTTTTATTAATATTTTAAAACTTCCCTGACACCCACACAACACAGCCCCCACCACAATGCCACCCCTCCCCCAACATCCATATAATACAACCCCCCAACACAATGCCACCCCATCCCACAATGCCCACACAACACCCCCAACACAACACCACCCCCTCCCCTAGCACCCACACACCACCTCTCCCCCCACTCAACACCATCCCCTCCCCCAGTGTCCACACAACACAGCCCCTGATCCAACACTGCCCATGCCCCAATGCCCACACAACACAGCCCCCTGCCCCAACACAACACAGATCCTCTCCGCCTATGCCCACACAACACAACCCCCATCGCAACGCAGCCCCCCTTCACCAAATGCCCACACAATTCCACCCCCCCAAAACAATAACCCCTCTGCCCCAACGCAATGCAGCCCCCCTCTCTCCACACAGCACCCACACAATAAAACCCGTCTGGCACCATGCTCAGCACACACAGCACCCTGTGCACAATCCACAATACAACCCCCTTGCCCAGCACCCAGGCACAGCCGGTTGGGAACCACAAGCAATGGGCAATTCTGACATTTTGGATTTTGTTTTTCTTTCCAAATCGGAACCAAAAAGCCAGAATCTTGGGCAAAACAAATGTCCCGAAACGGTGATTTAGGGGCTCGGCCCTGCTTGGGTTTGATTAAAAAGTTACACCATTTTGATTTTCTCATTTTGATTTGTCCAGCGTATTGAAATAGTAAATCCAATACATTCTACAGGGGATGAGCTATTTATATATATAATAATAATATTGGAATTAAGATTGTAAGCTAGTATGTCTCCAATATTGTATATCACCGTGCATATATTACAATATTAAATATCTACAGCTATTTTAATATGACAAATGTCCCAGCAGTGCTAATATCTTGATATTTATAGCTAGTAGATTTAGTATTTTCATAAAACATAAAAGTCCAAAGGAAACTAACCAAAACAATAAAAGTCAAAACCGACCATTTTTCCTTCATTGAACTGGGGATGTCAAAACAATTCGTTTTTTTCCCCATGTAAAATTTTGTCGGAATTGGCAAGTTCCCGCAAAACATTTCACATTCAAAGAACGGCTGTTAGCGGAGAACTCCAGCCAAAAATTCCAAGCACAACACATAATACAATACACACAACACAACACAACACAACATAACACAACCCCCTCACTCCGGGCCCGGCGTGACCCCATATGCACAACACAACTCCCTCACTTGATGCTCGGTGAAACCCAATATACACAATGCAACACAACCCCTTCGCTCAGTGCCCGTTGCGACTCGATACACACACAACACAGCACAACATAACCCCCTTACTCAGTGACTGGCACAACCTGATATCCATAACACAGCACAACACAACCCCCTCACCCAGTGCCTCCTATGGCCTGATATACACACCACAGCCCCACTTGTGCACCACACAGTGGACACCTCCTCCCACCATAGCACACCCACAAAATGCAGCATAGCTCAGACCCAGCCCAGTGCCACCCCCTCCCAGCACACTCCCCATGCACCCCACTATCTCAACACAACACCCTTGGCCCATGGCGCAGCACCATAACCCAACACCCCTACTGCCGCAGGCCCCCCATCCCCCACCAATCCTGTATGGCCCACACTCACATAGCCCCCTCCAGCCTACTCCCTGTCGGGCAGAAGGCAGGCTAGATGGGTACTGGCAGGGCAGGGCAGAGCTGGGGGTGGAATCCCTGGGGGATGGGCTTTTAAACAGGGGGCCCCAGTGTCTTCCCCCTGCCAATCTGAATTGCCCAGATCAGGAGATGGGAGGGAGCTGATGGGATAACTATAGGGTGGAGTAGGGAGCTGGGTCAGCGGGGAGGGGTGGGGCACAAGGGAGCTTATAAAAGGATGAAGGAAATAAACTTGTAAGAAAAATGGGAACTGATGAGGGAGTATTAATGGGGGTGGTAGTGGCAGGGCTCGGTGCAGTCGGGGGTGGGGGGGGTGGATTGTTCTGAGTAACACCAGGCCAGCTTTGCAGAACCAGAGGAGGTTGAGGGGAAGGGAAGAAGCTGAAGGGTGTGTGTGCACGGGGGGCACTATCGCTGGGATTCACACTCCCCCCACCCCCCCAGGGATCCAGGCCCTGGGACACCTGTCCAGCTCTGATCCACCTACCAACACCCTTCCCCCTTTGTTCTGAGTGACTGGGAAATCCCTCCGGGATGCTGGAGCCCTGAGCAGGGAAGAGCTTGGGGGGGCCAGCGGAGAGATAGGGGCAGGGCAGCAGTGGGGATTTTAGATGCAGTTGGACACTCAATATCCTGCTATTAGGCAAATCTGAATAGAAACATACACAGCCCCCTAGTTCTGCCAGTGCCCCTCAGTCCTGACTCACAGCACCCCGCCACCCCAGCCTTGGCCACCTCCACCCCCAGCTCTGCCAGTGCCCCTCAGTCTTCTGACCCACAGCTCCCTGCCATGTCAGCCCTGCCTCCCTCCACTGCCAGCTCTGCCAGTGCCCCTCAGTCCTGACCCACAGGCCCCTGCCATTCCAGCCTTCCCCCCTCCACTGCCAGCTCATGGGTTCAATACCAGCTCTGAGAGGGGAGGGGAGTTGGGTCTAGTGGAGGCTGGGAGCCAGGACTCCTGGGTTCTATCCCAGCTCTGGGTTGGGCCTGGAGTGCAGGAGTGGGTGAGGGGAAGCCTGAGGGGAAGAAGGGAGACGTGGGGCCTAGGCACTGATGAACTCGGCAGTGAAGGGAGGAGGGGAAGGGGGGGGCATATCTAAAGAGGCTTCATTGTCCTGGGGCTCCAAAGCCGGTCGAATTCCACCCCCTCTAGCTGGAAGATGGGCCAGATGCCGGCTGCAGGGGGGAGTGAAGGCCTAGGAGGGGGGGATGGTTGGGGTAGGCAGGGTTCCCCTGACATTGCAGCCATGCTGGAGCCCCCCAGGCTCTCCGCAATACCAGGCCCCGGAGCTCGGGGTACAGGGGCAGGGGAGCACCCTGGTGAATGCCCAGCATCCCTCACACACGGGTTACCATTCTGTTCAATGGCTGCCAATGTCCCCCCCTCCCCCCCCCCCCCCCCCCCCCCGCATGTCCCTGAAAGGCCCCTTTGAGGGCAGCAGCCTCGGGGTGACGCAGCCCAAATAGCATCCGCCCCCACCACCCTGTGGGGGTGGGGAACCCATTCATGGCCAGGCGAGGATGTCTGCTTGCATAAGCTCACTTGGGACCAGGGGAGGGCACCAGCTACAGAGTAACCGGGGCAGCATTGGGGGCTGGCTCAGCACGTCCTGGTACCAGTAAGAGGGATCCCCCCAATATACATAGAGCTCTGCTGTTGCCCCTCAATCCTGACCCACAACCCCTGCTATCCCAGCACTGGGCTCCCTTGCCCCTCCCCCGCAGTGCCGGTACTCCTGATCCACAGCCCCCCCTTATCTCCCTGTGGGCATGAGGCACCGATTTGTGGTTTCCACTCTGAACCGGCAGGGGAAAGAGCAAAAGACCAGTTGGTTGGGTTCTGGGCCGGGCTGTGTGAAGAAGGAAGCCCAGGGCTGGGAGTGCGGGGCCCTGGCAGAGGTGAGGGGCCCGGGGCTGGGCTAGCAGGGGTGTGTGGGCTGGGAGTGAGGGGCACTGGCAGGGCTGTGGGGGAGCCCAGGGCTGGGATAGCAGGGGGCTGTGGGTCGGGATTGCGGGGCACGGGCGGGGGGGGGGGGGGGGGGTGTTATTAGGCCTAGCTGCGTGGCCAGGAAGCTGCTCACCGGTTTGGGGGTGGGGAGTCGGCAGGTCACACTCGGGGCCTGGCTCTTTCCTGAGGATGTTGGGGGGGTGGGGGGGGAGACGTGGCTCAGGCTCCTGATTGCGCCATCACTTCCCGCACAGCAGGAAGCGAGTCAGAGCGTCCGCGCCACCCAGCCCGTCTGGACCCCGAGGTACCGACCCCCCAGGTACCAGCCTTTCGCCTGGCTTGGAGGGGGCTGGAGAGTCATGGGGGGGATGGGAGTGCCAGGGGGTTGATGCGGGTGGTTCCCAGGCCGATGGGGGTTCAGGGGTGCAGGTTGTCGGGGAGTCCCTGGAGCAATGAAGCAGGTCTGTGGGGCAGGTGATGGGGGCCAGCTTAGGCTGACCAGGGATCTTGGGGTGGGCTGGGGCCCAGCCGGTGGGAGGAAACAGTCAAGGGCAGCATGGCGGTGGGGCGGCGTATCCAACCATCCTTCCTGGGCGGGGGGGGGCTCCCCCAGGAAGGGGGTGTTTTCCCAGGGCAAAATAAGTGCAACGGGCAGCTCAGGCAACAGGTCCCAGCAGAGCTCTGTGTCCGTGGCCATGCAGCTGCAGCCATGTGTCTGTCTCCCCTCTCCCGCCCCCATCTCCTCAGTTTAACCAGATGAATTTTTGTACTTCCTGCCATTGTAGCTTCCTGAGACCTGAAATCATACCCCGAAACTGAGCACCCTCAGCCCCCTGCCTGAGCATGGGGTCCCCCCCCCCCCCCCCCGGGTCCCTTCTTCCCACATCCAAAACAGAGGGGAGGAGATGGGAGCATCTCCCACCTGCACAGACACCCCAGCCCCAGGCCCACCACTGTCCCCGAGCCTCCCCCTCCCCCCAGACAGAGAGTGAACCCCGGTGTCCAGGAAAGAGTCCCAGTGAGCTGAAGCTCCACACCTTCCTGATTCCCCCTCTGCTGATACAATAGGATGCAGGATTCTCTTTCACTTCCTGTCCTAAATCCTTGGGAACTGTCAATGTGCAGCTGTTAAACAAGGCTCCAGATACAGATGACTCTCAGCACCAGGCAAGGGAGCTCTGTACAAAGAGCCCCTGCGCCGCATCCCAGAGGTGGCTGCATCTCAGCAACGGTCGAGGGATCCCCCTTCCCCCCAAGGAAATACTGAATTCTTGCTCTCTGTTTCTCCAGGTCCCTGTGACACACCCGGGCTCAGATATCCGTCCCCCCCGCCCAGGGAGCTGGGTGAGTTGCTCTTTCCCGTGTGTGTGTGGGGCGGGAGGGCACTGTTCCATGGGGGTAATATGGGAGCTCAAAGGGGGCTGGTTCAGCCACCAGACATTGCTGTCACCAGCCCCACATTTGGTCCCCAATAGACACCAAGCAACCCCATCTCCCCCTCCCCCAGGCATTCAGCCGCCATTAACCCTTTCCCTGCCAAGCCCTCTCAATAGAGACCCAGGAATTCCACCCCACTCTCTGGGAAAAAAACATTGGTTCGTCCCAAGTCCGACCTCCAAGCTGGCGGGGACGGTAAATGGTGTGTGTGTGTCCAGGGTGGGGTGGGGCTTGGTGGTCGCCCCAGCACAGTGATGGGGCACGATGGAGCTGCTGGGTGGGGGGAGGAGGGGCTGTGCCAGGCGGGTCCTTTGTTAACGTTCCAGCAAGCAACTAGGTTAACAAGTATCAGAGGGGTAGCCATGTTAGTCTGTATCCACAAAAACAGGAGGAGTCCGGTGGCACCTTAAAGACTAACAGGTTTATTTGGGCATAAGCTTTCGTGGGTAAAAACCCACTTCATCAGATGCATAAATACTCCATGCATCTGAAAAAGTGGGTTTTCCCCCATGAAAGCTTATGCCCAAATAAACCTGTTAATCTTTAAGGTGCCACCGGACTCCTCATTGTTTTTTAGGTTAAAAAACTCGTCTGCACCAGAGACAAGGAGAGGGACCTTTCCCTCTAGCGGGCACTGGCTCTGATCCAGCCCCAGGGCAGGGGATGGGCTAGCTCACGGGGCAGGGAATGGGGATATGAGGCCTTTCTCCTCTAGGGGGCGCCAGCTCTGATCTGGCCCCAGGTTCATAGTGAATGTCATTCCTGTCTGTGAGATGAGTTTGCTGGGTCTCAGGCCAGTCATCCCTAGTAGAATAGGGCACCTCCCACACTGGGCCCCAGCCCCTGGCTGGCAGAAAGGCCTGGGAGGTGGGGCTGAACAGGCTCTGGGGACCATGCTTTCCTCTCCGCCCCCATGACACGGGGAGCGTACATGGTGGGGGGCTGTGTGTTTGGAAGGGAGTCTGAGGGTGGGAGCGTGAAGAGGAAGAGGGTATAGGGGACTGGGGGAAGGGGAGAAGGATGTGGGGGGGAGGGGGAGTGGGCCTCTCTCTGCTGTCTCCCCTAATCTGGGGACAGCACGAGGGGGGGATGGGAGCTGGGGCCTCTGAGCCAGCACCTCCCCCAACCATGAGCATCACTGCAGACACCCACTTCCCCCATGTGTCCTCACCTCACAGACGAGGGGGAGGGGGAGCTCAGTGGCTCATCTGACGCTTACAGAGCCAACCACAAATGGGGAAGTAGGGGCCACCCACGCATCCCCCCCCCAAGAACGTCTGGGCGCTTCAGTTCCAATATAGATCAGGTCACCAGCAAAATGAGCTTGACGGGTCTTAGCCTCGGCATTGTCTGGGCTGTAGGTTGGGAGTGAGGGGCACCGACAGAGCTTGGGAGGGGAGATAGCAGAGGTCTGCGGGTCGCGAATGAGGGACACCAACAGAGCTGTGGCAGAAGCTGATCTGCTGGCCCCCTTCTCTGTCTCTCTCTTCTGTTCTTGCCGCTCCCTGAACCCCTCCCCAGCCTGGTATGTCACTGGCGAAGCAGTCAGCTCCCCACCCCCAGAGTCCTGGGGAACCAGGGACCAAGGAGGGGCTGGGAATGGGGGAGCCAGGACAGGGGCTGTTCTGCAGATGTTTGGAACCCCAGTAGTTGGGGGGAGTCAGTGTGGGAGGGACAAGTTTGGGGGAGTCAGTTCCAGGTTGGCGGGGTCACAGTTAGCTGGGGGGCAAGTTCAGTTCCGGGGTGCAGGGTGATTATTTGTCTGCCAGCTGCTCTCCTTTCCCCTCCCCCGCCACTATCTCTGTGGGGTCTGACCTCTCCGGCACAGATTCCACTCTGCTCGGCTCAGCCACTGCAGAGAAAGCAGAAATGTGAATGGGGGGCACTGGGTGGGTGCAGGGAGTCGGGGTATGGTGCAGGGTGTGTGTGTAGAGGGGTGTCACTTCAGGGGTCAGGGCAGCAACTCTGTTTCTGCCTCTGGGGGCCATTGCCTCCAGACTGGGAGCCTCAGCCCTCTGTTCCCAGCGTCCCCCCACCCTTGCAGGAGGAAGCTGCTACAAGAAACAGGTACTTGTGCAAGTTCCTGTTTTTTGGCTCTTTCTGTTGGTAGCTGGGCAGAGCCCCGTATCCCACCCCCCATGTGAGGGCCCTGTTGGCCCTGTCTCTCTCCCAAACTGAGCCAGCCAAGCCCCAGTTCTGGGCCCAAATTGGGGCCAGTGCCCCTTGCTATCAGGCCAGTATCTGGGTGGGTTTGCCTCAGCTATCATATGTCACAGAGTGTACCTGTGTCAGGCAGCTGTTTGTCCCTGACCCCCCCATTCAGCGCCGAGACGTTCCCTCCACACACACAGCTGCCCCATCTGAGCGAGGGCAGGAAGCTGCGGCTAGAGGGGAGCGTATGGGGAGATTTCCTGCAGCCCTGACCACGGAGCCCTGTCCCGTCTGCAGCTGCTGCTAATGCAGTATGCCCCCACCCACCAGTCACATCAGCATCCCAGAATGCACCTGCCTCCCCATCGTTCACATCAACCTCCCACAATGCACCTGCCCCACACAACGGTCACATCAACTTCCCAGAATGCACCTGCCCTCTCCTCCCCAGACTGCCCTGGTATGCAGCAATAGCCCTGTGTCCCCCCCCACACACACACACTCCCTGTGATGGGGCAAAGCTGCCTGACATCAGGGCTCCATCGGGCCCAGTTTGCAATCGGGGGCATCCCCAGGAGTCAGAGGGGAGAGGGCACAGAAGGGATTCCCACTGAGCGAGGATGACTGATCAGTGTCCCAGAACAGAACCCAGGAAGTAGAGAGAAAACGTGACCCAGACATTATTGAACCTGTCCAAGAAAGTGCCTAGGTGTTAGAGAGGGAAGCACAGGGGTTTCAGAGAGGAAATGTACTCTGGGTACTAGATAAATAAACAGCCCCGAAAAGTACCCCAGTATTAGAAGGAAAGTACCCAGGTATCAGAGAGGGAATGGCTCAGTGTTTGACAGATAAAATTGCTGTAGAAATACCCTCTCCTCAAGCCCCTGCCCCGGTCATCTCCCTGGCGAGCAGCCCAGGTTGGCACCTGGTGTGTTTCAGGGCTGCCCCCATCGCACCAGGGGAAGGGTGTCCAACCAGTGGCCAGAAATGCTCCTGGTGTTTTGGGGCAGCTGGGAAGATGGGACCCAGCACAAGCTGCCTCAGTGCTGGGGGGACAGGGTCCAGCATTGCAGTCTGGGCCTCTCCCCATCTCCCCCATCTCAGATCTCCCCTCAACTCCTTTTGCAGGAAGGCGGCTCCCCACCCCATACCAGGATCTGGGATTGAGCAGGCTGCTTCACCAGGAGCTGAGAGCAGAGCGCCCTGCCCAGAACCTGGGCTGCACCAAGGCCCACCCTTAACCCCCCAGCATGGCACGCCGGCTGGCCACACCCCATGTCTGGATTTGACGGCTTCCAGCACAGCAGCACCTCCCCAGCGGCTCCCCATGATGCTCTCATCCAATGAGACGGCGGGCCACACCCACTGACGGCCAGTGGCCATAAAGGAGAAAGCTGACTGGCAAGGGGTAGAGCACATAGTTGTCCTTCCCAGCCAATTGGATTGTTTCCTTGACTCTCGCTCCCCCAAGCCTGCGTGCATGTGATCGGCGGCCGCACCTCTCCGTCCGCCAGGCCGTCTCATTCCCGTTTTCCGGGGGGGCGTGCTGGTGGGGGGGAGGGCCATGCAGTCAGATGACCTCTTCGTCCGCAAAATCCGGCGCCACTCTGCCCGGCCCCCTCTGGCCTCCATCTCCTTCGACGCCAAGGGGATCCCAGCCCCCCTCCTGCGGCCCCCCCGGAGTGAGGTGACCCAGGGGCTCCCCAGGGGGCATGGCACCCCCCCTGGCCTGGCCCTAAGGCCTGCCAGCCACATCATGCACCGCAGCAACAGTGACGTGACCCTTGGGGAGGGGGTGCCTGGGAACGGAACACCCCCCTCCTCATCACTGGTGGGGGGTGGGGATTGCGGGCTGCACCGGGACTATGGCAGCCTGAGCTCCATCGAGAAAGGCCCGGGGCCCCCCCGCACCCGCGCCCACAGCCACGAGGAGCCACGGGCCAGCAGCCCAGCCGCCCGGCGCTTCTGGGATCCCCTGGTGCTGCTGGGGCTCGCAGGAGACGAGGTGTGGGAGGGGGATGGCCAGGGGGCTGGGGCCGCCGTGCCAGAGCAGGACAGGGGAGAAGAGCCCCCCAAGTTCCCCCCACAGATCTGGGTGCGCCAGCTGGCCCACTATGATGTGCAAAGCATCCTCTTTGATCCAGGTGAGGCGGCCTGGTGCCAGGGCAGTGCCGGGCGCCGGGTGCGTAACATCACCACAGGGGCCTCAGCCGCCTCAGCAGGGCCTGCCCCCACCCCTGTCCCTGAGGAGCCTGACCCAGGTGATGGCAAGGACGGGCCTCTGGTGCTCAGTTGCCCCCACTTCCGCAATGAGATTGGGGGTGAGGAGGAGGGGGGGCTGGGCCGGCGCCAGGAAGCAGGAGGGGGCGCCGGGCAGCTGCCCAATGCGGCCATGTCGGTGCTGGAGGAGCCACGGGAGAGTTACCCCACCAGGGGCAGCCGGGCCACCCACTACATTGAGTATGCCGACCTGGGCGCCAGCTACTACCGCAAATACTTCTATGGCAAGGGTGAGCCGGGGCAGGGGAGTAGGACACAGGGGGCAGAATGTATGGGGGGTACAGGGTGTGGGGAGGAAGGAACAAGGGACACAGGACATAAGGAGCATGGAGCTGGGGGCAAGGGCCAGCTGCTCTGAGTGCTGCTACGCAAGGGTGAGCTGGCAGAAAAATGGTCCTGGGGAGGCAAAGGCTGGGGAGGCAGGAGGCTGGCACTCGGGGAGGGGGGGAGGTGAAAGTGGGGGTTCATGGGGCTGGCATTTGGGGGGGTCAGGGAATGTGTGGGGAAGGTTGGGGGCAGTCCTGGCGATGCCCATCTCTAACAAACACCCATCCCCTGGCACAGAGCATCAGAACTTCTTCGGGGTGGATGAGCGCCTGGGAGCGGTGGCCGTGTCGCTGCGGCGCGAAGAGAAGGAGAAGGAGGGTGCCAGCCTGCAGTACAACTACCGCTTCATCCTGCGCACCAGCGAGGTGGGCGCCACCAGAGGGAGCTCACAGCCTGGGGGGAGCTTGTAGCACAGGGGCACTGCCAGGGGGAGCAGGACACTGTGGGTAGGACACTGCCCTGGAGAGCTGGTGCTGTGGGGGGAGTCCTAGTCAGGGGACTATGCATGGGTACAAAAATTCCCTGACCTTCTCCCCACCCCCCACGGCTTCTCCTCCCCATAGCTGCGGACCCTGCGAGGCTCAGTGCTGGAGGAAGCGCTGCCCCCCACTGCCCGTCCCCCCGCTGCCCGCGGGCTGTCCCCCAAGAAGCTGCTGGAGCATGTGCTGCCCGACCTGAACCTGCAGGGGCTGCGTCTGGCATCCAACTCACCCAAGGTGCCCGAGACGCTGCTCAAGCTGGATGAGCAGGGGGTGAGTGTGTGAGTGATGGAGTGCCACAGGGATTCTGCCATGGGCCTGCCCACTTTGGGGGGTACCACGGTAGGGATGGTGTGGGAGCTGGGGGCAAGAAGGGAAGGCAGGCTCTGTGGGAGGGGAAGTTCAGGAAGAGTTGGATCAGGGTGGTTGGGGAATGGGGGGTCCTGAAGGGTTGTTCTGGGGGAGTCGGATCAAGGTCTTCTGTCGGGGGCTTGGGTCAGGGGGCTTGAGCACTTTGAGGGGGTCAGCTCAGGGGGCCATCAGGGGTCACTGTGTTGAGAGGTCTCGGCAGTTTGTGGGGTTGGATCAATGATCCCATCAGGGATGCTACATTGGGGGTGAGATTGGGGCAGTTTGAGGGGTTGAGTTAGGGGTCCCATCAGGGGTTGCTGAGTCGGGGGGGTCGGGGTATTTTGGGGGTGTAGGGGTCCCACTGGGGTTGCTGTGTTGGGGGGTCAGGGTATTTTGGGGAGTTGAGTTAGGGGTCCCATTGAGGGTTTCTGTGTTGGGGGATTGAATTGGGGCAGTTTGGGGGATTGAGATAGGGGTCCCATCAGGGGTTGCTGTGTTGGGGGGTGGGGTATTTTGAGGGGTTGTCAGGGGTCCCATTGGGGGTTGCTGTGTTGGAGGGGTTGAATCGGTGCAGTTTGGGGATGTTGTATCAGCTGATCCCATGTTTCCCTCACTGTGCCCCTCCGCAGGTGAGTTTCCAGCGCAAGGTGGGAGTTCTGTACTGCCGGGCGGGGCAGGGCTCCGAGGAGGAGATGTACAACAACGAGGGGGCCGGCCCCCCATTCCAGGAGTTCCTGGAGCTGCTGGGCCAGCACGTCCAGCTGCGCGGCTTCACCAAGTACCGTGCCCAGCTTGACACCAAGAGTGAGTGTGGGGAGGGGGCACCAGGGGTGGTAACTGTAAACAGAAAGAAGGCCGGCCATGCTCGCAGCATGGGGGACTCTGTCTCGGGAAGGAACGACTCTGAAAAGGACTGGGGCGGGGGTGTGTGGAGGGGCTAACCTGCTGAACAGGATCTCCCAGTGCCATGCTGCGGCCAAAGGGCTAACATGATCCTTGGATGGATAAACAGGGGAATCTCTAGGAGTGGGGAGGTTCTGTTACCCCTGTATCTGGCACCGCTGCGCCCGCCGCTGGAGGTCCATGTCCAGTGCAGGGGCCCGCACGTCAGCGTCACAAAGGATGTGGATAAATTGGAGAAGGGTCAGAGAAGAGCCCCAAGAATGATTGAGGGGTTGGAAAACTTGCCTTACAGTGAGAGACTCCAGGACCTCAATCTCCTCAGCTTATCAAAGAGAAGTTGAACAGGTGACCTGGTCACTGTCCCTAAACACCTACACAGGGAACAGAGCTGGAGTAACGGAGGCTCTTCAGTCCAGCTGACAAAGGTCGAACACAACCCTGTGGCTGGAAGTTGAAGCTAGACCCATTTGGACTGGAACTAAGGCACAGTCTGTTAACAGTGGGAGTCAGTAACTGCTGTTACAGCTTCCCCAGGGCTGTGGTGGATTCTCCACCCTTGGACATTTTCCAGTCTCGATGACTGTTTTTCTAGATCATTTTCCAGTCTCGATGTCTGATCCACTCTAGTTCAACCAGGATTTTTTGGGGGGCAGTCCAGTGTTATGCCAGAGGTCAGACTAGAAGAGCACAATTGTCCCCTCTGGCTTTAAACTCTGTGGAAGGGAGGGTGAGACCCAGGAAAGGGGGCAATCTAGGGGGAGGCGCAAGGCAATATTGGGTGGGCACCATACAAGGCCAGACCTTGGGGGAGGGGAACAGGAGTGGGGTTGGGCTACTGGGAAAGGGGCCAGGAGGGCTGAAAGCGGACTGGACTGCATTGGCAGCTGCCCCTGCCATTTGGCACCAGTAGACACATTGGGGAGCTGTCATAGCAGGCTGCCCTCTGCCAGCCTCCAGCCCACCCCATGAGGTGGGGAGCCTGGTCTTAAAGAGTCCCTCCCTCACTCCAGGGCAGGGGGACACATTGGCAGCAGGGGGTGGGGAGGCTCTGAAGGAGAGGACTGCATTCTCCACTCGACCCAGTCAAGGGCTTTCCCTGCTACCTCCTGCTGAGTCCCTGTCTCTCCCTGCCCCAATAATGCCCCCACTCCCCATCCCACTGACATCTCCCATCCTGTGTCTCCCCCAGCTGACTCCACGGGCACCCACTCGCTGTACACCACGTACCAGGACTATGAGATCATGTTCCACGTCTCCACTATGCTTCCCTACACGCCCAACAACCGCCAGCAGGTGAGGGTTGGGGGCAGGGCACTGGGATGGGGCTGGCACAGGGGAGGGGGTGCTGGTTTTCACCAGGGGTCCAGAGGGAAGGATTTCTGGGAAGGAGGAATCCAGAGGGTGCAGGAAGAGAATCTGGGAGTGATTGAGAGTACAGGCAGCTCAGGAAAGGGGGGCAGGGGTGGGTGACCTGGAAACGGCGGGGGGGGGGGTTCCCATCCTGATTTCCATCCCCACCCCATGCCCAGCTCAGATCCTGCCCTTCCCCGTCGCCGCAGTAACACCATCTCTCTGGTTGTAGTTGCTACGGAAGCGTCACATTGGCAACGACATTGTCACAATCATCTTCCAGGAGCCAGGCGCACAGCCCTTCACACCCCGCACCATCCGCTCACACTTCCAGCATGTCTTCATCATAGTGCGCGTGCATGAGCCCTGCACCGAGCGCACCACCTACAGGTGAGGGATGAGCACACTGCCAACAGGGAAGAGGGGACTGCACACTGAGTGTGCCACCTACAGGGGAGGAGGGGAGCATGTGCCAAGCGCACCACCTACAGGAGATGGGGTAGCGTGTGCCAAGAGCGCTGCCTCCAGGTGGGGGAGCGTGCGCTGAGTGTGCCCCTTCAGATCAGGGGAGAGTGTGCACTGAGCACACCACATACAGGAGAAGGATGAGCACGCTGCTATCAGGGAAGGGGGAAGCGTGCGCTGAGAGTGCCACCTACAGGAGACAGGGGGAGCAAGCGCTGAGTGTGCTGCCTACAGGGGAAGGGGGTAGTGTTCACTGAGTGTGCCACCTAAAGTGGAGAAGGGAAGCATGTGCTGAGTGCGCTAACTACGGGATGGTGCATGTGCCAAGGTCTTTCCCTCCGTACCTGCCTCCTTCCATGCCATTATCCCTGTCGCTGGCTGAGCCCATGGCTGCCCCCAGCTGCCCCATGCCCTGACTCCCATCTTTCTCCCCAGTGTGGCAGTGAGCCGCACCAAGGACATCCCACTCTTTGGGCCACCCATCCTAGCTGGGCACCGCTTCCCCCGGACACTCGCCTTCCGGGACTTCTTGCTGGCCAAGGCCATCAATGCAGAGAATGCGGCTGAGCGGTCAGGCAAATTCCACGCCATGGCTACCCGCACACGCCAGGAGTACCTGCAGGACCTGGCGCGCAGCCATGCTACCACCACCAGCCTGGAGGCCTCCTCCTCCCGCCTGCCCCTGCTCTCCCTGGGTGCCAAGAAGAAGGAGCGGGCCAAGGGGGCCAAGGCCTGGGAGCTGCAGAGTGCCGGGGCCCTGGTTTGGAGCGTGCGGGCACGGGATGGAGACCGGGCCGCCCCCGAGCTTCCCTGCCTGCTGGGTATCTCCGCCGAGTTCCTGGTGCTCATCAAGGCCAAAGGCAAGCGAGTCATCTTCAACTGCTCCTGCCGTGACGTGCTGGCCTGGACCTACTCCGACTGCGGCCTGGACCTCTACTACGGCTCCGGGGACTACGTCTCCGTGCGGCTCCCTGATGGCCAAGGGGACGAGGTCAAGGACATTGTGCACCGGCTGCAGGTAGGGCCTGGGCCACTGGCAGGTAGGGGGTACTGCAGGGGAGCTCCCGGCTATTCCAGCCCTGGCCTCTGCCACAGGGGGCGCTGCAGGGAGTGGGGCAGGAGCACTGGGAGGGGTGCTCTACAGGGGGCACAGCCAGTCCCCCCAATGCTCTCTCTCCCCCCAGCTGGTGACGCGGGGCTGCGAGACGCGGGAGCTCACCCTGCTGCGGAACGGGTTGGGCCAGCTGGGTTTCCAGGTGGACAGCGAGGGCTTTGTCACCGATGTCGAGCGCTTCACCTTTGCGGAGAAGGCCGGCCTGCAGCCTGGTGCCCGGCTGGTGCGTGTGTGTGAGCGGGCACTGCCCGGCCTCAGCCACGCCCAGACTACCGAGCTTCTGCGCACTGCCAAGAAAGTCACCATCACCATGGTGCCTCCTGACGAGAATGGCAAGCCCCGCAGGTGAGCACAGTGCCAGCTGGGGGTTCCTGAGGTGTTGAGAGGGGAGGGTCCCCAGCAAGGGGTGCCATGGGGCAGGAGCTCCCAGCAGGGTCACTCAGGGGTATGGGTTACAGGCAGGGATGCTCAGGCGTATGGGCTGGGGGTCCCCAGCAGGGGACACTAGCAGGAGGGGGCAGGAGCTTCCAGGAGAAGCTGCTATGGGGCACAGGGTGAGAGTGTTGGTGGGGAGCTCTGGGGAAGGATGCAGGAGCATTGACTGCAAGAGTCCCCAGCAGGGGGCATGGTGGGGGTGGGTGGTATGGGGCAGGAATCCTTGGGGAGCGGCACTGTAGGGGGACAGTGGGGGTAGATGGCAGTGGCAGGGAGCTGTGTGGGGCAGGGTAGAAGGTGCGATGGGGTAGAATGGGGGAGAGTGGCAAGCACTGTGGGGCAGGGAATAGGGCTCTGTTGGGGGTGCTGTGAGGCAGGGGTCAGTGGGGACTGAATGGGGTGAGATCACTCTGGGGGCTGCTGTGGGGCAGGATGTGGGGGGCTCAGTGGGATGGGGGTCAGGGGATTCTGGGACTCTGCCCCATCGTCTCTCTCTGACAGGAGTTTCTCTGAGCTATACGTGAAGTCCCTGCAGGAGAAGCGGCGCAGTGATTCCCCGGCAAGGGAGCCCCTCCGGACGGCTGGGGGCCCGGGGCCCGAGGGGGAGCTGAGACCGGCCACCCTGCAGCTGCTGCGCTCGCTTTCCCTGCAGGACGGGCCCCCCCATAGCCTGGCTGAGGAGCGCACCGAGTTCCTGCGCAGCCACAGCGAGGGCACTGCCCCCCCCAACCTGCCGTGAGTGCCCCCACCTCCTGCGCCCCCGCCCCCTCCCCCCCCAGCCCCCCACCCCGCTATGAGTGCCCCCACCTCCTGCGACCCTGTCTCCATCCCACCCTGGCCCCCCACCCTGCAGTGAGTGCCCCCCACTGCCTGGGATCCCCACCTCCATCCCACCTCTGACGCTCTGCCCCACCATAAGTGCCCCTCTCCATCCCACCCCTGGCCCCCCCCACGCTCTCCCCCCAGCTCCCCAACCTGCCATGAGTACCTCCTGCCTCCTGGGACCCCCTCCTCCATCCCACCCCCCCAGTCTCCTGACCCACCATGAGTGCCCCCTGCCTCCTCAGATCCCCGCCTTCACCCCACCCCCATTAGCCCCCAACCTGCTGTGAGTACTCCCGCAGCCTCCTAGGACTCCTTCCTCCCCCCCAGATCCAAATGCCACCCAATGGACTGGTTGCCACCCCCCTCCTAGGCTCCCCACATCAGCTGTTATCCCCCTCTGCATTCCCCCCCTTTTTCTCAGCTGTGTTGTTCCTCTGCCTCTGCAGGTCCCAGAGCAGGGAGATCCCCATGTTACCTGACCCCACACCTGACCTCATCCTGGCAGCCACACCCAAGGGGCCCCCTGAGCGGGAAATGGTGAGTGTGTGTGTGTCCTGGCTGCCCCCTACAGGATGCAATCAGGCCCCTCGGGGTGTGTGCTGTAGCTCTGGAGGTTTCAGGTGCACTAATGTCATTCTTGGCGTTCCGTGATGTGCACTGTTATTTTCAGCTATTTATTTGTGAAATAAATCTGTGAACCTGTTTAACAGCCCCTGTGCCCCACCTGAGAGGTGGCTGCATCTCAGTACTGGGTGAGGGTTCCGTGTATAAACAGCCTCCACATCCCACCCCAGAGGTGGCTGAAACTCCAGGCATCAATCACTGTGTTGTCTTGTCCCAGGACCATCCAGGAGACCCCACATCGTTGGAGCAGGCTCCCCCCGATCATGGGGTCATGGGTAGCCAGGCCCCGCCCCCTAGCGAGACGGCCCCACCCACCTCGGACATGAGTGACACCGAGAAATTCCTACCCCGGACGCTCTCGTTGCGAAACTCCATCACCAAGAGTAAGACAAGCACACACACACACCCCCGGTTTGATCCTGTCCTGTTAGCATCGAGGGAGCTTTCCCTTTTCCAAGCGCAGGGTCCAGCTCTAAATGCCAGCTGGGTGCTTTGTGCTGGGATTTTTCTCCAATAAAAAAAAAAAAAAAAAAAAACAGGGGGATGGGAAGGAAAAATGGAACTAAAGTGTGGGGAGGGCCCCAAAGCGGGTTTTCACACATCAACCCCTATTTGTTTCCTTCGAGATTCCTTTGTCGAGAACCCACACTTGTAACAAAATCTCAAATCAAAGGGGGCTTGCGGGGAGGGGGAATCTCAGGTCAACAGATTTTCCCCAACTCTAATTAACTCTGAGGACGGACGTTAATGAATAGCTGCGGCTGAGCTGTGAGGCTAGAACCCGCTGGAGGATAACAACCTTCTAGTACAGTGGTTCTCAAACTTTTGTATTGGTGACCCCTTTCACACAGCAAGCCTCTGAGTGCGACCCCCCCTTATGAATTAAAACCACTTTTTTATATATTTAGCACCATTATAAATGTTGGAGGCAACGTGGGGTTTGGGGTGGAGGCTGACAGCTTGCGACCCCCCCGTAATAACCTCACGACCCCCTGAGGGTCCCAACTCCCAGTTTGAGAACCCCTGTTCTAGTACGTTAGCCCAAGCTGGGGATCCTGGGCTCTGGGTCTGACGGGCCTTGCTTTAGACAGCTGCTGGGGTCCTTGCCCTCATTCATGCCATTCTTTTTCCTGCCCCGCCCGCCCCTGCCCTCTCCAGTTCTGTCGGAAGCCGGCGAGTCCCTGGAGGAGGAGTGGGACTCCATCTCCAATCTGGCTACCACCTGCAACAGCATCCTAGAGGCACTCTCGAAGGAAGGTGAGCAACAGATTCCCAGGTTGCATCATGGGTGGGAGTGCCCAGCTTGCAAACAAGCAGACAGGGGCTGGAGTCTGAGAGTTCCTGGTGGAGGACTTGGCTGTGGTCAGGAGCAAATCCCTAGGCAAAGGGCTTTGTTAATGGGGTGATAAAGCTGGGATATCCCTAGGCAAAGAACCTGGTTAAAGTTGCCTGGGGCCAGGAGTAGCTGCAAACCCCCAGTCTGAGGAGGAGAATCTCACTCTGTCTCCCCTCTTTTCTGCAGCAGGGCAACACGTGCTGGAGAGCAGAGAGCCCCCTGGTGGGAGTGGCCAGAGGAACCCAGGCCAGCAGCCCCCCGAGGATGAGTAAGAAGCTACACAGAGGGATGGGAGGAATGATGGGGGGGTTCTCCTCCACCAGCCCCCATTTCACTGTATCCCCCCTGCTCTCATCCTCCCTTTGCATATTCCATGATGATAATGCAGTCATAGCAGGCGAAAACAGCAACAAACCATCTCTCGCTCAGCTCGCATCCCAGCTTTGTGGGGCTTGTTTACCATGAAGCCACCAGGGTCATCTGGTGGCTGAATAGTGAACTCAAGTGGCGGTGCCACAACACTCCCCCAGTGGGAGGCTGACACATTCACTGGTTCTGCGCCTTTGGGGTGCTCTCTGACAATCCTGGAGAGGAGAGGATACTGAGAGGGCTGGGCTGTGGGGAGATGAGGGATCTTTGCTCCCCCTGCCTCATCTGACCTCAGCCTTACTGATGCATATCATCATCCTATGAATCTCTCCATCCCTCCATCCCCACACTTCTCTGTCTCTCGCTCTTTCCTTCCCTTGCCCAGAGGCCATCAGTCCCGGTCACTGTCGGAGAAGGTCTCTCACTTGGAGTCCATGCTAAAGAAGCTGCAGGAGGACTTGCAGCAGGTGTGTTGGGTGGTGCACAAGGGAAGGAGAAAAGAGGTTGGGAAGGAGTGCGGAGGGAATGGGGGCGAAGGTGAGGAAAAGAGGGAAGGGAGCGGAGGGCGGTGGAGGCTGCAGGAAGGCGGGCGGGAGGCAAGGCACTGCAGGGGATTTACGGGGCAGGTGTGGTGCAGGCGTTAGAAGGAGGTGTCATGAGAGAGCCAGGCCAGATGGGGGCAGGGGCTGTGGGGTGGGAAGGTCAATGGCGAGAGAGTGGGAGGGACTGGGTTGGGAGTGGGGGGGGGGGGCTGCCCCCCCCCACTGACCCCCCCCCATGTTCTCCCAGGAGCAGGCAGCCAAGGCAGCACTACAGGCTGAGGTGCAGAGTCTGCGGCAGAACAACCAGCGGCTACAGCAGGAGCAGGAGAGTGCGGCTGCCCGGCTCAGCCAGGTCACCCGCCTGCTGTGCGGTTCCCCCAGCCAGTCCCTCTAGGGGCCCGGGGCCCCCTCCAGCCTCCCCTGCCCAGTCATCCCCCCATCGCCCCTGTTTCCCCATTGACCCCACTTCCACTCCTCCCCTCTCTGGTCCACAGGGGGTGCTGTTGTTACCCCCGGGAGGGACCACAATCCGAACTGCACTCTGGGGAGCTCACTTTCCGACTGGCCATGCACAGCAGATTCTTACTACCAACCCCCCAAAACTGTCTGGGGGGGAAAGGAGCCCCCCCGGAATATGGCTTCTCATCTCTCAAGACTGTTACCGCCGGGGAGCCCAGCACAGACTCACCAGCCCAAAGGCCACTGCCAGGAGCAGGCCCTGATATTGGGGTACAGGCGACACCCCCAGTTCCAGCTGACTCAGCTCACACACAGATCTCAACTCTTTGGTAAATCTTACTGTAATGGGGGGGAGGTTGTAGCCTTGTCATCTGGCGGGGGAACAAGAGGGAGGGCTGGTGTTGCTGAGCAGGAGTGAGAAGGAGGGACTTAAAGGCACGTTTGACCTCGACCCCCTCGGAAAAAATCAATTTGCAATACCCCCCCACACACACATCCTGCTGCATCGATCCAGGCCTCAGGAAAACCCTGGCATGAGAGAGAGATGATTCTACTGTCACACTCATGCACACACTCATACAAATACTCACACACACACGCTCACACACGTGACTGCACACATTCATGCACATTTACACACACATGTGACTGCATGCACACATGCACACACTCATACACACATACACACACATGACTGCACACACTCACACTTGCACACACACTCCATACATGTGCTCGCCCAGATGCACTCCTCACACCAGCTCAGAGTGCTCCCAGTCCCACACGCCCTGACACTGATCCATGCCCGTGCAGACTTGTGCTTGGGCAGACCATGCTCACACTGATGCATGCTCACACTCACATGCGCTCACTCAAGCTCCCATGCACTGACACACGCTCCCATGCAAACACACACTCTAACACCTTCACCTGGGCCCCCAGATCCCCCAGACCCCTAAGGGTCCAGAGCCCCACCCCCATCCAGCACTGACCCAGCCAGCGCAGGAACCTCTCCGCCTGAAGAGGGCGCCGCCCCGCCTGGTAACTGTGAAGATACTGCAAGCTGTGAGTTAATGCCCCCTCCCCCTCTGCACCCCAACCCAACCCAGCCCAGCCTCCCACATAGAAGAAAGGAGCTATGGGGACATTGCTTCTGGTCACCTGCTCCCACCCAGCAATGCCCCTCCCTCTGCACAAGCCCGTCCCCCACTCCCCCCCACACTCCATCGAGGCATAGCCATGGGTACAGGGCCCAGCTCCCCATTTGGTGCTAGGGGATATTTCTGGAGAGTGTCCCCTGTGACATGGGGGGGTTGTCATGTCTCCTTTTGGGTTGTAAATATTTGAGTACCAAGCAGAACACAAGTGTTTGTTTCAGGTTTATTTGTTTGTATGTTAGTTTTTTACACTGAAAATGGCCCATCTTAGAGCCAGAGAATCTGTGTCTGACGTGAATGTACAAATCGCAGTGTGTCTGTCCCCCAGTCCCTCTGTGCAATAAAGAGCCGATATGCAGCTCCCAGGGTCCGACACCATCTTGCCTATTGTGTGAGCTCACTCGGCCCTGGACACATATGAATGCTGGCTCCGGGGGCTGGGAATGGGACATGGGGGGGCGGGGGAGGCATTTCCATAGAAACTAAGAAATGTGGAACTGGGAGGGACCTCAAGAGGCCATCTAGTCCAGCGCCCTGCACTGAGGCAGGACCAGGTATACATAGACCAGTCCTGACAACTGTTTGTCTAACTAACCTATCCTTATAATTTCCAGTGGCGTGGAGTCCACAGACTTCTAACCTGCTCCAGAGCTGAGCTATCCTTAGAGTTAGAAAGTTTTTCCAACCTAAATTTCCCTTGCTGCAAACAAAGTCGATGACTTCTTGTTGTATCTTTGGTGGACACAGAAAACAACTGATCACTGTCCACTTTAGAACAGCCCTTAGCATATTTGAAGCTGTTAGCAGCTCCCCCGCAGTCTTCTTTTCTCAAGATGAAACATGCCCAGTTTTTTTAACCCTTCCTCAAAGGCAGGTTCTCTAAACCATTTGTTATTTTTGTTGCCCTGTTCTGGACTCTCACCAAGTTCTCCATATCTCTCCTAAAGTGTTGAACACAGAGTTGGACACAGTACTCCTGCTGAGGCCTCACCGGTGCCAAGTAGAGCAGGACACTTATCTCCTGTGTTTTAAATATGACACTCTTCTTAATACACCCAAGAATATTAGCCTTTTTCACCACTATCACATTGTTGGCTCATTTTCAAGTTGTGATCCACTATGACCCCCAGATCCTGTTCAACAGTATTGCCACCTAGCCAGTTATTCACCATTCTGTAGTTGCGCATTTGATTTTTCCTTCCTCAGTGCAGTCCTTTACACTTGTCTTTATTGAATTTCATCTTGTTGATTTCAGACCAATTCTCCAATTTGTCAAGCTCATTTTGAATTCTAATTTTGTCTTCCAAAGTGCTTGCAACCCTTCCCAGCTTGTTGTCATCCACACATTTTACAGCCATACTCTCCACTCCATTATCCAGGTCATTAATGAAAACATTGAATAGTACCAGACACAGAACTGACCCAATGCAGGACCCCACTAGATTCATCCTCCCAGTCTGAAAGAGAACCATGGCATCCACCTTATAGCAATTTCATCTAGACCACATTTCCCTAGTCTTCTTATGAGAATCTCAGGTGGGACTGTGTCAATAGCCTTAATCAAATGAAGATATATCACATCTACAACTTCCCTACTATCCACTCTAGGCCAGTAACCCCGTCAAAGAAGGAAATTTGGTTGCTTTGGCATGATTTGTTCTTGACAAACCCATGCTGGCTATTCCTTATAACCCTGTTATCCTCTAGTACTTACAAACCAATTATTTAATAATTTGTTCCAGTATCTTTCCAGGTATTGAAGTTAGGCTGCCTGGTCTATAATCCCCGGTTCCTCTTTGTTCCCCTTTGTAGAGATAGATACTATGTTTGCCCTTCGCCAGTCCTTTGGGACCTCACCCATCCTCCCTGAGCTCTCAAAGATAAATTAGTGATTCCAAGATTGCTTCAGCTAGTGCCTTAAGTATCTGAGAGTGAATTCCATAGGTCCTGTCAACTTGAATAGATCTACTTTAGCTAAATATTCTTTAACCTGCTCTTCCTTATTTTGGCCTGCGTTCCTTCCCCCTTTTTGTTAACATTAATTGCACTGAGTATCTGGTCACCATTAACCTTTTTAGTGAAGACTGAAGCAAAACAGGGAGTAAAGACCTCAGCCTTTTTGATGTCATCTGTTATTAGCTCTCCTTCCCCACTAAGTAGTGGGCCTACACTCTCCATCTTTCTCTTGCTCCCAATGTGTTGATAGAACCTCTTCTTATTGCCTTTTATGTCTAAGGCCCTGCAAAAATTGCATTGCTTGGGGGTTGTTTTTTTAAATCACAACAGGGTCATGGGTGAGAGTTTGAATTTCATGCAATATGCACAGCTGCCAAGTCCCTGCATCCCCACACTGCTGTATTTCTTCCAACAGCTGGGAGGCGGAAACAGACATATCCACTTCCAGCTCCCCACTGAAGCCTCAGGTGCTCATGTGGGGTTCGCAGGCTGGTCCCATTCCAGAGAGGGACGTGGAGGTGGCAGGTCGGTCCAACCCCAGGGAGTAGTGAGGTGGTGGGCCGGGGGGATGTCTCACCTCATGATGCTGGCAATCTGGCCTGGGGCAGGGATGGGGGAGAGGGCCCTGCCCTGCTGGGAGAATCGGGGATGTGTGAGGGGCCATGTCCTGGCGGGGGGGATCAGGGTGAGACCAGGTTCTGCTGCTTAGAGCATGATCAGTTGTGTGAAGGGGGGGTCTATTCCATCCCCCCACCCTGATCCCCGTGCCAGGGCAGGGCCCCCTCACACCAAGATCCCCCTGCCAGGGGAGGACCCCCTCACAACCCTGCTCCTGCTCCAAGTGGTAGATCCCAGTCTCTCCTCCTCGCCAGCTGGTGCTGCAGTGTCTCCCCCCAAGTCTTCCAGGGGCCACTATAGGTCAGGCCAGCCAGGGTTCCACATTGGCAGCACTACCCCCCTCCTCTCTGCTGGCTGACCAGACAGGAAACAACAGCGACAGCTTGGGCCAGAGCTGAGGATGGAGCGATCCGAACCCCAGTCCCTGCCCTTACTCCCCCACAAGCAGCCAAATTAGCCCAATACCATGATTTTTTCAACAGCCCTGCTTCTGCCTCCCTGCTTCTGGAAACACCACTATCTTGGACTAATTTCACCGTTTCTGTGAATGCCTGATTTACACAAGGCCTTATTTGTGTCCCTTGCTAGGAGTAACTCATTCTGTGCCTTAGCCTTTCTGCTTTTGTCCCTGCCTGCGGGTGCCAGTCTTTTGTACTAATTCTTAGCAATTCACCCACGTTTCCACTTTTTGTCGGATTCCCTTTTGATTTTCAGGTCATTAAAGAGCTCCTGATGGAGCCACATTGGCCTTTCACTATTCTCCTGTCTTTCCTTCGCATCAGACTAGTTTGCTGTTGTGCCTTTACCTTTGTCTCTTTGAGAAACTCCCAGCTCTCCTGAACTGCTGTTTCCCTTCAATTTTCTTCCCCTGGGACCTTAGCTCCTAGTTCTGAGTTTGTTGAAGTCGGCTTTTTTGAAGCCCGTTGTCCTGATTCTGCTGCTCTGACTCCTTCCTTTCCTTAGAGTCATGAAATGGTATTTCAGAATCGCTTTCACCCAGATTTGCAAGTGATCCCTCCCACTGGTCACAATCCCATCTCCAGGAGCGAGTTACTTCCTCCACCTTCTGAAACAAGACATTGTCCCCAACACGTTCCAATAATTTATTGGCCCATTTTGTGCTTTGCTGCATTACTTTTTCAACAGCTGTCTAGGCAGCTAAAGCAGTGTACTGGTGACCCCTTTCACATAGCAAGCCTCTGAGTGCGACCCCAATTATAAATTAAAAACACTTTTTACTATATTTAACACCATTATAAATGCTGGAGGCAAAGCGGGGTTTGGGGTGGAGGCTGACACCTCACGACCTCCCATGTAATAACCTCGTGACCCCCTGAGGGGTCCTGACCCCCAGTTTGAGAACCCCTGAGCTAAAGTCTCCCGTTCCTACCCAGGTCTCATGTCTTGGATATTGCTGGTGTTTGTTCTAGAAATGCCTCATGGAACTCCTCCTCCTTCTGCGTTAGTGATCTATAGTAGACCCCTACTATGGGGGAACATGAATTTTTCGGCGCGCAGGAACCCATCTCTGAAGAGCCCTGAGTTTGGAGAGTGATTGGTCAGGTGTTTGATGTAACATGTAGAGCCAGGAGGCAGTATTGTACAGGGGTAAGGCACTGGGCTGGGAGCCCAGACTCCTGGATTTCATTCGTTTAGCCTGTGAGCTCTGTGGGGCAGGGACTGTTTCTCATTGTGTGTCTGTGCAGCACCCGGCATGACAGGGGCCTGATATTGGTTGGGGGTCTGTGCAGTACCCACCCTGAGGGGGGCCCTGATCTTGGTTGGGGTCTTCAGCACTGGCTCAACAGGGGGCCTTGATCACGGTTGGGGGTCTGTGCAGTGCCCCTCACAACAGGGTGCCCTTGATCTCGGGGCAGCACCTGGCATGATGGGGCCCCAATCTTGGTCAGGATCTGTGGAGACTCCTCTGGGGCATGTTCCCCATTGTGTGGTGCCCATGCTGGGTTGGGGCGGGAGACACCTGGGAATTGGGGAGCAGAGTTTATTTATCTTTGTTGCATTTATGACATGTCACAATGTCAGGAGCAGCTGGCACAGGGTGGGGTTGGTTAGTGCCAGGCCAGCTGTGGAGACTGAAAGGGGGGGCTGGTTGCATACAAAAACATGCCATTATTGGGCCCATCAGATCAGAACCACAACAGCATTGCGATATGTGTCCACAGATACTCACAGACACTAGACAACCCCACCCCACAAAGTGACACAAAACACCCCCCTGCCCAGATACACAGTTCAGACAAACTCCTCCCATGTGGACACGCCCACTGCCTCGCCCCCACAATAACCTCACCCCAAACTCTTCTGTTAATAGACATGCCCTCCCCCAGGCATAGACAGAGCTGCCTTCCTAAGCAGTGCCCAGTCATACCATGGCAGCGTAGCTCTGCTCCTGTGCCACACTGAGCCTTGGGCCTGGGTGGTGCTGGCGTGGGCCTCTGCCTGTGAGCGGCCACGAATCCATGCAGAAGGAGGGCAGTTGTTGCAAATCAAAAACCTTCCCCGCAATGCTGGATCTTCAAGGCAAATGTCTCAGTTTTTCAGAAGAGCAAAGCCACAGGGGGTCTGTCTGCTCCAGATCCGCCCAGTCCATGAGTCTGTCCAGTGCACATTTGACACCAGTGCTCAGGATTCAGGGAAGGTGGGGTCTGGGCCGCAGTTCTTTGTTGCTCTCAGATCTTCATGATAAAATCTCTGTTACACAATAAATAGGATTGAGGGGCACTCCTAGAGCGGGGGGGCGCGGGGGGAATGAGAGCTGTGGGTTGGGATTGAGGGGCCCTGACAGAGCTGGGGCTGGGGGGCAGGCACAGAGCCCAGGACTGGGATAGCAGGGGGCTGTGGGTCAGGATTGAGGGCATTGGTAGAGCTGGGGGTCGGGATTGAGGGGCACCGACAGAGCTGCAGGGGGGGAGCCCAGAGCTTCACTGGGAGGGCTGATCAGACCTCCCTTGCCCCGGGAAAGGCTGGTGGAGACAACCGCCCCCAGTGGACAGGGCTGGGAGCTAACAGCTAGGCCCAGAACCCCCTCCTTTGGCAAGCAGAGGGGGATTGGGAGGCGGTTGCCATGGAGATGCTGACTCTGGCTCAGCCCTGGCCCGGCCTGGTGTAGCTGCAGGTGTCTGTGCAGGTCACTGCGGCGCCGGAACCGCCTGGAGCAGTGGGCGCAGCCGAAGTCAGCCTGTTGGGAGTTGGGCCCAGTGTCCGACTCAGGACTCTGGTTCTCCTTGGCTGCCCCCTGCCCGCGGGGTTTGTGCCAGCGCCGGTGGGAGGCCAGATTGGCTGGGCAGCCAAAGGCCTTGGGGCACTGAGGGCAGCGGTACTCCACGCGGACCAGGCCTGAGCAGCCATGCCGGGCCAGCGAGGGCGGGTCGCCGTAGGCCTGGCGGCACAGCTGGCACACAATGGCTCCCTGCCTCGAGGAGGAGGGGGAGGCTGCCGGCAGCAGAGGATTCTGGGGCAGGGAACAGGATGCTGGAGTCCGGCTTGCACCAGCGGGGCTCCCCTGGGTGTGGGGCAGTGGTGTGGGGCAGCCTGGAGACCAGGGGTTGGCACCAAGAGGCTCAGCTGAGGGGACTCGGATCCGGTAGGAGGCTGGGCCTGCCTTATGGGTTCTCTTCACCAGGAAACCGCGGGGCATTGTGGGTGCTGGGGGCTCGCTTGATCTGTCTGGATCTTGGTGCCAGGTCTGGGGGCTCCCTCAGCCTGTAAGAACTTCACTGTTGTCAGCCCTGGGGGCTCTCACAGCCGGCCTCACCCTTCGTTCTGGGGGCTCCCTCAGCCTGTCCACACCTCAGTGCTGGTTCTGGTGGCTCCCTTGGCCCATCCGCACCTCAGTGCTGGTTCTGGGGGCTCCCTCGGCCCATCCGCACCTCACTGCTGGTTCTGGGGGCTCCCTCGGCCCGTCTGCACCTCGGTGCACCGTCCACACCACAGTGCCGGTTCTGGTGGCTCCGTCGGCCCGTCTGCACCTCAGTGCCGGTTCTGGGGGCTCCGTCGGCCCGTCCGCACCTCGGTGCTGATTCTAGTGTCTCCCTCAGTCCGTCCACACCTCAGTGCTGATTCTGGGGCTCCTTTGACCTGTCCAGCCTTTGTGCCAGTTCTGGGGCCTTCCTCGGCCTGACTGGACCTCAGCGCTGTCCCCACTCCCTTCAGTCTGTGCGTCCTATATGCCCCAGCCCTGTATATAAAGCCCCCGCCCCTATTGTGCAGCCCCACAGCTCCAGATGGTCGGGCTGGGGAAGCCAATGGCCGTGGGGCTGGCAGCAGGGTTAGGGGGTCCCCAGGGAGTGGGGGGCAGTGGCAGATGGCAGGTGCCCCCACACGTGATCCCTGCCTGCACCAGACACAAAAGGACCCCCTATTATAGGCACATCACGTGCTGAGAGGGTTCCAATGAGTCATCCCCCCAGACAGAGAATTCACACTGGAGCTGGGCTGTGGGGCAAGAGCGGGGTGGAGGGGAGGAATTAACCCTTCACTGCACCCCTGAGATGCACAGGGGAAGGAGGGAGCTCTGGTTCCGTTGCTAAAGGGGATCAGGCAGGCAGGCGTGTGGGGGGGTATATATCAGGGTTGTATCAAACCCAGATTCCACCCAGCCCCCACAGCCTGCAGGGCAGGATCGCCCCTTAAGGTTTATTTCCTCTGCACACTCTGAGTGCAGAATCATCCCCCTACAGTCTCCCCCACACAACCCCAAACCGGGGTGTAGGCTTCTCCCCTGCAGTCTAGTATCTATGTGTTGTCATTTATTCATCCACACAGTCAGTCATATTAGTACTGTTTGTCATCATGTTTTACATTAATAATTTATTTTTAAATGTACACTGTATGAGCTCTTTGTTATACTTATGAATTGTTTATGGTTTCTTAACATTAAATTTGTCTTTACTGACTTTTTAAAAATGTATTCTCTCTCCACTTTATGACGTGTGTCCTCCTCTATTTTGTTTCTTCTTATTATGCATTTCCTTTTTATTGGGTTAATTTCATTTTTATTTTTTCACATATTTTCTATTGCTTTCCCTGTTGTAGTTAATGTTTCTTATTTATTTCATTAACTGATTTTAAAATATATCTTATTGATTTTATTCTTGTATATATCACATTTTATTAACTATTGCGTTCATTGGATTAATTATTTTTGTTATTTTATTGATTATATTGTGCATTATATTTCATTAAATTTTATCATTTAATTTTATCTGATTTATGATTATATTGTTTTATAATTAATTAGTTATATTTTATTTGTAGTGTTTTTCTTTCATTGATTATATTTATTGATATATTTAATTGGTATAATTATTTTATTGTATTAATTTTATAGCAATAATTATAATTTTATGTTATATATTTTATAATTATTAAATATTAACATTATTTTATTGTTGGCTTATCATTTAATGTTATTGTATTTTATTATGTTTTAATGTTCTATTTTGTTTATTTGTGTTTACTATATTTTAATATAATTTTGTTAATATAACATAATTATTATAATTAATAAAATAGCTTTATTTTATGCTTAACTTGATTGCAAAATAGTATAAATGTATTTCATTAATTTTATAACTAGTAATTGAGACTATAATTGTTTATTTTATTTTGTTAATAATGTTTTTATGTATTATTTCACTGTTATATTCATTCTTTAATTATATTTATGTGTAAATTTTATTATGTATGATTTGTCATGGGTTAATAATGTAATCATTATTTTATTAACATCTTGATTAATTATTTAATTATATTCATTAACAATATTGTGTGGTTGTTATTGTATTTACTTCATTACAATATTCTTTCAGTTCCTTGTTACTTCATATCTGGATTCTCCAGCACAGCATTCCAGGGAGGGATCATTTCCTCATTCTCAGTTCATTATTGGTTCTCAATTATCCTATTAATCTTCACCTCTTGTTTCTGCACTGCCCTGCAAGAAATCCTCCCCCCTGCCAAAACATACACCTTTTGCCTGTGGGACTCATTGCAACTAGACTTCCATTCAGCCTTATTACAAAAAAAAAGAGGGGGGGGGATATAGCCACCATATCCAGAGTTAGATGAGGTAAAAAATAATCAATGGTTCCATCTAGCCCGGTCCTGTGGCTGGCTTAAAACCCACTCAGCTATGGGATAATTTGTCCCTAGGAAAAGGTTCCTCCAGTCCTGGGGTTTGGCTGAGATTTTAGTTACAGCAATACTGAACTATACCTCAGTTTCCCACAGTTTTGGTTGGGGTCTAAGCTTCAGCAACACAGAGCCATGCCTCAGTTTCCTGGAGTCTGGCGGAACCTTTAAGTGGGGCTAAATTATCCCAGAGCTGCCAGGTTTCTGAATCCAGCAGCCAAGATACCGGGCTAGATGGGCCCATTGGTCTGATCCACCCCAGGCCTGGTGCAAAACACGTGTGAATGCTCACAGCTTGGCCACACTCTTTCTGTCTGCACAAGTGGCCTCTGCGTGTGACCCGAGGTCCCTGGTGTGGGGCAACAGCCCTGGGGGCAGGGGAGGGGCATGGCTGCTCTAGGAGACAGAATGAGATCCCTGCACCCATTCATTTTGCCCCTGGAGTGCTGGTCTTCCCCATTGAACGGCTGCCCAAAGAGACCAGCTGCTTTGCCAACGATTATTGCAAAAGATCCCAGCTGGTGTGTGTGTGTGTAGGGGGTCGCTGTTGGTTTCAATTGTATACACACACACACTTCCAGTCCCTGGGGGTGGAGGGCGGCTTCATGCCCCACTGACCCCCCTCCCCAATGCCAGCCACTTTCAATAGCCTAGCCAGACACATGCCTGCCCTGACCTCCTGTCACCCCCATGCAGCTGCTGGGAGCAGACCCTCCCTCCCCCAGTCAGTCCTCCCCACCCCCTTTGGAGCGCTCAGGGGTTAACCCTTTGTACGCTGGGATCTCTGAGATTTGCTGGATATTTTGTGCAGAAGAACCTTGCCCGTAATGGGGGAGGGGAGAAGGGTTCTGTGATTGGGGGGGCTGCATCAGCACATCTGGGTTCACATCCCATCTCTGCTGCAGATGCCATGCAGGATCATGGGTGGGTCCCTGCCTCTCCCCTGCACCACAGTTTCCCCCATCTGCAGGGTTGCCAACTCTGACTGAAGCTATTCAGGGAGATTTCCCCTCACCCCAACATGATGTAATGTCATTAATTGTACCGTACCTATTAAAATCTCCGGATTGCTTTCAATAGTTACCGGGAGATCGATGCCAATGCCAATTCCGGTAGGGCTGGCAACCCTACCCATCGGTAAAATAGGGAATGATCCTGTCTTTGTCTAATCTGACTGGGACTGGAGCTGTTCAGGTCAGGGTCTGCCTCTCCCTGTGGGTCTGTGCAGCACCTGGCAGAAATTGGGGCCCCCATTGCTGCAGAGACCCACAGGGAGAAACAGCCTCTGCCCTGTACAGCTCCCGGTCTGACTAGACACAGGATGGGAGGAGAAACTGAGGCACTAAGTGGGGAAGAGACTTGTCCAAGGTCAGCAGCAGAGCTAGGAGTAGAACCCTGGTGTCCTGGCTCGCAACCGCCTGCTCTAACCACTAGACCCCTACTCCCCTCCCTAGGGTAGAGCCCAGTCCTGGCTCCCAGCCTCGCACCCTCCCCACTGGGCTGTTTCTCCGGGTTCAGGGCCCTCCCTGCGCACGGCTGAGGGAGTCGATTCTACTGCAGGGTCCATTCTGGGGGTTTCCGCAGAGCCCTGGGGGAGCCGAGCTGGACTCCCGGGCCAGGCCGGCGCCGGAAGGGTTAACACCCCCAGCTCAGCAGCACCAGGAACCGGCTGCACCTGCCTGGCCCGGGGCCCAGCCAGCTCCACCTGCGGCAGGTGTGGCCCGGCCAGGAAGCAGCGGCCCGGGCCGCCCCGGCCGCTGCCCCAATCCCCTGTGCCCGGCCCGGCTGGCCCCATGGAGCTGCCCGCGGTGCCCCAGCCCTGGCGCTACTGGCTGCTGCTGGGCTCCTATGGGCTCTTCCTGCTGCTGGGCACCGCCGTCTTCGTGGGCGTCGAGGCGCCGCAGGAGGCCGGGCTCCGGGAGGCGCTGCGGGGCGCCAGGGCCGGCTTCGTGCGCCAGCACCAGAGCTGCCTGTCGGAGCCCGGCCTGGAGCGGCTGCTGGAGCGGGTGCTGGACGCCGATAGCTACGGGATCTCCGCGCTGGGCAACGTCTCCGACGACGAGAACTGGGACTTCAGCTCGGCGCTGTTCTTCGCCGCCAGTGTCCTCACCACCACGGGTAGGGGCGGGGCGGGGCGGGGCGGGGGGAGCTGGGTGGGGGGGCGGGGGGCTGCGGGGTGGGAGTGAGGGGCACTGGCGGGGGGGGGGGGGGGGGGGGGCTAAGGGCTGGGAGGGCGGGGGGGTGCGGGTTGGGAGTGAGGGGCACCGGCAGGGGTGGGGGGTGAAGAGAGCCTAGGGCTGGGAGAGCAGGGGGCTGTGGGTTGGGATTGAGGGGCACTGGCGGCGGGGGGGGAGTGAAGGGAGCCAAGGGCTAGGAGGGCAGGGGAGGGGGCTGCAGGTCAGGAGTGAGTGGCACTGGTAGAGCTAGGGTGGGGTATGGGGGGCAGAGCTGGGATAGCAGTAAACTACGGGTTGGGAGTGAGGGGTACCGCCCCCTCCCCCTTCTCCTCCCCACTGACTCTCTCCCCCCAGGCTATGGCCATACGGTGCCCCTGTCGGATGGGGGGAAGGTTTTCTGCATCTTCTACACCCTGCTGGGACTCCCAGCCACCCTGCTCCTGGCCACCTGTCTCCTGCAGCGACTCATGGGGCTGCTGAGCCACCGGCCCGTTCAGTATCTTCACACCCACTGGGGCATCTCTTCAGGCCATGCAGCACTGGGACACGCAGCTGCCATGGGACTGGGTGTACTGGGGCTTTTTATCCTGCTGCCAGCCCTCTGCTTCTGGGCCCTGGAGAATGGCTGGACCTTCCTGGAGTCTGTCTACTTCTGCTTCATCTCGCTCAGCACCATTGGGCTTGGGGACTACGTGCCAGGTCGTGGCAGCCCCTCCTCGCTGCGCCATCTCTACAAAATCAGCATCACCTGTGAGCCATTCTCCAGGCGGTCACTAGGGGATGCTTGTGCTGCAGGGAGTGGGGGGACGGGCTCCCTGCAGCACAAGAGGGCCCTGTGTTGCAGGGATGGAGGTGTGTGGCCTCAGTAGGGGGCGCTGTGCTGCAAGGAAGGGGTGGGGAGTCAGTAGG
>NW_020664440.1:31633583-31671953 GCF_002925995.2 Terrapene triunguis
TCAGTAGGGGGCGCTGTGCTGCAAGGAAGGGGTGGGGAGTCAGTAGGGGGCGCTGTGCTGCAGGGAGCAGAGTGGGGTCAGTAGGGGGCGTTGTGGTGCAGGGAGCGGGGTGGGGGCTCTGTAGGGGGCACTGTGGTGCAGGGAGGGGGTGGGGCTCTATGGGGATGCTGTGCTGCAGAGGAAAGGGGAGAAATCCCATCTCAGCCCCCTGATCCTCATCTCTCCCCCATAGGTTACCTTCTCCTGGGGCTCCTGGCCATGCTGCTGGCCCTGGAGACCATCTATGAGCTGCGCGAGGTCCACAGCCTTGTCCGATTCTTCGCCCCTCCACGGGCCCCTGCCTCCCCCTCCAGTGAGGACGATGACCAGATGGAGATCCTGAGCCGTGACCAGCTGGGCCTGGCTACTGTCTGCGGGGCCACCCCCTCTGGGAGCCAAGCGGACAGCGAGGCAGATGGGAGAGTGGCACCCCATGATGGCCCCTCTGGGTAACCCCCACGGACAATGTGTTGTGTGTCCCCCACACACACCTCCTTTCATGCATCAATAAATGAAGCTGTACAGAATAGACACTGACCGTGGGCATGTGGAGTGGGGGTGCCAGGCTGGTACCAGTACCATTGTTTTATCTCGGGACGGGGAGAATATGGGCTGGATGAGCCCATTGGCAGCACCGCCCAGAGGATTCAGTGGGGCTGGGGCAAAGCAATTTCGGGGGCCCCTTCCATAAAAAAAAAAAAGTTGCAATACTGTAGAATACTATATTCTCGTGGGGGCCCCTGGGGCAAATTGCCCCACTTGCCCCCCCCCCCCGGGTGGCCCTGCCCATTGGTCTCACTGGGGGAGAGGGGGATACAGGGGTGGCTGATCCCATGGGTTGGATCTGGGGCAGCAGAGAGGGGACATGCTGGCATGGAAGAGGCCACAGGTGTGACCCTGAGTGGGCAGGGGTGGGGGAGATAGATGGGAAGGCACTTGGTAGCCTCAGAGTAAACAAGCCGCCCTCCTATGACCTATCCCACCATCACCAGGAATTACCCAGGAGCTCCTAAGAGCTGTTGCCCAGGAGGGGTAAGTCTTGGACCCTGTGCCTGTCCCTGAGCCAGGCCAATGCCAGCCTCACAGCCCAGGGGAGCAGCAAAGACTACCACCTGGGCCCTATGGTCACTCCTACCTCCTGGCCCACCTGGCCACAGCAAGGTGAGAATTCCCTTCCCAGAGGGGTACAGCTCTGGAAGGGAAGGGGTCTAGTGGGTTAGAGCAGGGGGTGCTGGAAGCCAGGACTCCTGGGTTCTAAGCCAGGATCTGAACAGTCCAAATAGGTAAAAAGTTCCTAATGCCAGTTACAACGTTGTGGTGGTTTGTTGTTTTAATAACTGTTGCACTGCTGTGGAGGAAGCTCACAGCGCCTGAGTCCCCAGCTGGGGGCACTGCTGTGGAGGAAGATTGCAGTGCTGCACTCACCCTTTCCTTTCTCAGGTGAGCACCCCCACTTGCGGATCCCCTCACCAGACAGTACTCCTGGGCCTGGGCCACAGGGAGGGTGCGGGGTGGGGCCCTGATGGTGGCTAGCATCCCCTTGTCCTGGGTATGGGAAAACCACTGTGCTCAGCTTGCGCTGTCTGCCTTGGACGGACACCCCTCTTCAACAAATGGCTCAATACCATCTGGAACTGCTTCTTCCTTCTCCTCTATCCTGCTGGGCACAGCTGTGCCCCCCCACCAGCCGAGACCAGAGAGTTGGGAGGGAGGGCTGGCAGCCAGGACTCCTCGGTTCTTCCCAGCTCTGGAAGGGGAGTGGAGTCTAGTGGGTTAGAGCAGGGTGGCTGGGAGTCAGGATGCCTGGGTTCTGTCGCTAGCTCTGGGAGGGGTGTGTATGGGGGCGAATTAAACTGGGCTAAATGCTCACTGTAATTTCACTAAGACACTAATGGGGGGGGGGGGGGGGTGTATCACTCACAAAACCCCGCAAAATCCCGGGGGAGGGGCGGGGGGGGGGGGGGGGGGGGGGGGGGGAAAGGAGGGGGGGGGAGAAGCTGAGGGTCCATTGGGAGGGACAGTCAGTGCAGGGGTCTGATGGGAGGAGGAGAGAGCATCAGGTGAGGTGGAGGGAGGCAGATGGGAGGGGAGTGAGTAGGTGAGGGGGTGGGGAGGCAAGAGGCTGTGGTAGGTGGGGGCTGAGGGTAGAAAGCAGTGGGGGAGGGGCAGGAGTGGGGGTTCAGGAGGGGAAGCACTAGTGGATGAGGGTGCAGGAAGCCGTGGCATTCCAGCTGGTCTACCCCCAGCAGCCTTGAGGACTCCCTGGAGCCCTGTCCCTCCAGGTGCTGGTGCAGGCGGGGGCGCTGACTGCTGTGTGCTCTGGATACTGGCTGGGTACCTGCATCTGTGGGCACTGCCCCAGCTGTGACCCTGCGATGCCACTGCCCTGCTGGCACCAACCCTGCTGCCACCTTCCTACTGTCCTGGATCAGCCTGCAGGAGCCTATTGCTGGCATCTGGGTGAGACACCCCGCCGCTAACCACTGCCCATCCCCATTGGGAGAGAACCCAGGAGTCAGGTTCTCTGTAGGCATCATCCTGTCGGTCCATGGCACTGGGTTATGCCTGGGGCTCTGGCTGTGGGGTGTTGCTGAACAGCCTTGAAAACTGGAATCACAGAAATGGGGTGAAATGTGATACTGCAAAGTGCAAGGCCATGCACGTAGGGACTAGCAACAAGAGCTTTTCCAATAAGCTGGGGACATCTCAGTCGGAAGCAAGAGAGGAGGAGAAAGACCTGGGCGTATTGGTCGATCATAGGATGACTATGAGCTGCCAGTGTGATGGGGCAGTGGAAAATGCTAGTGCAGTCCTAGGATGCATGAGGCGAGGTATTTCCAGTAGAGACAGGGAGGTGTTAGGACCATTGTACAAGGCACTGATGAGACCTCATCTGGAATATTGTGTGCAGTTCTGGTCTCCCACGTGTAAGAGGTGAATTCAAATGGGAAGATGTGCAGAGAAGGGCTACTACGATGGTCTGAGGAATGGAAAAGAGACTCAAGGAGCTTGGCTTGTTTAGTCTAACCCAGGGATCTCAAACTCAAATCACCACGAGGGCCACATGAGGACTAGTACGTTGGCCCCAGGGCCACATCACTGACACCTTTTCATATAAATGTACAAAAAGACCCTCCCCCCGCTGTCCCCAGCCCTGCCCCCACTCCACCCCTTCCATGAGGCCCTGCCCCTATTCCAACCCCTTCCCCAAATCCCCACCCCAGCCCTGCCTCTTCTCCGCCTCCTCTCCTGAGTGCATGGCTCCCCACTCCTCCCCCTCCCTCCTGGAAAGCACTAAGCGCCGCCAAACAGCTGTTTGGCGGTGGGAAGCGCCTGGAAGTAGGCAGAGGAGTGGGGATGTGGCGCGGTTGGTGAGGGGAGCTTGGTGGTCGCAGGAAATAACTCTGGGGGTGGGGGTGGGGCACAGGAAGCTTGGTGGACACAGGAAATAACTCGGAGGGGGGGGCACGGAGTGCTTGGTGGACTGCAGGAAATAGCCCCCTGGGCCGTGTGTTTGAGACCCCTGGTCTAACCAGATGAAGGCTGAGGGGAGATCTGATTGCTCGCTATAAACACATCAGAGGAGGGAGAGGAATAATTTAAGTGCCAATGTGGACCCAAGAACAAATGGCTATAAACTGACTATCAACAAGTTTGGTTCCTAATTAGTTGAAGGTTTCTAACCATCAGAGGAGTGACGTTCTGGAACTGCCTTCTGTGACGTTATGAGTGTAATATAATATCTCATTGAAAGGTGACACAGAGCCAGAAAGAGTTGTTTAACTCTCAGACTGACATGACCCATGGCCGAACTTTAAAGACTTGTTAGGAACATGTGTAAACAAATAGAGCTTTGAAATGCAAGCCTGCATTGTTAGAGATAGAAGGGTAGATGTTTGCTGAGGTCTTGTGATGTAAGCAAACAAGTCTTGCATATTGCTATAGCTTTGATTCAAAGATCAAAAAAGGAGTATCAGTATTTAGGAAGACATTTGAGTGAAATAGTATTATTGTCTATATGTCTCTTTGAAGGTTGTGGTAACCTGTATCTGAACTGTTTAATGGATAAATTACCCTGTGCTAATTTACATGATGTTTGGGAGAAGGAAAGTTAAGCCTATTGTTTTCTCAGGCCAAAACGCTGTTGGAAATGTATAAAAGCCCTGGGACACGATCCTCCTTCATCTCAGATCTGCTTTGGGTTTCAAGAAGGGAAAACCGTGAGCCATAAGGATTGAAATCCCCAGTCACTGACTGGAGTCACCCTGAATATGGACATTGGACTATAACCTATGGACCATTTCTAAAAGGAATTTTGGCAACTACAAGCTCATCTCTGCTATGTATCTGAACCTCAAGAATTGAATTCAAGTCTGTATGTATATTGTTCTTTTAACCAACACACTCTCTTTTCTTTTGTAATAAATTTTAGTTTAGTTAACAAGAATTGACTACAAGCGTGTATTTTGGGTAAGATCTAAGTTATAATTGGACCTGGGTGTGTGGCTGACCCTTTGGGATTGGAAGAACCTTTTCTTTTATATGATGAGATAAGATGTTCAGTAATCATTATCATATCTAACATGTGTGTCTGGATGGAGGCCTGAGGCTGGGCACTTTAAGGGAACTGCATTATTTGGACTTCTGAGTGACCAGTGAAGTAATATAGAAGTTGTTTTGTGCTGGCTTGGTAAATCTAAGTATTGGAATATCCACCAGCCTTTGGGGTTTGTCTGCCCTGTTTGTTTGCAGTTCACCCTAATTGAGTGACCTCAGCTGGCCCCCACGGGCAGCATTGTCACACCTTAAGTTCCAAGGGGAGCAGTGGAGGTAAAAAACCTAACTGGCTTCCAGACTAAGCTTGCTAAGTTTATGGAAGGGATGGTATGATGGGACTGCCTACAATGGCGTGTGACCCTCCATGACTGATACTAGCAAATCTCTCCAAGGGCCGGTGATGGGACACTAGATGGGGAGGGCTCTGAGTTACTACAGAGAATTCTTTCCCAGGTGTCTGTCTGGCGAGTCTCGCCTGCATGCTCAGGGTCTAACTGATCGCCAGATTTGGGTCAGGAAGGAATTTTCCCCTGGGTCAGATAGAGTCCCTGGGTTTGTTTTTTGTTTGTTTGTTTCCTTCCTCTGCAGCATGGGGCATGGGTCACTTGCTGGTTTGAACTAGAGTAAATGGTGGATCCTCTGTAACTTGAAGTCAGTAACTTAGCCAGAGGTTAGGGGAAAATGATGGGTGTGGGTGGGCGAGATTCTGTGCCCTGCAAAGTGCAGATCAGACAAGGTAATCATGCTGGTCCCTTCTGGCCTTAAAGTCTATGAGCCATGGCCTCTGCTCTGCCTCAGGTGAGCATCAGCCCTTCATCCAGCTCCATGGTATCTGGGCCTGTTCATTGCCTTCAGGAGGGTGGGGTGGGGATTTCATGTTAACTCATCATCTCTGGAGAGGGCCATTTGTCAGAGGCCGGAGTCCCTCTGCCCCCCCCCCCAAAACCCCACTTCCCTCCCAGAGCTGGGATAGAGCCCAGGAGTCCTGGCTCCCAGCCCCTCTCTCCTTGCTCTATTAGATGCCACTGGGTTTCTTTCTTTCTTCTTTGTTTTTAATGGTGAAGCAGACGTGACTGAATAGTCCATCACCACCAACAATTATGATGTCTCAATACTCGGCAGTTTATACTCTCTTGCTTTGCCCTGTGCCCTTCAGGTAATGTAAGGACGCCTTGCTGCCACTACCCCATTTCCCCGCTATTTTTACTAAATAACAATGTAACTTTTGTTACCTTAAGACATTAGAATGCCTTTATCAAAGCTCTTACGTACCCATCACAGGTAATGATTAGTTCCTTCTGCCCTATAGCGTGTGCATAGTCCCTCCTTGTGTCTATTTATTCAAAAAAGATTTTTGTTTAAGCCACAGTGGCCAGTTAACATGCTAAACAAAGTCACTTCATTGTCCTAGGTCAGGCCCTGAAGAACGTCCTTATCCTCAACTGTAGGGCACAAATCAAAAAATCTTCTTCCTCTTCTTTCATTAGTCCCAATTTTTTTTTGCCATTCCTCTTTTACATTCTTCTGTACTAGACTTTTGAATTCCTGTTCACTCAGAGGCATTTCTATAGCAAGCCTTCCATTTCGTACCACATTTTTAGCTGCTTTCTCATGATCAGAACTTCTATTTTGTCAGTCCCAATGCGACCTGGGACATGGCTACTCTTAGGCAGGTCTACACTGAAAACGCTGCAGTGCTTCAGTGAAGACGCTACTACACTGACAGGAGAACTTCTCCCATCAGTGAAGTTAATCCACCTCCTCGAGAGGCAGTAGCTATGTGGATGGGAGAAGATTTCTTGCTGACATTGCGCTGTCTACACTGGGAGTTAGGTCAGTATAAGTGTGTCACTCCAGGGTGTGGGTTTCTCACACTCCTGAGCAATGTAGTTTTAGCAAAGTTTATAGTGTAGACTGACCAGGGCTTAGTCTGAATTCCAGTCATTCTTCTAAATTGCCTGAATGTTTCTGATGTCTTGGTATGTTTATCTGCCCACAGCACGGACTCCAACTTTATCTTTGTTCTTTAGTTGTTTGTTTTTAATAATGCTTTGTGGTATTTTCTTATTACTTTTATACTTTGTTAGATCTCTACTATGGATTGTCTTTTTTGCTTTTTTATAAGCTTTGTTCCATTCTTTCTATCATTTTTGCACACCTCATTCTACCATGGGAGTGAGGGAGAGGGTTTAGTTTTGGGATACTTACTTCAATATCTTATTTAATAGCAACAGCTACAGTAGCCATAATTCCTTTATTACATTGTCATTGAAATTCTCTGTCATCACTCACACAATGAACATTCACAAAATCAGTAACTTACTTGTAAATAGTTCCCAGGTAGCTTTCTGAAAATACCAGGTGGGTCATTTTTCATTACCTTCAACTCACCTTGTCCTTGAAAAATAATCAATGTAGGCAAATGATCACTCCCATTCCTTCTTCCTTACACATTTTCCAGTTGCATCTATTTGCAATATCTGCTGTTACAATTCCCAGGGCTAAGCACGAAAAACTGTCACCTGCTGCCTTAAATCTAGTTGGGCCACCATTGGTCAAAACCACTAGATCATTTTCAACAATAAACTTTTCCAAGCGTGCACCACTGTTATCAGCTGTCTTACTTCCCCACAAGTTATGACTATTTAGGTCACTGCATATAATACATGGTCTTTTAGTATTCTTCACTATTCCTTGTCATTCCAAACATTCTGATTTCCTACATGGGTTAAAGATAATATAAATCCTTAAAGATTTCTCTTCTGCACTGGGATCTCAACATCATTGTATTTGAGACTTACCTTTTTCTCTGCTGCTATGTAGTGTAATCTTTCCCTTATGAAAGCACAAACACCTCTTCCTCTCCCTAGTTTTTAGTCTTGTCTAAAGGCAATATACCTTGGGATTTTAAAAGCAAGCCATTTAACCAACCACCTGGATACACTGGACATCTAGGTTAGTTTCATTTCCTGGCTATTTTCTTTTAGTTCTTGACCCCATGCTATCAAACTGTGCGCACTCCAACCAAAGATTGTGATCCCCATACGAGGCGTATTTCACTATTAACCTCATTCAAAATTGCATGAATACGGTCCATTGACAAATTGCTAACACACCAGTAGTTTTCCATGGCCTTGCTGTAATTTGATTTTTTTCTGACCCCCCCTCATTTATGATGTGCAGTTTCTCACTTTTATCATAAATGCAGCAACCCTTTCTTTTTTCACTACTAGTATATCATCACCAGTCCTTGTGCAGTGTGTGTTCTATTTTTATAGAGGGAGGCTATGTCGCAGTACCCCTTGTCCTGTGCTGATTCTCTCTCCCTGCTCCACCTGATGTTTTCAGAGCCTCCTTACAGCTTTCACATAGAGATATGTTATTTACAACTTTTGGCTTTTGTGTCTCCTTAGCTTGTTTTGCTGCAATACACCTTCTATCTGCCAGACTGTGATTCCACGGCAGTACACTCAGCCTCTGCCATTTCTGTGCAACTGTCATAGGCATGCTGGCCCCTACCTTGAACATCCCTCGTTTTCCCTTGCCAAACATTTGCTACATGCTCACCCCATTGGCACATATAACATCTTAGGGGAGGGGAGAATATATGGCTTGGTTCTAGAGATCTGAAACCCTAGTGTTATTTTCTCAGGTAGATGCCTGCCCTTAAATGTAACACTGGTCTACAATTTTTGAGAAGTCGTCTGCTTCAGAGATAAAATGTGCTATTTATTATGTATTTTGATGTGCTGAATTCAAATATGACAATTAAAACAACTGATTGGCTACTGTTTCTAAGATATTTAAGTTTTTACATTTTATGTCTATGTATATTGTGTAGATAGTAGAGTTTTAATCATAAATTGTAAACCTAGGTCTTTTCATGTGTTTATGGTTGCTTTACATGATAATATTTCACCTGTCCGGTTTATGTAACACTTTAAAAATCAGCAAAAGGGTTATATAAATAAAATGTATTATGGAACAAAAGGCAAAAAACTATTCTGTACATAGTTTAGTCCTATTCAGTGTCTACTCGGCGCTTCTTGGCTTGTCTCTTGTATTCATTAAATGGAGCATCTCTTGTCACTGTCCAGCAATAGTCTGCAAGCATTGATGGGCTCCATTTGCCCTGATGGCGTTTCTCCATTGTTGCAATGTCCTGGTGAAATCGCTCGCCGTGCTCGTCGCTCACTGCTCCGCAGTTCGGTGGAAAAAAATCTAGATGAGAGTGCAAAAAATGTATCTTTAGTGACATGTTGCAACCAAGGCTTTTGTATGCCTTGAGGAGGTTTTCCACCAACAACCTGTAGTTGTCTGCCTTGTTGTTTCCGAGAAAATTTATTGCAATTAACTGGAAGGCTTTCCATGCTGTCTTTTCCTTGCCACGCAGTGCATGGTCAAATGCATCATCTCGAAGAAGTTCACGAATCTGAGGACCAACAAAGACACCTTCCTTTATCTTAGCTTCACTTAACCTTGGACATTTTCCACGGAGGTACTTGAAAGCTGCTTGTGTTTTGTCAATGGCCTTGACAAAGTTCTTCATCAGACCCAGCTTGATGTGTAAGGGTGGTAACAAAATCTTCCTTGATTCAACAAGTGGTGGATGCTGAACACTTTTCCTCCCAGGCTCCAATGACTGTCGGAGTGGCCAATCTTTCTTGATGTAGTGGGGAATCTCTTGCACGACTATCCCATTCGCAGAGAAAACAGCAGTACTTTGTGTATCCAGTCTGCAGACCAAGCAAGAGAGCAACAACCTTCAAATGGCCACAAAGCTGCCACTGATGTTGGTCATAGTTTATGCACCTCAAAAGTTGTTTCATGTTGTCATAGGTTTCCTTCATATGGACTGCATGACCAACTGGAATTGACGGCAAAACATTGCCATTATGCAGTAAAACAGCTTTATGAATCAATGAACAGTCTCCACTCATCTGGATCGTGAACGATGTTGAGGTCTGCCATCATACCATCGATGTTGTTGCAGGCTACAAGATCACCTTCCATGAAGAAGAATGGGACAAGATCCTTTTGACGGTCACGGAACATGGAAACCCTAACATCACCTGCCAGGAGATTCCATTGCTGTAGTCTGGAGCCCAACAACTCTGCCTTACTCTTGGGTAGTTCCAAATCCCTGACAAGGTCATTCAGTTCACCTTGTGTTATGAGGTGTGGTTCAGAGGAGGAGGATGGGAGAAAATGTGGGTCCTGTGACATTGATGGTTCAGGACCAGAAGTTTCATCCTCTTCCTCTTCCTCGTCTGACTCAAGTGAGAATGATTCTGGTGCATCAGGAACCGGCAGTCCTTCTCCGTGGGGTACTGGGCGTATAGCTGGTGGAATGTTTGGATAATGCACAGTCCACTTTTTCTTCTTTGACACACCTTTCCCAACTGGAGGCACCATGCAGAAGTAACAATTGCTGGTATGATCTGTTGGCTCTCTCCAAATCATTGGCACTGCAAAAGGCATAGATTTCCTTTTCCTGTTCAACCACTGGCGAAGATTTGTTGCACAAGTGTTGCAGCATATGTGTGGGGCCCACCTCTTGTCCTGATCTCCAATTTTGCAGCCAAAATAAAGGTGATAGGCTTTCTTAACCATAGTGGTTATACTTTTGTGATTCAAAAGTCACTTCACCACAAACATAGCAGAAGTTATCTGCACTGTTCACACAAGTACGAGGCATCTCTGCTCACTTTGGCTAAACAGAAATGTGTCCCTTTGGAAACTCAAACACTGACAAATAAGAGAGCACGACACTGTATGATTTCTAGAGCTGATATAGGGCAATTTGTTCAGCAGAGTGATGTAAGCTTCGTTATGATTGCATCATCCATGACTTCTAGGAATAACATGATCCAATTCATATCATGTATGACGCAATACCAGCTTCAGATTGCATCATTCATTGTTTTGCCTAAAAAGCAAGTACTGTCCAAACTCAGTCATAGATTTATTCATAGATCCAGTCAAAGATGTATTTTAGTCATTTCTGGTTTAAATTGAGATCCCTTCCCTTTATAACTCACTTATCCTCCGCCATTCCCAAGTCAAGGGTCGTATATACTGACCCAATAGCATATCTTGAAAACTAGAGCCAATCAACAATTTTAAGCATCATTTTCGTTCTCAGTAACCCAGAATTAGTAAAGTTTGACTACATTTATTTCAGAAGCATTTTGGCTGTAGAGCAGTGTAATCAGCACTGCTGTTGATGACTTGCTGTCTCCTCTGCTAATTAACTTTTATCGCCTCATTGGTCAGTTCTAATGGCACGTCATGTAGTACCTCCTTTGACTTAGGGCTTCTCTACACTGGCAATTAACAGCGCTGCAACTTTCTCGCTCAGGGTGTAAAAAACACACCCCTGAGCGCAGCAAGTTGCAGCGCTGTAAAGCACCAGTGTAAACAGTGCCCCAGCGCTGGGAGCTACGCCCCTTGTTGAGGTGGTTTTTTTAGAGCGCTGGGCGAGCATGACCACACAAGGCACATTAAAGCATTGCCAATGTAGACTAGCCCTCAGTCAAATATCCTGGTACCTGGCAACTTACTGTAACTTTCCCAAGAGTTTCAGGTTTTTTTTTACCAGCCTGCTCTTTGGTTTTACATTCAGCTAAAAGATTCCCCCACCTGGTAACCTGGCTCCTACTATATCTCCTATGCTTTCTTCAGCTACTTTTACTGGGTTAATGTTACCTAATCATATTGCTTTGGCTAGGGATCTTGCCATTATAACATGTTTGGTTTATTTCCTTCCTCAGCTTTGGTTTTTGCTGATATCATCATCAGATGACTTTGCTTCTACTCCTCGTTTCCCTACTTTGCATGCCTTCTCCCCCTGTAAAAGACATTCTTCAGTTTTCAGAGTGACTTTGGGGGTGGGGGGGGTCAGAAAATTTTCCATCTCAGCCCTTCCCCTAGACCAGCCTTTCTAGCCCCACCCTTACTGGGTTCTGACACAAAGGGAGACATGCCTGGGCTGCTGCAATTCGCTTCGGTCCCTGCCCATCAGGAGTGTTTGAGGCGGGCTTAGTTGTGCCTCTGAGCATGATGTGGAAAGGATCCCTCTATAAAAGCCTTTGTGACAGCAATAGGAAGCCATCTGCCAGTGATGCTCTCTGGGGCTGATGTGGTAAGGCTGTTGTGTCTTTGAGATTGTTTTTGCTAAATAAGGTTTTTGCTGGATTTAGTATTTTTTATTGTAGAGGCTGCAGATGTCTTCTGGGGAGAGTGAGGGTATATTCCTTCCCATCCCAATCTATGGTGGGGGTAGGGGGCTTTTCACCTCTGTTTCTCAATAGGAAGAGAGGACTGGGAGTCAGGACTCATGGGTCCTGTCCCTCATCCCTGTGTGCCTTTGAATAAACCACCTCTGTTTCCCTAGCTGTAAAATGGGGACAATATCTTCCCTGAGGTATGTTTGATTCCTTACTGCATGAGGGGAGGGTGTACTGCTCTAAGAATGCTGGTAAATTCAAGATATTCCAGCGTAAGTGTGTAAAATTATTTAGGCTAAAGGCTCCTGCTCCTCTATTTCTAAGGTCAGACGTGGGGAGCTGTTTGTCTCTAATGCAAGGAGGGACTGCAGGGCTGGGGGTGCCCATTCCGAGCCCCAGCTGCACCCCGTGCTGGGCACAGCCTGGAGGATCCCTGCAGCCATTCTGCCTCCCCAGGGTGTTTCTCTCCCTGCTAAACCTCCCCCCCCCCCCCCCGAGATTCCTGAGCCCATGTGCGTCGGAAATCTCTTCCCTAGGGTGAATCCTCGAGGCTGGGATCTGCCCTGCGGGGCGGGCTGGCTCCATTAACCTTGCTCGGTGGAGGTCCCGGGGCCAGGCCCCACAGCTCCCTGGGCACAAGGGGGAGAACGAAGCCAGGCAGTTGTGAGCCCCGGGCCTAAGGGGGGAGAGGCTGGAACAAAAGGCGGGGGGGGGGTCCTGGCCTCCCTAATGCCCCCCTCTCCTGGGGGAGTGGATCATGCCAGCCCTGCTGGCACCAGGCGCTGGGCTCCCCCCTGGGGATTCCGTCCCCTGCGACAGCCGCCTGACGGGCGAAGCGGCGCATGCGCTCTGAAAAACCGAGGCTCGGCGCGTGCGCTCTTAGAAACAGACCCCCGCCCACCCGTAGAGCCAGACGGGGACTCAGCTCGTATTGGTCGGGGCGGCGGCCAATGGGGTGGGGTATAAGCCCGGAAGCGGCCTACGCGCGAGCGAGGAGAGGTTACTGCTGCACCTGGAGCCAAAGGCGGGGCGTGAGCAGCGCGCGCCACCAGCGCCCCGCTCGGGGAGCGGAGCAGCGCCTGGGAGCGGGGGCGGCGATGCAGCTTAGACTGAATTCTAGGACCGGGCGCTGGAGCAGCAGCTGGGCAGCCCCCACCCACGTCCAACACATTTTACCATGGTGGGGGCGGGGGTTACTCTGGCCTTTCCTGGGTGTGACTCACTGAAAAAGTTACTGGGGCTCAGACAGTGATTCCCCCAAGGGGGAGGTTGGTTGTTAGCCGGGGCGTTTCAGAACCCACAGTGGGGGTATCAGGCATCAAGCAGTGGGCACACACATAAGGTCACCTGTGGTCAATTGCTGCTCTGGGGAGAAAAGGTGTCAAGAACACAGTCTCTTAAGATGACTTAGAGCAGGGGTACTCAACCAGGGGTCCAGGGCCTCCCAGCAGGGCCAGCATTAGACTTGCTGGGGCCCAGGGTAGAAAGCCAAAGCCCAACTGCATGGAGCTGAAGCAGAAGCTACATTGTTCAGGCTTTGGCTTCAGCAGAGCCCTTGTTGCATGGGGGGTACCCAGGCAATGGCCCTTAGAGCATGTTGGAAAAGAAAAAGGTTGAGAAACACTATCAATTTGTTCCTGGGTTCACCTGTATGTTAACATCACTTTTCACAGTTATAAAACTACATAAATAAATTTCAATGATTTGAGCATGAGCATATTTACTTGTTATTCCTGAAGTTAAATGGTCAGAGCCACCAACTCCTCTTTAAAGCTACCAAAAAATGTGTGTACACACACCCACCCCTTGGGGCAAATGGCCTGTTCTTAGTCGCCTCCCCGCCTCCCCGCCCCCCCAAAAAAATCCATGGAGGCATCACAGCAAAGTTGACTTGGTGGCCAACAGAATGTAGTAAGAAGAGTGACTATACCAGGGGTTCTCAAACTGGGGGTTGGGACCCCTCAGGGGGTCGCGAGGTTATTACATGGGGGGGTCGTGAGCTGTCCACCTCCACCCCAAACCCTACTTTGCCTCCAGCATTTATAATGGTGTTAAATATATAAAAAGTGTTTTTAATTTATAAGGGGGGGGGGTCGCATTCAGAGGCTTGCTGTGTGGAAGTGGTCACCAGTAAAAAAGTTTGAGAGCCACTGGACTATACTGTGTATAGATCAGAGGATTTGCTACATCGATATCTATGTAGCAGATCTCTGGAAATTTTGACTCCTTTTGAGTGCAGTTGTTATACACAACTCAGTTGCACCAGTGTATGAGTTGGCTTTCACATCTCTTTATTTCATATTTCAAACAGTTACAAATTAGTGCAAATACCCAGGGAACAAGGAATTGAAACTTGCCATTACAATACATGGCTGGATGGCACTGTCAAGGCACGTCTGTTCTCTGCCCTCCCTAAACTCACATCAACTTTTTGTACCATGATAAAACCCCGACAACTTGGCTGTGAAATGGCAGCTGACAGGGTGGGGAAGGGACACCCAGCTGAACAAAGTCTCTCACACACACAAAAATAAATAGGCCCACCCTGCCCCCAGCAGACTGTTTCCCTCTGCCATAGGGGCCAGCCAGGCTCCCTGTGCTCCCCTTGGTATTCATTGGAGAAGGCTGGGAAACTGCATCTGTCCTAGAGCGGGGCCAGACTGGAAGGGAAACCAGCAAAATGTACAAGGGGCAACACAGTGAGGCACTGAGGTAACAGCAGCAGCAGGCAAACCTTGGAGCCCTTTAAGAGGCAGGCAGGCATCCTGGGTAGTATCCCAGCCACAGGACACTGACAAGGACTGTGGAGTGGCCATTTGCCTCTTAGCTGATGCGGCACTTATCTTTGCGGCTGTATTTGCGCCGTCGCAGTTCCAGGCCCCGCTGCAGCCTGGCATCTTCCTCCAAGGCTCTGTGAGGAGAAGGGGGGGAGGGGGAATGCAAGTTAAAACTTAGGGTGCCACGCCTGACCTCAACCCCCCCACCTGAAAGTCATGCCCAGACTCACATTCTCTCCTTGATGTCCAGGTCTCGCACCAGCTCATCCCGCTGGTTCACCAGCGACACCAGTTCCTCCAATAGGAGCTGCTCCCGCCTCTGCTGGGCTTCTGTCTTGAGACATTCTGCAGGGGTTGGAGAGACATCTCAGCTGAGAACCCAGAACAAGAGCCCCCCGTCCCTTCCACAGACTCCCAGTCCCCTTTGCTCTCAGGGGCCCAGCCCTCACCTTCAGTAGCTAACATGGCTCTCAACTCCCGGCTCAGTAGCTCAAATCGTCTTTCCAGGTCCTGTTCTTCCATCCTGGGGGGAGGAGGAGGAGAAAATGGGGGGGGAGGGGAATGTCAGTCCCAAGATTACACATTCTCTCCTCCCCCCCACATGGTTTGGATGATCACCAAAAGCCCAGCCACCACCCTCCCCCCAGGGTCACTCACAGCAGCTGCAGCTGGTCCTGGCGCCGGATCAGTGCATTCTTCTTATTGACCAGTGTGAACCACTCCTGGATCAGCTCCTCCTCCTGGGCCCGGTTTGTGCCTGCAATGGCGGGTGGGGGAGGAGTGGGGTGTGAGTACACTGCAGGAACCAGCAAGTGCCATTTGCACCTGTGTGGCAGTGCAGCAGTGAGTGGTGGTGGTGGGGGGGTGAGCATGGCCCAGTGATGGGATGGGGTCATCCTCTGGCGCATTCCCCAACTTCTCTCCACCCCTGTACACTGCCTGCTCCCTTCAAGCTCAGCTGGAGGTGGCAGGGCAGCAACACAGATGATAGAACATCCATACAGAGCACATTCCCCCCTCCCACCCCATGAGGGGCTCCCATGCCATAACTCCATCACCAAGGGGTCCTGAGCAGTTCCAGAAGCCGCCAGCAGGTGGTACTAAGAGGCCACAATGCTGGAAGGGGTGAGGACACAGGACAGCGCCTGATGATCACTAGTCCCAGCGCCCACAGGGCTGTTGTGTGTGTCCCGGCGCAGCACCTGACTCCATGAGGAAGCGCAGATCCTTCTCCACCACGGCTGCCCGGGCGTCAATCTGCTTCTGCTCATTCTCCAGCGCCTGCAGCTCGGCCACCACGTACTGGCTGGTGTCTTGGAACCGCTGCCAGGGACGCAGGAGGTCAGACCCAGTGCCCCCTCGAGGGGAAAGGCCCTGTGTCCCAGTCCCTGCCACCACCTCCCCCCAATTACCCATCCTTACCGGAACCTCCTCCTCTGCGGTGCTGGTTTCCTTGCTGGGATCCCGGGACGGCTCCTGGGTGCTAGCACTGGAGGAGGGGGCTATCTCTGGTGGGGGAGAAGACAGAGAGAGGCAATTAGATTGGGGTCACGAGAGGCAGTTAAACCCCATTCCCCAGCCCCCCACTGGTGGTGGAGGCCCTGTTGTAATTATTGGGGTGTGAACAATAGCTGCTGAGGGGCAGAGGGCAGCTACTGTATGGTAATTGTGTCTGGCAAATGAGGAGTGTGGGCCCAAAAATCAATGGGCCAACATTGGGGTGTTGGAAATCAGGCCTAAGCGGTGGCCAAAACACAGAGGGGATCGGAGGCCAGCTGGTTGGATGACAGTGGCCAGGAAGGAGAAGCAAGTTTCCCCACCATGGCTGCCACCCCCGCGGGCTCCTGGGACTGGAGGAGGCAGCACAACACCATGGTGCCTCCTTCACCCTAATCCTGAGGGATGCCTGGGGCCAGAGAGAGGGACCCAGCTGATGTCGCCATCTCTGCCGGCTCCAGCTGAATCCCAGCCGCTACCAGCAGAGGTTTAGGGTTGCCCCGAACAGGGGGTTGAGTCCCAACCATCCTGGCTAGTAGCCATTGATGGACCCATCCTCCACGAACTATCTAGTTCGTTTTTTAATATGGATCTATATTTGACCATCAGAACATCCCATGGCAATGAGTTCCACAGGTTAATTGTGTGTTGTGTAAGAAAGTATTTCCTCTTGGCTGTATTAAACCTGTTGCCTATCAATTTCATCAGGTGACCCCATTTCTGTATTTAAGGAAAGGGTAAATAAAACTTCTCAAGTCACTTTTCCCTCACCATGCATGATTGTCTAGACCTCTATCCTATCCCCCCTTAGTTGTCTCTTTTCCAAGCTGAATAGCCCTTATCTTTGTAGCCTCTCCTCGTATGGAAGCTGTTCTTTCCCTCTGATCATCTTTCCAGCCCTCCAGTGGCACTCTATCGTTTTTGACACCAGAACCCGACACACTATTCGAAGTGTGGACGTACCATGGATTTGTATAGTGGCAGTATGATATTTTCTATCCCTTTCCTAATGATTCCAAACAGCCTGTTAGCCTTTTTGGCCGTTGCTGTGTACTGAGCTGAAGTTTTCAGAGAACTCTTCACAATGACTCCAAGATCTCTTTCTTGGGGGTAACAGCTAATTTAGACCCCCACCGTTAGACATGAGAACTTGGGGTTATTTTTGCGTGTGCATTACCTTGCACTTATCAATGCTGAATTTCATCTGCCATTTTGTCGCCCACTCACCCCATTTTGTGGGACCCCACTCCAGTAACTCTCCCGCCCCTTCTTTTTCTGTCTTTTTAATACAAGGTTAAAGGGATTTTTAATTGAGTATTTGCCCTTGGAATAAGCAGGCTGAGGTCTCCCAATTCCACACCCTGAGCCTGGGTTAGCACTTTAGTGTTGTGCAGTGACAGGGATCTGCTAACACCTTGGACATTCTGGACCTGCAGTGTGTCAAAATTAACACAACCATCCTACTCCCCCTTAAGGATCCATCTTGCCCCTTTGCCCCAAAACCTGATGCTGCTAAATAAGGCAGACCCTAAAGAAAACCCAGGCTCACCTGGGGGCTGCTGAGTCCTAGCGGAAGCAGGGGGTCCTGCCTTGAGGGTCATCATGCCTTCACGGTCATCCTGGTGGAGAAAAAGGATAGGGGACATTATAATAATAAACCAACTCCCATGAGACCCTACCGTAACAAACCAGTCTATGCAGCTGCAAGAGATTCTACAATAACAAATTGCACAGCACAACCCCAGTGCCCCCAAGAGACCCTACAATAACAAACCAGCATGCACAGCCATAGTATTTATGAGACACCCTACAAAAACAAACCAAAGCTCCCAGGAGAACCTACAATAACAAACTTGTGCATGCAGCCCCAAGAGACCCTATAATAATAAATTGCTAGGGTTGTACATGTTAATTTGTTACTATAAGGACTCATGAGGCTGCATGCGCTAGGTTGCTATTAGAGTATCCCAGGAGGGAGGGTCTTTCATAAATACTAGGACTATGTATGCTGTTTATGAGCTACCCTATAATAACAAACTAGTGCTCCTGGGAGAGACTACCATAACAAACGAGTGCATGCAGACCCTACAACAACAAAGTAGTGCCCTGGAGAAACCCTGCAATAACTGAGCCCCTTCCCGTTCCCCACTCACCGTTCCTAGCCAATCAGGCCTCCTCCGTGGTGTCTCCCCTGGGGGGCCACCTGCTTCCCCCTCGTCCATCGACAGTGACTCGCTCTTGAGCCGCGAGCGCCGCTTCTTGAGCAGGTCTGCATCACGCACGTGGGAGAAGCCCGACTTGCTGCCATGGGAGCGTGGTGGGGCCACAGGGCCCTGGCTGCCCGTGGACAGCGAGCGCTGCAGGGATCGCTCGGCCTGGTCTGGCGCTTCCCCATTCCGTACAGACTGACGCTTCAGCCGTGGAGGGGGCACCAGCTTCTCGTCACCATTAGCCGGCACCTTCCCAGCATCTTCTGGGGCAAGAGGCTCTGCCTCTGGTTTCTTGGCCGATTGGGACATTGCACCATTGACCAATCCTTTCCCAGCATCCTTTGCGGCTTTGCTCCCTCCATCCTTTGGGGTGGGTGTCTCTGCCTCTGGACTCATGGCTGGCTTGGTTGTCGCACCATTGATTGGCACCTTCCCAGCATCCTTTGTGACAGAGGGCTCCACCTCTGCTTGCACAGCTGTTTGGGATATGGCGCCATTTACAGTCACTTTCCCAGCATCCTTTGCATCACCTGTCTTGGCATCAGTCCCAGCATCCTTTGGGGCGGTGCGTTCTGCCTCCAGTTTCTTGGCCAATTCAGCTCCTCCTGTCACAGTTTTATTGGCTGCTGCCTTCCCATCATCCCTTGCAGCAGGAGCAATGCTCCCAGGCTCCTCGGGTCCCCTTGCGGCACCTTGGAAGCGCTCGGCATAGAAGCGGGCGGGGTCAATGGAGAAGGTGGGGTCCGAGTCGAACTTGCCCACCTTGTAGGTGCTCTGGCTGCTGTGGTTGGCGATCTGCACCACGTTCAGCTCCTGGCCCGTGAAGAAGGCCCGGATCTGGCACAGGTAGGTCATGACGATGAGCTTGTCAGGCACAGTCAGGAACACCATGTCGGCCGGCTCCAGCACCCGCGAGATGCCCAGGGAGGCAAAGCCGTCGTAGGCCTGGGGGGGAGGGGACAAACAGGGAGGTGTGACTAACCCCAATATCCAGCCCCCTCCCTGAGTTAGGGATAGGACCCAGGAGTCCTGATGCCCCATGGTCATCCCCCCAGCCCCCATGTGCTCTGATCACCAGGCCACATACACCGCAGCCTATACTCCCATCATATCCCCCCTCAATCACCTCTTTTCTAAACTAAACATACACAGCTCCTTTAGCCTTCACTCATATGGCTTGCATTCCATCCCATGGTGGGGAGTTCCTAACCCAGGGGGAGGGAGTCTCCCCAACCCAGATCTTCTCCAGGGGAGCGGACTCCTGTTCATAGGAAGAGCCAGGTAATAGTAACTGGGGATTTGATTATTAGAAATATAGATGGCTGGCTCTTTGATGACTAGGAGAACCACATTTGGCTGAATTCAAACCAGCGGGGCCGGATGCTATTCGCCCCAGGGTACGGAAGGAATTAGCTGAAGAAATCTTGGTGCCACTGGCAATAATATTTGCAAACTCATGGATGACAGGAGAGGTCCTGGAAGACAAGAGAAGGGCTAACGTAGAAAGGGGAAAAAGGAGGAGCTGGGGAACTACAGACCAGTCATCAAAACCTGAGAGCTACTAGAGCAATGTATAAAACATTCAATTTGCGAGTACCTGGAGGATGAAGAGATGATAACTAGCAGCCAGAAAGGATTTACCAAGAACAAATCATGCCAAACCAGCTTCATTTCCTTCTTTGACAGGGTAACTGATTTGGTAGACGTGGGGGATGTGGTAGACATAATATACCTGGACTTCAACAAGGCTTTTGACACAGTCCCACAGGACATTCTGATAGATAAGCTTTAGAAATGCGGGCTCGGCAGAACTACCATTAAGTGGATACATAATTGGGTAAACAAACGCAAACAAAGAGTAACTATGAATGGGATGATGTCGGACTGGAGGAAGGTGTCAAGTGGGGTTCCACAGATTGCTGTTCTGGGCCCGGTATAGTTTAACATCTTTATTAATGACCAGGGATGTAGGAATAGAGAGCATACTGATCAGACTTGCTGATGACAAAAAGGGGGAGGGGGGGGATTGCCAATACTTTGGAGCACAGAGCTAAGACTCAGAGGGATCTTGATAAATTGGACGACTGGGATATAGAGAACAAATGAAATTCAACAACGACAAATGTAAGGTGCTACATTTAGGGAAGAAAAACCAAATGAACAAATACAGAATGGGGGATAACTGGCTTGGCAGGATCTGGGAGTTGTGGTGGATTACAACCTCAACGCGAGTCAGCAATGCGATGCTGTTGCAAAAAAAGCAAATGCAATTTTAGGCTGCATTAACAGAGGCATAGCATGCAAGTCACAGGAGGTGATAGTACCTCTCTACTCAGCACTGGTTAGGCCTCAGCTGGAGTACTGTGTCCAGTTTTGGTCACCAATGTATAGAAAGGACGTGGAGAAAGGATCCAGAGGCAATGTTCCCTCTAATTTTTGACAGGCCGTGTGCGCAAAAAATTTCTTCTGTGCAAATTTTTGTGCTTCTGTGCAAATTATTGTGCGTGCGGTGTTTCGCCATGTACGCGGTGTTTAGGATCTGTGTGTGTGTGCACACGCGCACAGCTTACAGGGAACAGTGTCCAGAGGTGAGCAACAAAGATGATCAAAGGGATGGAATGCAAGCCATACGAGTGAAGGCTGAAAGAACTGGGTATGTTTAGTTTAGAAAAGAGGAGATTGAGGTAGGACATGATGGCGGTCTTCAAATACTTGAAAGGCTGCCCTAAAAAAGATGGAGAAAAGTTGTTCTTTCTTGCCACAGGGGGTAGGACAAGAGGCAAAGGGTTCAAACTACAGCATAGCAGATTTCAATTAAACCTCAGGAAAAACTTCCTAACTGTAAGAACAATAGGACAATGGAACAGTTGCCTCCAGAGGGTGTGGAAACTCCTTCGCTGGAGGTTTTCAAAAGGAGGCTGGATAGCCGTCTGTTGTGGATGGTTTAGACACAACAAATCCTGCATCTTGGCAGGGGGTTAGACTAGATGACCCTGGCGGTCCCCTAATATTCTATGGTGAATTGGCTGCTAGGTGTGAAGGTTGCGGACCTCTTGAGACATCCAGACAGACTCATGTGCAGTGCTGGGAAGGAGCCGGTGGTCATGGTACATGTAGGTACCAATGACATAGGGAAGGATAGGAGAGAAGCCTGGGAGGCCTAATTTAGGCTGCTAGATAAGAGATTAAAGTCCAGGACCTCCAAGGTAGCATTCTCTGAAATGCTTCCAGTTCCACGCGCAGGGCCAGTTAGACAGGCAGAACTGCAGGGTCTCAATGCGTGGATGAGACAATGGTGTAGGGAGGAGGGGTTTAGGTTTATATGGAACTGGGGAACCTTTTGGGAAAGGAGGAGCCTATACAGGAAGGATGGGCTCCACCTACACCAAAATGGAACCAGACTGCAGGCATGTAAAATTAAAAAGGTGGAAGAGGAGTTTTTAAACTAAGGGCTGGGGGAAAGCCGACCAGTGTGGAGGAGCACAGGGTTCGGACAGACACATCCCTTAGGGGGGGATCTATGAATGGAGATTCTCTATGTCCTAGTACGGAGGAGAGAATAGAAGTTGATAAAGTAGAGGCAGGAACTGAAGAGAATCAGTCAAAGGAAAGAGAGTCCCATTCAGTTACATCACATGAAGGCAGACAACTGAATATTGACAAATTGTGTAAGTGCTTGTACACAAATGCTAGAAGTCTAAACATTAAGATGAGTGAACTGGAGTGCCTGGTACTAAATGAGGATACTGATATAATAGGCATCACAGAAACTTGGTGGAATGATGATAATCAATGGGACACGGTAATACTAGGGTACAAAATATATAGGAATGACAGAGTAGGTCGTTCTGGTGGGGGAGTGGCACTATATGTGAAAGAAAGCATAGAATCAAATATAGGGAAAATCTTAAATGCACCAAACAGTCTATCCATAGAGATTCTATGGCAAATTCCATGCTTGAATAATAAGAGAATAGCACCGGGAATATACTGACCACCTGCCCAGGAAGGTGATGGTGACTGTGAAATGCTCAGGGAGATTAGAGAGGCTACAACAACAGAAAACCCAATAATAATGGGGGATTTCAACTATCCCCATATTGACTGGGAACATGTCACCTCAGGGCGGGATGCAGAGATAAAATTTCTAGACGCCATTAATGACTGCTTCTTGGAGCAGCTAGTCCCACACTGGGAGAGGCAATTCTTGATTTAGTCCTAAGTGGTGCACACGATCTGGTGCAAGAGGTGAATATAGCTGGACAACTTGGTAATAGTGACCATAATATATTTAAATTTAACATCCTTGGAGGGGGGGTGGAATACAAAAGAAACCCACCACAGTAGCATTTAATTTCAAAAGGGGAACTACACAAAAATTAAGCTAGTTAAATGGAAATTAAAAGGAACAGTCACAAGAGTGAAATGCCTGCAAGCTGCATGGAAACTTTTTCAAAACACCATAATAGGGGCTCAAACAAAACGTATATCCCAAATTAAAAAAAAAAAAACAGCAAGAGAACCAAAAAATGCCACCATAGCTAAACAACAGGGTAAAAGAGGTGGTTAGAGACAAAAGACATCTTTTAAAATATGGAAGTCAAATCCTACTGAAGAAAATAGAAAGGAACATAAACTCTGGCAAGTCAAGTGTAAAGGTATAATTAGGCAGGCCAAAAAAGAATTTGAAGAGCATTGGCCTTGTCTGCCTTGCAAAAGCTAGCAAAAGACATAAATACTAACAATAACTTTTTTTAAGTACATCAGAAGCAGGAAGCCTGGCAAACAATCAGTGGGGCTACTGGACAATCAAGGTGCTAAAGGGGCACTCAAGGCAGACAAGGCCAATGCAGAGAAGCTAAATGAATGCTTTCCATCAGGCTTCACAGCAGAGGATGTGAGGAACATGGGCTAGCCCCTCCCACCCCCAGCATTCTGGACGGGCGGTGCGCAGTCCCCCCCGGCCCCTCTGAGCGCTGGGTGGGCAGCGGGTGGAACCCCCCAACCCCTCAACACTGGGAAGTGTGCAACCCCCCCAGCCCTCAAGCTCTAGGCGGGCAGGCCAGTGGAGCATGGACCCCCAGCCACGGGCAGCACACAGCCCTCCCCAGCCCCCAAACGCCGGGTGGGTGACGCACGGCCCTCCAGCCCCCGAGCACTGGCTGGGGGGCGCACAGCCCCCAGCCCCAGCACCTGCAGCCACCCTGAGCACAGGGCGCGCAGCCCCAGTGCCAGCATGCACTCCCCTCCCCCAGCGCAGCCCCAGCCACCCCAAGTCCCAGCCACAGGCCGGCTGCAGCCACCCTAGCCCCAGACCCAGCACCCTGAAGACGAGCAGCCTGCCTGGGCTGGGGCCAAGGGAGACGGGCAAACAGGATAGGGCCTTCCGGGTGGAGCATGGGCAGGGCCACGCCGGGCTGTTTGGGGAGGAAAATACGTGCTGCCCATGGTGAGGAAGATCATCACAGCTGAGCCATTCTTTTTAGGTGACAAATCTGAGGAACTGTCCCAGATTGAGGTGTCAATAGAGGAGGTTTATGGAACAAACTGATAAACTAAACAGTAATAAGTCATCAGGATCAGATGGTATTCACCCAAGAGTTCTGAAGGAATTCTAATATGAAATTGCAGAACTACTAACTGTGGTATGTAACCTATCACTTAAATCAACTCTGTACCAGATGACTGGAGGATAGCTAATGTAACATTGATTTTTAAAAAAGGTTTCAGAAGTAATCCCGGCAATTACAGGCCAGTAAGCCTAACTCCAGAACCAGGCAAATTGGTTGAAACTATAGTAAAGAACAGAATTATCAGACACATAGATGAACATATGATGCGGAAGAGTCAACACGACTTTTGTAAAGGGAAATCATGCCTCACTAATCTACTAGAATTCTTTGAGGGGGGTCAACAAATGTGGTCAAGGGTGATCCAGTGGATATAGAGTACTTGGACTTTCAAAAAGCTTTTGGCAAGATCCCTCACCAAAGGCTCTTAAGCAAAATAAGCTGCCACGGGATAAGAGGGAAGGTCCTCTCATGGCTTGGTAACTGGTTAAAAAACAAAGGGTATGAATAGATGGTCAGTTTTCACAGTGGAGAGAGGTAAATAGTGGGTGTGACATTTTATACCTTGGGGGAGCATCCTGGAACCCCCATATTTCTCATTTTTATATAATCACGATCTTACATATAAAGCATGCCTTGTAAGGTATCAGGGGAAAGGTTATGATCTGCTGAAAGTCATTTCTCTATCCATATATGTATATCATTAATGTATATGAAGTCATGAGAATCGTGTTGTATGGTTGTCACTAAAACATGCTGTAAATTGGGGACTCAGTCAGATATTAGCTCCCCAGAGGCAACAGCAAGGAAAGTAACCAAACGTCCCATCTACAACCATTGTCCAGCAAGGGAGATACAATTCAATGACTCACCTGCATGAGGCCACACCAGGGGAATTGCTCAGCCTTGCCTGGAGACTCAGCAATGACCCCCAGACATGCCTGGACTTGTGTTTTCCAAGCACGTGGACTGAGGGTATAAAACCGAACACAGGGGGCCCATGCTGGGCCTTTCTCATTCACCCACCTATGCTGCAAGCAACAAGGACACTGAAGACTCCAACTGAGGGGACTGACCCAGATTTCAGGTGTGAAATCTGTGTACTATGAACTGCAATATCCAGTGGGGTGAGAAAAACTGCTTAATCTAGATGTTGCCCAGTCTAATAGAGTTGAGAGTTTAGACTGCGTGCTTATATTTTATTCCTTTTGGTAACTAACTCTGACTTTTTGCCTATTACTTAATATCACTTTAAATCTATATTTTGTAGTCAATAAATCTGTTTTACTGTTTATCTTTATCAGTGAGTTTGTATGAAGTGTTTGGTAGATCTGCTCAGGTTTTGCACAGGCTGGTGTGTATCCACTTTCCATTGATGAAGTGGTGAACCAGTTAATAAATCTGCATTGCTCATCTTGAGCAGTGCAAGACGGTATATTCCTGGGGTACAGTGCTGGGAGCTGGGGGGATTTGGCTGGTGCCTTTCTCTGTGTGATTCGTGAGTGGCTCTGGGAGATTCATGCAATCTAGCTGGGTGTGGGGCTCCACATGCGATTGTGCTGAGTGATAACAGCACCTGGAGAGGTTTGCTGCTGGTCATTAGCAAGGCATTGTGAGAGACAACACAGGCTGGAGAGAGTTCAGGGGGCACAGCGCTCCCACAGTCCCAGGCTGCACCCCGGGGATCCCGTCACAGTGGGGTCCCCCAAAGATCTGTTCAACATAGTCATAAATAATCTGGAAAAGGGGGTAAGCAGTGAGAGTGGCAAAGTTTGTAGACAATATAATATTACTCAAGATAGTTAAGCCTAAAGCAGACTGCGAAGAGCTACTAAGGGATCTCACAAAACTGGGTGTCCGGGCAACAAAAGGGCAGATGAAATTCAATGTTGATAAATGCAAAGTAACGCACATTGGAAAACATGATCCCCACTATACATACAAAATGATGGGGTCTAAATTAGCTGTTACCATTTAAGAAAGAGATCTTGGAGTCATTGTGGAGAGTTCTCTGAAAACATCTGCCAATGTGCAGCAGCAGTCAAAAAAGCTAACGAATGTTGGGAATCATTAGGAAAGGGATAAATAATGAGACAGAAAATAGCATAATGCCTCTATATAATTCCATAGTATGCCCACACCTTGAATACTGCATGCAGTTCTCTTCACCCCATCTCAAAAAAAAAAAAAAAAAAGAATTGGAAAAGGTAAAAAGAAAGGCAACAAAAATGATTAGGGGGGTGGAACAGCTTCCATATGAGGAGAGATTAAAAAGACTGGGACTGTTTAGCTTTGAACAGAGATGACTAAGGGGGATATGATAGAGGACTATAAAATCATGACTGGTGTGGACAAAGTGAAAAAGGAAGTGTTATTTACCCCTTCACATAACGGTTGGGAGGGGGTTGGGTCACCCAATGAAATCAATAGACTGCACGTTTAAAAGAAACACAAGAAAGAACTTCTTTACGCAACACACAGTCATCCCGTGAAACACATTGCCAGGGGGTGCTGTGAAAGCCAAAGGTATAACTGGATTCAAAAAGAATTTGATAAGCTGATGGAGGATAGGTCCCTCAAGATGGTCAGGGAGACTACCCCATGCTCTGGGTGTTCCTAAGCCTCTGCCAGCCAGGAGCTGGGACTGAACACAGGAGGACCACTTGGTAAATTGCCCTGTTCTGTTCATTCCCTGAGAAGCACCTGGCACCAGTCACTGTCGGAAGACAGGATACTGAGCTAGATGGACCATTGGGATGAGTCAGTATCACCAGTCTTATGTTCTTACAGTCTCCTTCCCCACCACCTGCCGGGGTCCCCCAACTTACCAGCTTGTTATTCTCTTTGATAGCGAGAGGGTCCAGGGTCTCATAATTGCTGGAGGGGGGGCAGACAGACACGACAAAGATAGATCCTGCTTAGTGAATGGGGTCTCTTGAGTCCCCACCCCACCTCCACTTGCCTCTCTGAGACACTCCCCCCTCCATACCAAGACATGGCCTCCCCCACAACACACACGTCTCCTAGTGCCCCTCAATCCTGACCTACAACCCCCTGCTATCCCAGCCCCTGGCTCCCCGCACTGCCCCTCTGCCCCAGGACTCACATTTTCTCTGGGTGGAAGTGGTGCAGGATGGCACAGAACGCCAGCCCGTTGCGCCAGGAGGTGGTGAAGTTAGTGACCCGGACACCCCGGTAGCCAGCCGTGACATTCTGGCACCATTCCAGCAGCGACTGGCTGCAGCTGACCAGGCCTGGGCTGGTTGCTGGGGGCTCCTCCTAGGAGATAAACAGGGGATGGGGTGGGATATGGGTCGGGGAGGTGCTGGATCACCCCACACCAGGCAAAGCACCCCCACACCAGCACTGGCCAGCCATACTGCCCTCCTGGCTCCCCAACTCTCCTGCCTGCATAACCCCACCACCACCACCCATCACCAGGACCTCCCCCATGATTAGGGATCCCTCACACCCACAGGCACCAAGTCACCCCCTTGCCCCATGGCAGCCAGGAGTGAAGGGCTGGGGCTATATGGGACAAAGACCCAGCCAAGTCCCGGCTGTTGCACCCTCCCCTTCCCACTGCTAGGCAAGGGTGTTCTCCAGGCTGGGCTTGGCCCAGGGCTCACTGGCAGCTGGGATCCAGCCAGCCCCATGCAGCACAGTGAGCAAGCCGGATGCAGGGCAGGGGTCTGTGGGCCACACAGTAAGGTGGAGGGGGTTAGTGAGGGGACTGCGGGCCCTGAGGATCCATCTCCAGGTGTTATCCTCAACCCCGATTAAAGGGGAGAAGGCAGTTAGCCCACGATGAGTTTTATCCCCTCCACACACCCCAATTAAAGGCTTTATCCTTGTAGCAATGCTGTGGGTCTGTCTGTCCTTCCACAGCCCCCCGCACACACACACAGCCCCTAGGATTAGTTGAAAGCAAGGGCGGGCAGGCAGCCATGGCAGCTGGCAGGGCTGGGGGGCACAAGCATTCGCTGTCCCTACCTGGGCCGCCTCCTGCCCTATGCTATCCTGGGCAGCGCCGCAGGGCGGGGGAGATGGCTCCCGCCCGGACGCCTGGGTCCCCTCGTTGGATGATGGGCTGGCACTCCTCTCCCGGGCAGGGTGGGTGGGCGGGAGGCTCAGGGTGAAGCGGCACTGTGAGACGTAAGGCTCAGTGAAGGGGGACGGGGGGCCCAGGATGGGCGCATCCTGGGGGGGCATCAGTGCGAGGGCTGCAGCCTGTCTGCTGCTCCTTCCTGGGGCGGTGCGGGTGGCCAGCTGGTCTGTGCAGAGCCCTGACTGCGTCTCCAGAGGGGGCCCTGCCCCACTGGCATCCTCCTTGCTGGGCAGGGAGCCCACAGCCCCACCACGCTCTCTGGAACCCGCTGCCTCCTCCGGCCCAGCCCTCTCCAGCAGGGGCTCAGGTGTGCTGGGGGTGGCACCCCCGGGCACTGTACCATCGGCTCCCGGGCTCTCCATGGCACCCTCCAGCTGGGCAGGAGCCTCCAGAGATGGGGTGTCCGCTACTACTGACAGCACCTCACCTCCGCACGGCCTGCCGGCCGCCTCTCCCCCTGCCAGACCTCCGGCCACCTCTCCCGCTGCCGGACCTCCGCACGGCCTGCCGGCCGCCTCTCCCCCTGCCGCACCTCCGCACGGCCTGCCGGCCGCTTCTCCCCCTGCCAGACCTCCGGCCGCCTCTCCCCTTGCCACACCTTCGCATGGCCTGCCGGCCGCTTCTCCCCCTGCCAGACCTCCGGCCGCCTCTCCCCCTGCCGCACCTTCGCATGGCCTGCCGGCCGCCTCTCCCCCTGCCTCCTCCAGCCTGCCTCTCTCCAGCCGGGCTGGGACCTCCACAGGCAGGGTGTCCGCTGTTACTGAGTGCACCGCACCGCCACCCGGCTTGCCAGCTGCCTCTCCCCCTGCCCCTTCCAGTCTGCCCCACTCTGGCCAGGCTGGGATTGCCCGCCACAGTCCATCTCCTGCTCCTGCCTTCATCACACTGCTGGGCACCTCCCCAGCACCCTGTCCCACCACGTCCTCCGACCGACACCTCCATGGCTTGGGGGGGGCCATCAGAGAGGGTGCATCGCCTGCCCCCCCCTGCACAGCAGCCCCCGCAGCATCCTTCCAAGCTGCCCTTTCTGCTCCTGGCCTCTCTGGCTGGGATGCTGCCCTAGGTCTCTCTCCTGCTGCCCTGTGCTGCTCCAGCTTGGGGGGCGTCGCTGTGGGAGCCAGGTCTGGTGCTGGGCTTGGCCAGAATCCTCGCCCAGAATCCTCCTGTGCCACCAGCTCTGTTCTGTGCCCCTCCAGCAAGGGCACAACTTCCGCTACGCTCTGAGCAGCGCCCCCACGCGCCTTCCTGTCTGCCCTGCGGTTCTCCCGTTCTGCTGGCTCCTCCAGCCTGCCCCTCTCCAACTGGCCTGGGATCGCCTCCATCACCTCTCTGGATGCCTCCCTGGCACCCTCTCCAACCACATCTTCTGACCGATACCTCCACGGCTTGGGTGGGCCCACCAGAAAGGCTGCATCTCCTCCCCGCCCCCGCACAGCAGCTCCCCCAGCATCCTTCCCGGCTGCCCCATCTGCTGTCAGCCTCTCCAGATGGGACGCCCCCCTGGGACCCTCTCCTGTCACCCTGCCCCATTTCTCTTTGAGGGGCACCACCACAGGAGCAACAGCACCCCCGACGCTTGGCCAACCAGTAGCATCTGCTGCTGCCGCTGCCTTCTCTCCCTGTCTGCCCCACGGCACCGTGGGCAGCCCCACCACAGACGACAAGGCCAGCAGCGCAGCGGCTGAGGGCACACCCGCCCCCAAGCCGCTCCTGGCCAGGCCGATGCCCTCCCCAGCAACAACGGCAGGTCCTGGTGCATCCTCATCGAGGTACATCACTACAGAGATGCCCGGAGACGCCGAACGGGCCCGCCTGTCCCTCCGGGGCCGGGGCAGCGGCTTCGGCCGGACTGGCAGTTCTGCTGACCTAGGCCGGGCTAGCCGGGCCCTGGCAGGCACCGCTGGCACAGGCAGAGAGGCTGCGGGTCGAGGGCCCTGCTCTGACTTTGCTGCTCCCAATTTGAGCTGGGAGGGAGGCGGTTTGGCACCTTCCCATCGGCGTCTCTGGATGGAGGGTACCTCGGGGGGTGGAGCCGTGGGCGCAGCGGGTTCCGGCAGGAGGGGTTTCTTATGCCGTGGGGCAGGGACAGGGCTCTCCGCCCGGGGCATCCAGATGTCACTGGGCCTGGAGGGAGAGACAAAGGGGACAAAAGGGGAGTTGGTCTCATCGTGAGGGCAGAGCTGCCTCCTGGGGGGATTTCTCATCCTCCCAACTTGACAATGAGCCCAATCTTCTCAGCACGGGGACTGAAAGGCCCAGGAACAGACACCAGGCATCCTGGCTCCCTGAACCCCTCTGCTCTAACCACCCCACCCCCCAGATCCAGGGATGGAACCCGGGAGTCCTGGCGTCCAGCCCCTCCCCCCCCAACCCACTAGACCCCACTCTCTCTACACTCCACTTGGAATATTGAAAATGTCCGCTAAACACAGGAGTTCCTCAGCACAGATGAGCAGCTTTGGGATATTCCGAGCCAGCCCATCCCTACCATGGGGTCAGATCACAGCCAGCGCCCCCTAGAAGGGACACACCCCATTTCCCACCCCTCTGAGCCTGCCAGTCCCCCACCCTGGTGCTGGATCACAGGCAGCGCCCCCTAGAGGGGACAGGCCCCGTGTCCCATTCCCTGCCCCACCCCCCAAACTTCCTCCTTTGTTAATCTGCTCGGCTCAGTAGGGACAGCAGTTTCCTGTAGCGCCAGCTGCGTCCCTTCCCCCACCCCTCTGGAAGGGGCAGAGCTGGCAGCCCGGCCTGCAGCTCCCTTCCTGGGCAGGGGAAGTGCGGCTTCCTCCTTGGGTGGGAACATGCTCTCTTCCCTGCGCGGGGGAGGGGACTGGCAAACCTCCTGAAGGCAGAAGCGAAACCAACACAGGGTGGCTGGGTTTATCCATAAGCAGCTGGGCACTAACTTTTTCCCACCACAACGCCATCACCCACGCCACCCTGCCCACTACTTCCAATCGCTGGACCCCCCCCCCCTCCCAGAGCCAGAACAGAACGCAGGAGTCCTGGCTCCCAGCCCCCTGCTCTAACCACTAGACCTCCACACCCCTCCCAAAGCCAGGATAGAAGCCAGGGCTCCAGACTCACCTGCCCTTGGTGTCACTCCCTGATGCCGGCCGCTTCATCAAGGCTGCTGCTTTCTCCTCCTCTTCAACCCTGGGGTTGCCACCACGTCGTCCCGTCTCCTGCGAGGGGCCTGTGCCTGGCTTGTGGGCCTGATCCGGGACTTGGGCCCCCGTCTCCCCCTTAGCGCCTGGTTCCACAGCCCCTGCAGCTCCCATTGGGTTCCCACCGGCTGCCATGTTCTGCCCAGCCCTCCCGGCCTGGCCTGCACCACTTACTGGGGGGGGCCCCATCAACTCTGGGGGAGGGGAGGGTGCTGCTCCCTGTAGGACCAGCTCCAGGGCTGGGTGGGGGGTGTCCCTCAGGGGGGCATCTGGGGTGTCGGCCACTCGGACAGTTTCCTCCTTGGCAGAGCCTGCAGGAGAGGAGAGAGGATCCCAGGAGTCAGAGACTGGGGGCAATGGAAGTGGGTGACAACTAGACAGAACTTCCCCATATCCCTGCCCTGAGGGAGTTGGTGGGAAGCTCTCAGACTCCCCCTCTCCTCAGGTCACTAGACCCCACTCCCTTCCCAGGGCTGGGCTAGAACTGAGGTGTCCTGACTCCCAACCTGCCCCTGTTCTAACCACTAGACCCTGTGCCCCTCCCAAACAGAACCCAGGAGTCCTGGTGCCCAGCTCAGGGCTCTTGCACCCACTGTTGACTTACCTGCCTCTCGGGGTGTCCCACGGGGGGTTGCTCTCCCAGCTGCTGCCCTGCTGGTCCCTGGGGCAGAGGGATTCTCCTCTTCCTCAGCAAGAGTGTTGAGCTCTCGCGATGTGTCTGGGGGTGGGGGAGGGGGGAGTGAGGGAATGTGGAAGGCGGCAGGGAGAGAAAGAGAGAGAGATGTAGCGGTTTGCTGCCTGCTCTGCACCCCACCTGCCCCAAACCCCACTTGGCGGGATGGTCCTACCTGTGAAATAGCCCAGCAATATGGTCTGAATGAAACCTACAGTGCGGGACACAGACGGACAGCCAAAAGTGGTGGAGACAGACAGACAGGAGAGAGAGAGAGAGAGAGAATGACCAACCCCAAGACAGCACAGCTGCCCCGGGGAGTGGGGACAGAGCCGCCAGTCCCAGGGGACAGACGGGACCTCAGGCACTGCCCTCCAGCAAAGAGAAGCCTAGAGAGTGCCCCCTGCTGGAAGGCAAAGAGACACTAGAAGCTACTATCAGGAGCCGCAGCAATAGTGGAGCTGAGGGAACCCCACCAAATAGCAACCAAGGCAAACCGCAATTACGAATGGACCAGGGTGGGAAAGCAGGGGGCTGTGGGACAGGACTGAGGGGCACCAGCAGAGCTGTATGTGGGGGAGCCCAGGGCTGGCATAGCAGGTGGCTGCGGGTCGGGAGCGAGGGGCACCAGCAGGGCTGATGGGGAAGGGAGGACCCCTCAGGACTGGCTGGCTGGGCCCACCTGTTGGCGCTGTGCCCTGGCTGCTCCCATCCTCTTGCCGCGCCCTCCTGGCTGCCTCTTCGTCCTCGTCGCTTTCGGCGAAGTCATCCAGGTTGCCGATGTCGCTGGGTTTGACGCTCATGAGGCTGGCCAGGCTTTGCATGTCCTCGTCCCTGGGGGGAAGGCACAGTGTAAGGGGGGAACCCTCTGTGGGGCCACAGGGCAGGGGGGGTCACGGTAAGGTGGGACAGTGCTGCCCCATTTCCCTTCCCCCCTCCAGCCTGGCATGACCCTTGCAACCATTCACACCGTCCCTCTGGAAACATGGGGCTTTCCTAAGCCACAGGCGACGGCAGCCCCACCCCCACCTCTGTGGCCGTTACTGGCAGGGGAGGGGACTGTTTAAACGATACACCAACTGTGGCCAGGTGGCAGACATCCTGCTATTAAAAACTGCCAAGGTGGCCTCTCTAAACCAGCCTCTTTCTCAACAGTGGTGCCAATGTGGCCACCCGGAGAGACCCTCTAACGAAGATGGCTGCCCCCTGATGCCCTCCTCGCCCATGCCAAGATGGCTGCCTATGCCACCCTCTTCCCCTGCAGCCATGCCAAGATAGTCGCCCTCAGGCAGCCATCTTCCTGCACCAAGACGGCTGCCAAGAGCACCCATCCTCAGTCAAGTCTTTTGCTCTTTGCCCAGCCCTTCTTTGGGCCAAGCCCCCGCGCTGCCCCCCCTGCCAGAGCAGCATGGAGAGGGAAGTGCAAGCCAGAGCCCCTCCATGCCCACCCCCTCCCGCCAAGGGACACTGCTGTTCCCAGACAGGCCTGTTTCCGTAGGCCCCACATTATTGATAGAACTCACGTGGCTTTGCCCTCACGCAGGAAGACGCAGGACAGCGTGAGCTGCAGCGTGGCAGCCACCACCTTGACCGAGCGCGGCTTCAGCTTCAGCTTCAGCTCGGCCTGGGCAGGTGTGGGGCGGGCAAAGCGCTGCAGGTTAACATCGGCCGAGGCCAGCACCTTCCGCTGCCCCTTGGACTCCTGGGAAGAGGGAGTGAGCACTGTGAGCAGGGGGAGAGGGGAGAGGCCTGACTCCCAGCCTCCCTTACCCTAAAACCACTAGACCCCACTCCACTCCCACAGCTGGGGAGAGAACCCAGGAGTCCTGACTCCCAGGCCCTGCTCACTCTACACACTAGTCACCACTGCCATGTTACAGATGGGGATGGAACCCAGGAATCCTGATTTCCCACCTTTCCCTCAGCTACACTGTCCCCTTTACAGACTCTATGCTGTTAAATGGCTGCTGTGTTCCTCCTGTGACCTAGCAAGCTCTTGGTGCCAACTGGGAGAGGGCACAGAGGGGATGCCTGGGGCTACAGAGATCCTCTGGGTCTGGTACATGCACAATAATTCACCAAAGGGTGTCAGGTGAGGTCTCTACTGAAAGCCAGTAGCCCACTGGTCGTCATAACCATTGCAAAATGTACATACAGATAATACTTCGGGAGCTGTGTATCTACAATAACAATTATGTTCTTACGGTCTGGGAATTGCGGCTGGTCACCCGAAGGTGACGAACAGCGAGAGGTAAGAGATGTTTCTCCCCTGCCTGCTCCTGTGTGTGGCACGTCCTGCATGGCTCCCAGCGGATACCCTATTAGCATTACTACGCCTCAAGCTAATCAAAAGTTTGCTAAACTCTACAAGAAATATGCAGCCAGGGAAAGACAAGCAGCCGGGGGCATCCTCTTATGAACAGAGGGGCACAGCCAGCCTGGCTGTTACACACTGGGAGGAAGACTCTGGGGGAGCTACTCTTCATTAGACAGGAAAGTGACTTGTTAGGTAAGTCTAGGCTCGAGAAGGCGAGTTATGAGTTTATTGTTTGTTTCCAACACCTTCACTTGCTACTTCTTGAGACTCTGGTCTTTGTTAATTAAACTGACGCCTGGTTTCACTAGGTGCATGGCTGAGTGCTGTGTTACACAAAGTGGTGATCTCAGCTGGGGCGTCCTGTCCCCCCGGGAGCAGCGTATCAGCGAACACTGGGAGTGTCCAGCGGAGCAGGGGCTGGGCACTCCAGAGAGACATTTGCAGGGCTGGCGGCTAGAGCGGGCCTGTTGCTAGCCTGCAGCGAGACAGCGTCGGCCGGGGGTTGCTCATGCTGCCTGTGACTGGTGGAGTTGGGCCCCAATAGGCACAGACAAGGGTCCCTCACGCTAAGGACAGGGGGTGGTGAGGTGCCTCCTAGCCCATGCGCCCTGGGAAGTGTCACACCACCCCACAGGCAGCTGCAATTGGCAGCCCTGCATGGCTTTGCGATGGAAGATCCCATGTCCTGGCTGGCCGCTGTCATCCAGCCCTGAGTTACCGCGCTCTAGTTCTCCCTGGACGTACGTTCTCAATCACAAAGGTCCATTCCTTGTCTTCATACTCCTCCACGTGGGGGTCCTGTGGGGGGGATGGGGCAGAAGATGAGAGGGGCTTTGCACTGTTTGTTGCACTGGGGGATGGGGGGAGTTATACGCAAGGGTGCCAGTGTGAGTGTGTTGTCGGGATCGTACGAAGGGAGGCCTGAGTGTGTGCCAGCCCCGCGAGACTGCACGCGGCGGTGTGTGGATGGGTGTGTGACTGCAAGTGTGAGTGCCCGATGTGCACCCACAGGTACACAGAGGAGCGGACAGGCACAGTAGTGCATGGGAGGCTGTGAGTTGGTGTGTAACCATGAGCCGGGGAGCACGCCTCGGTGCTTTTGTGCAAACACAGGCCCAACCACAGAAGAGCCGCACATCTGGGTAAGAGCCGTTCGTGTGCTGGTGCAAGTGCCTGTGCCGGAGTGCGTAGGCCAGTGTAAGAACACACGTGTCAGTACAAAGGGGTGCATAAGCGTCTGTGCGCGACAGTGTGCTTGTGCAAGCGGCAGCTGCCATACCCGGTACAGCGTCACCATTATATCCACGTTCTCCGGCACCATCCACACAACCATCCCCCGATACGGATTCTTGATCCCCGGCTGCCAACTGTGAGCCTGCAGAACACACACAGCCAGATCAGAGCTCGCACCCAAAGGGGGAACAGCCACGTGTCCCATTCCCTGCCCCCCGAGCCGGCCAGTCCCCCCACCACGGGGCTGCAGCAGAGCTGGCCCCCCTACAGAGAGGGCATCCTGAATCCACCCACCTTGGAGCAGACGCGTCGGTTCCTCCTGGTCCAAACCACAATCAGCTTGTCTGGCTGCCTGTGAGGCGAGACGGAGGGAACGAATGAACAAATTAAGAGGGATGGGGAGGAAGACAAAATAAGCTCCCAAGGACCCTCCCCACAACCCTTCCCATTGGGATCAGGGTAGCAGGTGACCAAGGTCCCAGCCCCACCCTCTGCCCCTCACCACCTGTCCCATGGAAAAGCTTCCCCCCTCACCCCTCTGCCAGCCCCCAGAACTGCCCCCCTTTGTGCAGCTCCACTGACTCTCCCCCTCATTGCCCAGGCCCTGGAAGTAGGAGTCCATTTAACCCAATATCCCCCACTTCCCACCCCCCCAGATCTGACCAATGGCCCCCTCCACCCAGTAACCCCCCTAGTTAGAGCAAAAGTCAGGACACCTGGGTTCTACCCCAGCTTGGGGAGGGGAGTGGGGGCCAGTGGGTTAACTCAGGAGGGGTTGGGAGCCAGGACTCCTGGGTTCTGCCCCAGCTCTGGGAAGGGCGTGGGGGCTAGAGGTTGGAACACTGCTCCCAGTTTGGGCTGCCCACAGAGCAGCACATTGCAGAGCTGGGTGGGGAGAGTTTTTATCTTCCCCGCCTGGCTGCTGGGTGAGTGTGGCCCAGCCTGAACCCCCTGCTCGCCCCACACAGAGTGAGAGACACTGGGGCAGAAAGAGATAAGGATTGGAGGAAGGAGCCTGGAGAGAAAAACGCAGTGAATGCAAGGGGTATGACCCCCTGCTGCACAGCACCACACTGGGGCATTGGGGTCAGCAGTGACTGGCAGGGGAGAGCGCCCCCCACAGACTCCCCACCCTGCTCCCTGCTGCCCAGTCTCCCGAGTCCAGGTAGGAGCAGCCAGCCCTAGCATGGTACAAACCAGTGAGTCACTCTGTAGCCCAGAGAAGCTGCGTTTGCCTGGACACGGCAGACGAGGTGTTTACTCAGGAGGCGTGGACGCCATGGTTCACTTCGCCAAGGAGTGTGGGGATCCCAGCCCAGCTCTCCCTGCAGGCCACTGTCTGGGCCAGGAGTCTGAGGCCTGTGTCATAGTCCTTGAGAGGTGCCGGGCACCCCCCTCCCTCACCCAATGCCTCTGCTTCACCCCTTGACATCAGAGCTTCTCACTTCGAGACATTTTGCTCTGTATCTTTAACAGCCACATGGCCAGGCCCTGGGGTGGGGCTGGCTCTTGCTTGCACTTATACGCCCCAAACGCTGCAGACATTGTGGGGAATAGAGTCTAGGGGTTGGGGTGAGGGGGAGAGTTGGGCAGGCATCAGGAATCCTGGTGCTAGCTGCAGCTCTGGGAGGGGAGTGGTCTGGAGGGTTACAGCAGGGGGGTGGGGAGGGAGGAACTGGAAATCGGGACTCCTGGGTTCCATTCCTGACTGTGCTACAGATCCTTTGCACAACCTTGGGTGAGTCTGTGTGTGTCCCAGTTTGCTAACTCCCTAGCAGGGATACAGACAGGGCTGCAAAGTGGTGTAATTCATTACAGGCTGTAAAGGCTGGAATTCCTGGCTTGGAGGCACCAGGGAAGAGCTGAAGGCTTCTTGTTACTGCAAAGGGACGTTCTGGAAACTCTGCGTATGCAGCCCGGCCCTGGCTGACTGAGACACACTTCCAAAGCATGCTTGTATATGAGGTTACCTCAACTCCTCTGCAGCCCCTATGCACCAGTCTGAGATGCACCCACCTGAGGGGAAGGGCACGGGGCTGTTTATCCAAGGATCCCACACCCAGGGCTGAGATGCAGCTGCCTCTGGGGTGGGGTGCAGGGGCTATTAAGGTGGGGGTACTGCCCAGCTGTTGGGGAGGGCACTGGCTGCCAGTGGGTTTATCACATTGTAGCACTGCCGACTGGACACGGTGTTCGACTCACCAGCTGTACAGGGAGTTTCTGGCCACAGGTCAGTGGCTGGCAGAGTGGGGGGGTGTCACTGCTGCTCTAGCTGACTGTTAGCTGGTGGGGAAGGGAGGCAATGGCTGGGGGGGAATTTCTGACCAGATGGGTGGGGTTAATGGCAGCTCACCCTGTTTATTTACTCAGTCCATCCCCCAGCATCACCACTTACAACATGAAAAAAAGCTGGGAACATCCTGACAGCAGGTGGATACAAGTGAACAGGGCCCAGCCTCCCCCGCATTCACCACACAGCCCCAGGGCTCCCCCCAGTTCTGCCAGTGCCCCTCAGTCCTGACCTGCAGCCCCTTCCTATCCCAGCCCTGGGCTCCCAGAGGGGTTGGGCTGGCCTGCAGTGCTATGGCGTCTACAGGTCAGCTCCCATCTGTCTGTGTCAGTCACGGCCTCGCTCCCCCACCCTGATGCTGTCACTGATTCCCAGGGTCCCCCCTCTCCCAGAATCTCAGCCAAGGCCCTTCACCTCCAACCCACAGACTTCACTCTGTCATCCTCCCAAGGTCAGCGGGCAGCCCCAGAGCAGCCCCATGGGCCCATCCAACCTGGCACCTTCACAACCACCCACCCAGGAGTTTCTAAACCTCCTGCTAGCCAGAATGTCTGAGCCCTGCCAGGACACCCAGGAGGCACCCCTCCCCCATCCTAGCACTGTCATAACATTGACCATTGTGGGGTATTCTTAGCTCTTGTAGGAGTGGAAATATAAACACACTCATCTTGTAGCAAATCCTCAGTCCCAGCTCACAGCC
>NW_020664440.1:31671963-31736075 GCF_002925995.2 Terrapene triunguis
CTAGCCCAGCCCTGGCCACACCACCTACAGCTCTGCCGGTGCCCCTCACTCCTGGTCCACAGCTCCACACTATCCCAGCTCTGGGCTTCCCCTCCCAGCTGCCAATGCTCCTCACTCTCAACCTGCAGCCCCCTGCAACTCCAGCCCTGAGCCCCTGTCCAGGTGCATTGCTCTGAGACCTGGGCCAGTTTACAAGCAACTTCCTCCCTCCTGGGCTTGTGGCCAAGGGGCTAAATTTAGCTCTGTCAGGAGAGGGTCGGAGATCAGAGCATCTGTGCAGGTGCTGAGCTAAATTGGTGTCTTGCTGGGAAACCTGATACCCCCCTAACTCCTCCACAGGCCTGGATCGGGGGTAGCCGGAGCCCAGGGGGCAGGGAGATACCCACCAGGCTGGGGAGAGAGGGACTGAGGCTCTGGGCCCAATCCAGGGATCGTGGTGGGGGAAATCCCTGGGGCATGGCAACAGGAGAGGTGGGAGAGGAAGCATGAGGGTGGGGCTGGAGAACAGGGAGGGATCATGGGGGGAAGAGGAGGGACAATGAGGAAAGGGGAGGGGCATTTGGGAAAGCAGGAGGAGCCCCTGAGGGAGAGAGATTGTGGGGCGGAACCACAGAGAGGGGGGGAAGGAGCATTTGAGGGCGGGGATTTGAAGGGAAGGGGGGGAGCCTGGGGGACCCAGTTGGGACACTTCTGCTCTGCAAGGGCCCCTGATCTAATCCCAAAGAGAGGCCTTTATCCTGCCCCCCATCCCAATAAGCCCACTCTTCCTACAGTCTCTCTGTCCCCCTCCTCTGCCCCCCTCCCCAGGCCCCCTACCCCTCCCTCCTGATTCTATTTTTAGCTGCTGTCACTAAATATTTATCATTTTTCCATGAATCCCTTTTAAGGTCATTTTAGTTAAAAAAAATCCCACCAGCTCTCCCCCCTGCTGGCTCCTCCCATTTCCATGGAGATGGTCCAGAGCTTGGGAGAGGGGGATCTTTCCACTTCTAGGTTCCCCCTAAATCACAGGGGATGTCTCCAGCTCTAGCCACCCCCTAAAACAGGACATTAAGAGATTCCCCCTATCTCCATGTTCTAGAGCATGCTCTAGACTCCAACCATATCCCAATCCTAGAGGAACGCCACCACCACCTGTCACTCCCCATGGTCTAGTGCACGGTCTAGATTCCTCGTGCCCCAGCCCCTCTTCCAAGCTTTGAGCGACACCCACCTTCTGCCAATCCCTGTGTTCTAGAGCATGTTCTCAATTCTTCTGCTTTGCCCCCCATCCTGGAGGGATGCCCCTACCTCCTGCTAGTCCCTGAGTCCTAGATTCAGCTCTAGATTTCCCCTCCCACACAAGCCCTGCATGGACTGAGAGACACCTCCACAGGTGGCATGGGGGGGGGGGGGGGAAGACCCGTGGCTGGTTTGCCACCTGGGCCTGAGGGGGGCAGTCTGCATCAACCAAGTCCCACAGTAGGCTGGGCCCTCAGACTTTGCCCCTGACCCACCAAATCTACAATCACTCTTCCCAGCTCCACAAGAACCAGGCCTCCTCACATCTCTGTGCAGAGACCAGCCCCAGGGCGCTCCCCTCTGACCCAGGAGCTGCTACAGGAGCTGGGCTCAGCAGGGGGGAGATTTGGAAATGGGGAGCATTGGGATGGAAGCAGGAACATGGGGTCAGAGTAGGAGGGGGAGTCTCAACCACTATAAACTGGAGTGTGGGGACTGACCCCTTTCCACCCTCAATTCCCCCCCCCATGCCCAAATTTCCCCACCATGACCAGGGAGGGGAGTGTCCCATCTTCCAGACCAGCCTTGACAGCTCCCCCATGACAACAACCTGGGCTCCTCTCACTCAGTCACCCCTCCCAACAGTATTTTGGGAGGCTCCCTTTCTATGGCTAAAATAGGGGAAAAACCATTTCCAGAGTGAAACAACTGACCCCCACCCTGTCCCCCATTGGGGTCTGTCAGTTAAGAAAGAGTTAATTCCCCCCAGCCCCGCCAGAGGTACCTGGCCCCCTCCTTAAGTCTCCTTGATTAATTAACTCATGTTAATAAACAAAAATAAGAGGCTGAGAAGAGCTTCCCTCTCCCTGTGACAACCCCCCCAATCCTTCCCTCATCCTCACATTCCTAATCTCCCCCTTAGATATACTGGGGTACCCCGAGCCAACCTCTAACCCTTTGATATCCTGGGGTCCCCATGCCCACCTCTCCCCCATTAGATATACTGAGGTCTCCCGTGCCCACCTCTGCCCCATAAAATATACTAGGGTCCCCCCATGCGCACCTCTGCCCCATTAAATACCCTGGGGTCCCCGTGCCCACCTGTGCCCCACGCAAGGCTGGCTGCGACCCGGGCCGCGTCTGCCCCAGGGCGGGGCTGGCCCCACTCACCATTTCTTGGTGCACTCCACCATCAGCTCCTGGTAACAGGCCACGAAGTGAAACTTGGAGGCGCGTTTTCCCACGCGCTGGAGTCTCTTCCACGCGGAGCTCATCGCGGCTCGTGGGGGGTCCCGCGGAGCAGCCCCCCGCCGAGCCGGACCAGGCGCCTCTCAGGTCACGGCTGCCCCCGCGGCCCCGGCCGATGCCCCGCGGTGCCCATCGTCCCAGACCCCGAGGCTGCCGGAAAACAACACCCGAGCGGCGACGGCTTGGATGCGGGCACTGAGCCAACGGGGCTCCCTGAAAAATCACGGGTGGCTTGGCTTACCCCCCGGACACCCCGATCTCTGGGAGGGAGCTTGGCTCTCCCCCCGGACACCCCGATCCCTAGGGGGGCTGGGCTTCCCCCGGACACCCCGAGCTCTGGGGGGCTGGGCTCCGCCCCGACACCTGAGGGGGACTGGGCTCCCCCCAGACACCCGATCCCTGCGGGGCTGGGCTCCCACCGGACACCCCGAGCTCTGGGGGGCTGAGCTCCCCCCCGACACCAGGGGGGTTCTTGGCTCTCCCCCCCGGCCCGGACACCCCGATCCCGGGGGGCGCTTGGCTCTCACCCCCGGTGTCTCCCCGGTCCCGCTCTCTGCCCCCGGGCCAGACGCCGGGCAGATCAGTTCCAACTCGGTTCCCGTGTCCGAGTCCGACAGGGAGAGAAGGGAAAACTCCGGCGAATGCGAACGAGGGGCCGAGGGAGCCGTGCCAGGCTGCCAGCGCCTGTCGGCCGGCCGTGTCTGCGCTTCCTGGATCCCGCACGCCCCTCCCCGGGACTCGGGGCGCCGGGGGTGAGCGCTGGGCTGGGCTGGGCTGGGCTGGGCCGGGCTCGCCCCGCTCAGGAAGTTCGCGCTGAGACGAAACAAGAAGCAGAAGGAGGCGAAAGGAGAAGCAGAGAAAGGCGCGAGCCCGGCTCCCCTCAGCCAGGGGGCAGGGGTGGGGGGTAGGGCGGGGCTGGGGGTAAATGGGGCCGTTACTGGAAATGCGACCCACCAGGGTGGGCGCTTTAGCCCAGGCACGTCTGGGGCGATGGGGGAGGGGCTCTGATATTGGGGGTGGGAGTACATGGGGGGTGAGGAGTCGGGGGTAGATGGGGAGAATGGGAGGGGGGCTAAATGGAGGGGATGGGGAAAGAGTGGGGGTAGCTGGGGGTAGTGAGGGGGGACGGGAAGAGTGGGGGATTGATGATGTGGGGGAGGTGCAGATGGGGGGCAGCCTGGGAGGTGGACAGCAGCTGCCCCCCCAACACCCAGGGATTCACAGTTGAGGGACACCGTTTTTGTAGGGGCGGGAGAAGGGGTAAATAGATCTGAGGTCGATTAAAAAGTTCCCACTGCACCCCTATGCCCCTTCTCTGGACACCCCCCCAAATATCTGCCCCCCCACACACCATTACTTCCCTGAGGAACTAGGTTATCTCAGTCCTGGGCAGGAGGGGGGGGCGAGGCAGGGGAAGTGACACAGTATGGGGGGGAGGATCACAACTGGGGGTCACAACTAAGACCAGACTGGAGACAGACCCTCCCCCTCCCCACAACTTCCCCAGCCCAACCCCCCTGCCCCTCCCCCACTGAACTGCTCCCATCCCCCTGCTCACATAGCTGCCCGCAGGCTCAGCGGGTATAAATACCCAGTAAGCCGAGCTGGGTCCTGGCATCGGAGCCGCCTGCGCTCCGGGGTGGAAAATTCACCACCCCAAATTTAGAAACGGCCTGCCAGGCCCAGAGAGCAGCCAGCTCCCCCCAGCCCCGGGCAGGGGCCTCCTGCCACATGCAGCCTCCTGCAAAAGTGCACACGCCAGCACAGGCATTGGCACAAGGATCCCTGCCTGGCAGGGTCACACACATGCAAGCCACATGCACATAGGCCTCCCCCATGGCTCCCCTGTGACTACTCACGCACAGCCACAGGCGGGTGCACAAGCCTGTGGCCACACATCTGCCTGTCACTTGTGTGTGTGTCACGTGTGGCAGGGTGTCTGGACAGCCACGGGCAGTTGATGGTGAGCTCATGTGCCCCGTGTGCAACCACACACATGTCACATGTTGCTTGTCAGTGAGCCACAGTCCTGGACTCCTGCCATGCTCCAAACACAGGTCTGGATCTGGGATGAGCCCTTTCCCCACCCCCCACCCACAGGGGTTGATGTGACCATTTCAAAGTGTGTGTGTGTGTGTGGGGGGGGGGCAATGTGTCCCCACTGCCCCATACAAAACCAGCTGCCTCTGAGTCAGCGGCTGAATCACCAGCCCCCATCTCATTGTTAACTCAGCAGAATCTGCATCTGAACCAGGGTGTCACATCTTGGTCCCCACTCCTGTTCCACAGTCCCCTGCTACCCCAGCCCTGGGCCTTCCCCCCAGCCCTGCCGGTGCCCCTCAATCCTGACCCACAGCCCTCTGCCAGCCCAGCCTTGGGCCTTCCCCCAAGCCCTGCTGGTGCCCCTCACTCCTGTCCGGCAGCCCTAGGGATGCCCTCCCAAGCCCACCCAGGCCCTTTCCATTGTAGTTTATCTTGCCAAACACTGAGCAATCCTGTCTCAGGGCTGGTCTTCTATAGCCATGCCCACCCCAGCTGGGAAGGGAGGGTGAGAGGGGGTGGGCTGTCAGCATGGGAAGAACTGGCAGCCCCTTCCCAGTCTGCCTCTACCCCCCCCCCCGCCCCATTCCAGTGTAGGGGGCACAGACCTGGGGGCTGACAGCAGAGCAGGGATTGGCAGCTGTAGAACATACTGGTGAACACTAGGGGGGACAGGAGTCAGGGCAGAAGAACAGACTGGTATTTGCCATGCACGGTGTGCCTCAAGGGCACTCAGCCATGGGAGTCCTGGATCCTGCAGAGGCCTCTGCACTCATTTGGGGCAAAAAAAATAAGCAAAATGGGAATAGAAACCCTGACCCCCCACTGCGCTCCCAGAGGTGAGAATAGAACCCAGGAGTCCTGGCTCCTAGCCCACCCACTAGATCCCATGCTGCTCCCAGAACTGTAGAGTTGGTATAATTTAGACCACTCAGTTGCCCCCCAGCTGGGAGAAGGTTGGGATAGGATGTATTGTCCAGCCAGGCCCAGGCCCTGCTGTGAGGCCCAGTCCCTCCCTGGAGTGGGATGGGGAGGGGCTAAGGGTAACAGGCCCACAGAATTGCCCCTCCCCTCCCAGCCCTGCAGGGGGCTTCCTGCCAGAGTTGCTGAGTGAGAATAGGAGGAAGTGGGGCCGGCAAGGCCATTGTGTGTGGGGATCCTGCGGACCAGAGCTGGACACAGTGTGGGATCTGAGGGTTCAGGGACGCCAGTGTCCCCTCGATCGGCCTGGGGGGGATGGACACCAAAACTGGCGGGGACTAGAGGGATAGGATCCTCCCCCCCCCATCCTGCTAATGGAGCCATGAGCCCATCTCCCTGGGGGCTGAAATTCAGACCCATGGCCCCGCCTGCTGGCCATGAACCGTCTCTGCAAGAATTCTCTCAGCCAGTTTTTGCCAGGGCTCAGCCTCTTGGCTTAGCAGATCCTAGCCCCGGCACCTCTGGGCTTGCCATGTCAGTTATGAAAGTAAAAAGATTGCTTGAGCCCTGGCATCTCTTTCATTACAAATTAAGCAGTGCACAGAACCCCCTAGGTTCAACACCTCTGCCCCTTCTGTTCCCAAGCAGGTGGGGCAGGAGCAACCGCTAGGTTTTTTTGGGAAAACACGGTGTCACCAACCCTGAACATTCAAACACCACAAGATCAGCCCCAAAATCACACTGTGACAAGGAAAGATTAAACCATGGTTTGGAGTCTGTCTCCCCATGTTCCCCCCACACTGCTGGGACCCCTCCCCTTGGGCTGCTCGCCCTATGCTGCCTTCCTCCCCCACTGCCAGGACCCCTCCATGACCCCCCTTGCCCTGTGCTCCCCACGCCACCCTCCTCCCCAGCTGCTGGGATCTGTCCTCCATCCCCCTCCCTTCCTGCAGTCTCCAATGGGCCCAGCTGGCAATTGGAACAGGGAGCGTAACTCTTGGTCATGTCAGTTACCCTGTGGGGCCAGTGAGAGTGGGGGGACAAAACTAGAACTCCAGTGGGTCCGACACAAATGCTGCAGTTATTTTCCCAAGTCCTGACTCCCACTCCTAGGTATTGGAATAATACACGGCCGAGTCGGTTTCTGAGGATTTATTTCACAGCTCTGGTGGGGTTCGAGCCCCGACATGCTGTATATATTACATTTCACCTCTCCCACTTCAGGAGGTTTTCCCCCTATGTGTCAAATGTTTTTAAATTTTATTTTTTAAAATATCTTAAAAGTGGCCATTTTTGGCTCATGGCTGAGGCACTAAAAACTGCTAACATGATCCTACCTGCAGCAATGCCAGAAAATGCACTGCCCCAGCCTCTCCCCACCTGGGGCACTATAGGGAGCGGGGCAGATGTGCTGGCTATAGAGGGAGTTCCCAGATACTGTAGCCCTGGCCTCTCCCAGCATGGGGCACTATAGGGAGCGGGGCAGGCGTGCTGGCTCCAGGGGGAGAGCCAGGCTACTCCAGCCCTGGCCTCTCCCAACAAGGGGTGCTGTAGGGAGCTCCCAGCTACACATGCTACTACTCCAAACGGGGTGAGGCTGTGGTGGCTGCAGGGTTCAGATGGTGATGTGGAAGGAGTCCTGCAGCCACTGGTCACGGGAGTTCTGGGGCTGAGGCAGGCTGAGCCGGCCCAGCAGTGGGGTCTCCTTGCGCACGTCAGGGCCCGGCGGCTCCACCTCAAACTCATCGTCCTCATCAGAGAAGCCATTCTCAGCGGCGTAGGAGCCCTCAGAGTGCAGGGACGACGACATGTCCTGGAACAGCCCCTTGTACTCCTGGATCGACTCGTACAGCGACCACAGCTGGCACAGCAGGGACATGTCCAGCTGGCGCAGGCCCACCTAGGGGGAGAGGGACCGGGAGGGTCTGTCACAGTTGGGTCTATTCCCCCTTATGGCTCCCTGGTACCCCTCATCCCAACCCGCAGCCCCACTGCTCAGCCAATGACTCAATCCACACCTCGGCCACTTGCTATTCCACCCCACCAACAGTGTGGCTGTCTCTGCTGCCCCCGCTGGGAGGAATGAGACCTGTGCTGTGTGTGTGTTCTCATACCTATAGACACTCAGAGCATGTATGCACGTATTTAATGTGTGTCAATGCCTGTACACACAGATATCACCACACATGCTTATTCTATGAACACAGTGCACATTCACAGCAGCATGGCAGTGTGGGCGCGCACACGATTTCATCTGTGTTTGTACAGCGCCTAGTGCAATGGGGGCCTGCTCCATGACAAGGGCTCCTAGATGCTACTACTCTTCCTTTTCTTCCTTCTTGCTACTTCCCTATTCGGGGTTGGTGATCTTTACAGCCTTCTTCTTCCAAACCCCATGATCAGACATCTGGTTGTTGTGCAAACCGATCTCTCTAATTTCTGCTTATATCTGGGCCATGTCATAAGAACATAATGGTCATAAAAGGTCAGACCAATGGTCCATCTAGCCTAGTATCCTGTCTTCCGACGATGGCTAGTGCCAGATGTTTCAGATGGAATAAACAGAACAGGGCAATTACAGAGTGATCCATCCCCTGTCATCCAGTTCCAGCTTCTGACTGCCAGAGTGAGGGGTTGCATCCCTGACCATCTTGGCTAATAGCCATTTTGATGGACCTATCCTCCTTGAATGTATCTGATGTCCCAAGTCTTTGGCTCCCCTCTGGGTCATCTTCTATGCACAATCATTGCAAGGGCTGTCCTACCAATATACCTCTGGGGTGCCCGTTGGACATGTCTATGCCAATGAAGCCTGGACTCCCTCAACTTGTCTTCAATGGGGAAACCCCCATTAGGCCCCTCACAACCTCATTTCTACCTCATATTACTACTATTAATTACACAGAGATGTATAGATTTCAAGGCCAGAAGGGACCATTAGATCATCTGGCCTGATCTCCTGTATAGCACAGACCAGAGAATGTCCCCCATATGTACAGAACACACTTTATACACAGCATGGACATTCACACAGAAACACGTGCATTTGTGCCCAGACCCAACACAATGCTACACACACAGGTACACAAACATGCACCTGTGTGCACCCCCCACATGCTAGGTATTTACAATACACAATACATGCTCCTTCCACCTATACACACAGAGACACCAACACAAAGTTACACATGCACATGGACACAAACACAACCAAAGACACTTTGACCCCGGTGCCAATCACATTCAGTCATGCCAACCCCAAGCAGTTGAAAAATTGTAAGCCAGACACCCCCTGCCCCTGAATATATAATCATGGGTCCTATTTCTTTGCCTGCTGCCTTGGAGCCCGGGGGTGGGGGTGGGGGGACAGCTGTAGCTTGGTCACATTCTCCAGCTTTTCCCCCGGAAAGGAGAGCTAGACACTAGCTAGTGTTGTTGTTTGTCAGGGTGCAACCGTGTCAGTTGGGACGTGTGTGTGTGATTTTACACCCACAGAGCTGTAGGAGGACAATACCTAGCGTGGCTACAGTTATACTGGGATAAAGGTGCCTTAGCCTAGTTTTGTTTAGTCTCCTTCTCAATCAGGAATAGCTATCCTGGGATTAGCACCTTTATCCCATTATAGCTGCATCCACACTAGCAGGCATTGCTGTACTTTAGCCCAGAGCTTTTTGAGCAGGACAGCTTGGGGTGTGGACAAGGGCTAATCAAGGAGAGCTGACAACTCTCCCACAATTCCCTGCACGGGGCTTCAGAGCAACACCAAAAATGGTGAGACTCGCAGTGAGACGTGGCGAAATCCCCCAGCCCCGCCAAGGTCCCAAGCTCTGGGAGGGAAGTCTCCCCCTTCCCCCAAACACGTATACACACTGCCTGCTGCCCCAGGAACCCCAGCAGGCCCACCCCGGCAAAGGGGAGCATCGGAGGCAGGGAGAACCTCGTGGGAGAGCAGAGGGGATGTGCCACATGGGGGAGGCTGTGCTATGGGGGGCAGGGGCGCGGTTACCATCTCCTTGCGCAGCATGGCCAGCGCTGAGTCCAGGTTGGCTGGTTTGCTCCGCAGCAGCTTCTCAGAGGCTGCCCGTGACTTGCTCAGGTCATCCTGGATCCGTGTCTTCTTGCTGTACACTTTCTCAATCTCACGCCACGAGCCGCCACTGGAGTTGAGGATCCCGCTGAGGCCCTTGGGAAGTGGGGGGAGACCTTCGATGGAGCAGACATTGCCCCCCAGGCAGTCCTGGGGTGCCTGGAGGCCGTTCATCGTGGACAGGAGATGGGGAAAGAAAGAAAGAAAGAGCTTCTAGGGAGATAAGCCCAGCCAATGGCAGAGGTGAGTCTGGGCCACTCTGGGTTACACAGGAATCTCCCTTTCTGTCCCCTTCCAAAGCCTGACTCTGCGGGGTGGGGGACAGGGCTCTTTTACTAGGCTCCCAAACAATGTCTATGGGGGACAGCCAGAGCCGAGCTAACTATGCCCTAATAGGACCGTCCTGGATGCCAGCAGCCCTTGCCAGGGGCCGTATGCCCTCGGGAATGTGCCCCTGCAGCTTTCTAACGGGCCGATTGCCCCTCTGTCAGCCAGCCCCTGCAGCGCCCTGGCTAGCGCAGACCCAGGCTGATCTAGCAGCTCAGGGCGGGGGGGTTCATGCTGGCCTCACTCCCCCACCCTGGGGGCCCGGCTAGGAAAGGGCCGGGCGGATCATTCCGAGCCCCAGCTCAACACCCGTGGCTAACCCAGGATCTCAGGGCAGCTCATCCTCAAGCCTCCTGCCCCTGCGGCGCAGGCGCCTCCCGCTGCCATCCGCGCTCCTCCGCTTCCCAGCTCGCTTTTTTCCTTTCTATTTTTCCATCTGGTGTTTCTTCCTGCTCCCTTTGTTCCGCGAGCTCCCGGCCCCGAACCCCCCTCTGCGGAGCCGGGGGGGGGTCGGGGTGGATGGAGGGACAGAGAAAGACTTCTCAGGCGGAGGAGTGCAGATGCTGGCCGGCCACACTCCCAACGGCCCGGGGAGGTCGGAATCCGGATCTCCACCCAGGTCCTGCAGCACTTCGAACAGAGACAGACGGACAGAGGGGGCGTGGCAGCCTGACAACAGCTGATGGGCTCCCTAATCCGTGCCCCCGAGCCGGCTCTCCCTGCGCCGGTCTCCCTTTGTTTGCTCTGCCTGCCGCTACCACACCCCACCTGGTCCCTGCCAGACCCCCCCTTCCCAAAAGGGGGCAGGCTGCCGCGCGCTTAAAGGGGCAACCGCAGCTGGAGCACAGGGAGACCCCTTCCTGAGGGCAAACAGGGCCCTGGCTCCTCCGAGGGCGGGGGCGACAGGACTATGCGATCAGATCCCCCCCTGCCTCCACCAATAGGCGCTTTCCAGGGCTGCGGTGGGGCCCATCGTCAGGGAAGGCCGGCCCTGGGATGCTAATCCTCTGGCCAGACGCCTGGGGGGTGGGGTGGGGTGGGGAAAGCCGCTTAGCTGGAGAAAAACAGCGGCCTCAGCTAGCAGCAGGCCTGGGGGGAGGGGGCAGATCGGACGTGTCCCAAACCAAAAAGGCGATTCCTCCCCAGCTCAGACGCTTGGGCCCATCCAGCCTGCTACCCCAACCCGGGCATCTAGGCTGTAACACCCCCCCTCCCCTCCCCTCCCCCACACACATCCAACTGACAGCCAGGACTCCTGGGTTCCATTCCTAACCCTGGAAGGGAACTCTGGGGTGAGATCAGGGGCAGTGATGGGGGTCAGAACTCCTGGGTTCTATCCCTGGCTCTGGCACTGACATGCAGTGTGACTTTGGTCAAGGCCCTTCGTTTCTTGGTCCGTTTCCCAGGTCACATAGCAATATAATCCTTCCTTTGGTTGTTTCGACTGTAACCTTTTGGGAAGCAGGATTGTCTCTCACAGTGTGTCTGTACAGTGCCCAGCCCACAGAGGTGCACAATCTCAGCCTGGGCAGCACCTAGGCCAATGGGCCCCCCCCCCCCCCCCAAGGGGGGCCTGGGCAGCACCAGCCTGAAGGGGGCCCCCTACTCTCAGTCAGAGTCTGGGTAGCGCCTGGCCTGAAGTGGGGCTCCCCTGCTCTCAGTCGGGGTCTGGGCAGGGCTCAGCCACACCTGAGTGGCACTGCGACCTTGTGCACCAGGTGGCAACTGCTGGAGCAAAGCAGGGAGCCGAGTCCAGCTATGATATGGGAGCCATAGGCGCCAACTTTCTCCGGCGCACTGTGGGTGCCCGTGCCGCCCCCAACTCCACCCTTTGCCCTCCCCTGGCCCCGCCCCCATTCCAACCCCATCCCCAAAGTCCCCGCCCTAACTCCGCCCCCTCCCTACCCCTATTGCAGTGATTCTCACACTTTTGTACTGGTGACCCCTTTCACATAGCAAGCTTCTGAGTGTGCTCACCCCGTATAAATTAAAAACACTTTTTAATATATTTAACACCATTATAAATTCTGGAGGCAAAGCAGGGTTTGCGGTGGAGGCTGACAGCTTGCGACCCCCCACATAATAGTCTCACAACACCCTGAGGGCTCCCAACTCCCAGTTTGAGAACCCCTGCCCTATTGGATCCCTTCCCCAAATCCCCACTCCAGCCCCGCCTCTTCCCCCAGCCCTGCCATGTTCCCCCTCCTCCCCTTTCCCTCCCTGCCCCAGAAACAGCTGTTTCACGGCACAAGTGCTGGGAGGGAGGGGGAGAAGCAGGATGCGGCGGCGCGCTCACGGAGGAGGCGGAGGTAAGCTGGAGCAGGGGGGGCGGGGAGCTGCCGGTGGGTGCTGAGCACCCACCAATTTTTTTCTGTGGGTGCTCCAGGGCTGGAGCACCCACAGAGTCTGCGCCTATGATGGGAGCCACCATTGCAGTGCAGGGAGGCCACTCATCTGGCTTTGAACTGGGCAGTCCCCTTTTTGGGCGGCTTGTCCCCATCCAGTACTGAGATAAAACTAGACACAGTTGTATTCAGTATTGGATGGGGGATGCCTTTTGAACAGTGCGCCACTCTGCCCCTGACCTTGCACATGCAGTGTGTGAGAGATCTGGCTGACGGGGTGGGGGTCCCACGTCATTCCGGGTATTCTGCAGGGCAAACTCACTCTCCAACCCACCCCCCACCTCCTACACACTGGGCTGGAATGAGGATTGTAGTGCTGGGGAGAGGGTGCATATATGTAATGGTGAGTCACAAAACAATTCAGAAGGAAGCTGGTGGGTCACCTTAGTAACCAGACTGGGAATCTGCACTAAGGAATCACAAAGAGCAGAGAAAACGCTCATTGAACAGTGTGTTCCCATTTTACTGTGACGTTGGGCTAGATAATTTCACAATCAGATCTTAGTCAATTTCAATGTCTACATCTCAGGCCACAGGCCAAGATGTATGGCCTGGGGGTTACACACTGGGCATAACAATGGCCTGACCTGAAATCCCTTCTGCCTGGTACTGAGATGCAGCAGCCTCTGGGGTGGGGGCTGTTTATATAGGGGTCGCTTGCCTGGTGCTGAGAAGTGGCTGATTCTAGGGTGGGGCGGAAAGGATGTTTACACAGAAGTCCCTCTCCCAGTACTGAGGTGCAGCCGCCTCACTCATTGCTTAAAACCACCAACAGGAAGCGAAGGAGGATTTCAATGCAAGGAAGAATGTAGGGACTTGGGTGTGGATGCTGCGACTGTTGGTGAAACTCCAGTGGGCTATTTAGTGATCACTGACGAAGGGGAGCGTGCCCCACTGAGACCCCTCGTCACTTCCTGCAGCAAAGCATCCCCTAGCACCATGCTAGGGCATTTGGACCAGTACTGGCTACAGTTGGAGAGTGCCCCCTACTGAGCCCCCATAGCAACCCCCTAGTGGTGAGCTGGGGCATTGGCGCCAGGTACTGTCTGTGCTGCAGTCAGGAATCCCCCTCTCCTCTCCCCCAGCATCCAGCTGGCCAGGAGTTCCATTGGGGGGTGGACAGGGCATGACAGGCAGGAAGCCCAGCCCAGTGGGATCCTGGCTGCATAGCTGTTGTCTCAATATTACAATATGCCTGGCAGATGCCTGCTCCATGGCTCCTGCCACAGCTGCCTGGGTGAGACCAAGAGACAATGGAACAAAGGAGAACTGGGCTGGCCCCATCTGCTCCTCCTGCCCCAGATCAGACCCATGGCCCATCCAACATAGAATCCCCCCTCTCCAGATCAGATCCAGCCTGGCATCTCCGTGCATCTGATGCTTTGGGTCACCCCGACCCCAAATTATCAGATTGAGTCTTTCACAAGATTTTGGAGTTTTTATCGGAAGCTACAAAGAACAGGATCTTTGTCCAGCCGAAGGGGGCTGGCGAAACAGAGTCTCTGGGGGGGCGTCCTCACCCTCTCCAGGCCTGGCTGTGCCAAGTGTAGTCAGTGTTCTGGGGCCTGGCCACTGCCCCTGAGGAGGCCGGAGTCGACATGAGTGACTCACTGTGGGGTCAGCTCCTTGAGGCATTTCAAGGACTCAGCGCAGGAGCGGATGAGGCTGCATAGTTGGAGGCTGAGCTCGATGGAGGCGCTGTGCTGGAGCTCCTGGCTGGCCCAGCCCAGCTTCTGGAGGATGGCATCCTCTGCTGCAGCCAGGGGGCTAGCAGGCAGGGCAGGTGTTGGGGCAGGCCGGGCCTGCGGTATGGCAGCCGCAGTGGCGGCAGCTCGGAGTCCCGAGGCCGCCCCCTCACAGTGTTCTGGGCGCGGCACATGGGGCTGCTGCTGGGTGGCTGGGAGGTACCCAAGGGGCGTGGCCTCCTCTGAGGTGGAGGCCAGCTGGCGCTCACGGACCTGGGACAGGGCAGCCTGGGCATTCAGCGCTGGAAAGAGAGAGAGGACAGATGGGGTCAGAGCTGCAGGTCCCAGAGCTGCTTCCGGGGTCAGCAGTGTGCAACGCAGGACGCAGCCACAGCCTCACAGCTGAACTGAGGGAGGGCAGGCGATGAAGCACTGCCTTGGGAGCCGGGACGCCTGGGTTCTATTCCCAGCACTGCCACTGACCTTGGGCAAGTCCCTTCCCCTCTTGGAGCCTGTTTCTGCTGAGAGTGTGAGCTCATTGGGTCAGGGCCCTTCTGGATGCCAAAGGTTCTATGCAGTGACCAGCACTAGATCAGAGCTGGTCCCCCTAGAGGGGAAAGGCCCCATGTCCCATTCCGTGGCCCCTGAGCCAGCCAATCCCCCCATTATTCCCATGCCACTCGAACACCTCCCTGGCAGACAGCACGTCGCTGGGAAGGGCCGTACCAGGGTTGTCCTTGTCGATGTCAGAGTTGAGCTCCTGGCAGGCCACGCAGTAAAGTTTCCTCTGCTTGTCTTGGAGCAAGATGGTCTGTAAGGGAGAGACAGCCTGGTGTGGGACTTCAGGGCAGAGCAATGCAAGAGGGGGTTGTCCCAGGATGGGGGGGGCAGTGACACCAGAGCTGCTCCCCAGCTCTAACTCAAAGGCAAACTAGAACCACCCTCAGGCCTCTGATGAGGGAGAGGGAGCAAAAGGAGGGGAAGGAAAGAGAGCGGGTGAGGCCAGGAATTGTCGCTCAGAGGGCTGGGAGCCCCATTACATGGGAGGGACTAGACTGCATGGCCCTGGGGTGGAGCAGCTTCCCCTACAGCCTATCCTGCTCTGGGGCAGGAACACAATGTAGTAGGGTGGGTGGGTGGGTGGAATAGTCCACATGGGAAGGGGAGGATACCATGCTGTGGGGGTGGAGGGAACTCTCCCCCTCACCGCTGGGTGATGGAAGCTCCCACTCACACTGGGGACTGAGGTCCATTCAGCTCAGTATGCCTCCCTTTCCCCCCAATCAGATCCATGGGCCCACTTATCCTAGTATCCCACCCTTCCCACCTCCCAGATTAGACCAATGGGGCCACCCAGACCAGTATCCCTCCCCTCCCCCCCGTGGATCAGACCCACAGGCCCATCCATATGACAGGGCTGGCCCCAGCCTGCTCCCTACTGGATCCCAGGCTAGAAGAGATGGAGCTGGTCTAGGACACTCCTTGCAGAGCTAGTGATGGATAGCTGGGGGCCCCCACACTGCCCTCTGCTCCTGCCTGGAGCACAGTGTCCTCTATTAGGCTTCCCGTACAGGCCACGGGTCGTACCCCACACTCTTCGCAGCACTCCCCCAGCATGCGGTACCCCTTGAGCAGGTAGTTGCCCATCACTCTGCTGATCTTATCCTGCCGCTCCCTCCGTGCCTGGATCACCTTCAGCTCTGCCTCTGAAGGTGGCTCCCAGTTCCCATCATCGTTGCCTGAAGGGGGAGATGGGAAGTTGACAAAGCCATCGCACAGCATCCCTGCAAGCTGTCAGAGCAGGGACCCCATACCTGACACTGAGATGCAGTCACCTTTGGGATGGGGCCCAGGAGATGTTTGTACAGGGCTCCCTCACCCAGCACCATGCCAATCTGCAGTGATGCCAGCTGTGCCCATCTAGAAGGGACAGTGCCACTGCGCCCATGAGAGGCTGAGCTGGGCTGAAGCAGTTAAATAGGGTCTGCGTTGCCCCCTTCCCTCCGCTGCCAGATGCCACCAGCTCTAGCACTACTTAGGGAGCCAGCTCCCACCGCAACCAGCCCCCTGACAGCACAGTCCCTCCCCGCAGCCCCTACTAGAGCCCCTATGTCCCAAGCACCCTAACCCCATCGTCACCTCTTGCAGGGCTGCCCCTTCCTCTGCTTCCCCAGCCCCCACTCCTGCTCCCAGCTCAAGGCTCAGCTGCCCTTCCTGCTCCCCTCCCTAAATCCATCCCCTGCTCAGGGCACCCCCAAAGGGATCCTCTCCCCCTCCTGCCCCGCCCCCAGGCGGTACCTGCCGCGTTCAGGGCCATGCTGCTCGCTCGGGACGCCCTTGCTGCTGCGCCGCTTCCGTCCCAGCCCCTTCCCCCTCCGACCGGAAGCCCCTCCATGTAGGGCACCCGGACACAGTACCGCGACGGAAGTGACGTTGTGCGAGCCGGGAACAAGGAGCACCGGCCCGGAAGCAAGGCGCAGACCCCGCCTCTCTGGCCGGAGGGGACCCGCCTCCTGGCTTCCGTCCCACCCCTGCCGCGGGAGATCGGGTCCTGAGGCGGCCTCGCTCCTCCCCTCCCAGCCGCGGGAAATGCGAGCTCCAGGGACACCCCCACCCCGGGGCCTGCTGCCCTCACAGACCAACGGGAGCCCGGACGCCTGGGTTCCATCCCCCGTCTCCAGCCCCCCACCCCCCATAACGGCACGTCCAGGAGGCAACCTCACAGCCCCCGCGGCTCACCTGGCACCAGGGTGCAGGGACCACCAACCCCTACTCGAGCTGGCCCGGCTCCCCGCCGGTGTTGGTATCAGCCAGTTTCTAATCGCTGGTGTGACAAGCGGGGAGAGAGGAGCGCTCATTTAGTGATAACGAACTGAAACAAGACAAGGGACCCGAAGAAAAACAATTCTTTAATCGCCTCTACACCGATGCTAGGATCCTGGGTAACAAGAGGAATTGCAGTTTATTGAGCAATGAGTAATAATTTGCCCCGGTAGGTATTTCTGAAACCCGCTGAGATGATTTGCGTGATCGGAATGTGTGTATATATCTCCTCAATATATGTTCCATTCTATGCATCCGAAGAAGTGGGCTGTAGCCCACGAAAGCTTATGCTCTAATAAATTTGTTAGTCTCTAAGGTGCCACAAGTACTCCTGTTTTTTAAAAATCTCTGTATGTAACCTATTTAGAAAGGGTCAGGTGGATGACAGGGGAGCAGCACTCTCAAAAATGGCGTGATCTGCTCCTGAGTCACTGACAGCATGGAAGCAAGAGACCATGAATGCCCACAGATCAACATCGTAACTGATAAAGCACAAGGTGGGCCACTACTTGGCATCTTCTACAGACCACCATATTGCACCTGGAAATTTAGCCATTTCACTGCTCACCCCCCACTTCCTGATCATTAACTATATCAAACACTGACCTGGTGTGGAACCTTGTGGGCTCTGCTCTGAATCTTTCACCACGATGAAAGCAGACCATGTATTTAACGCTACCCATTGTTTCCTGTGTCCTAGCAAGTTTCCGGTAGATGGCAAAAGTTTCTCTCTCTCTCCCCTCCCCACTTCTTTCTACTTTCCTCACTCTTGGGAAGGACTCTGCTAGAGCCTTTGTGAGTTCAAATGAATGCTAGGAGCTGATTCTCCTTCACTGACATTTAGTTTGGAGACATGCTCCAAGAAGTCTAATACACAAGCCCAGCCTGACTTTCCTGGTCAGTTAGAGCTCTTCCTACCACCAGCGTTGAGGGCTTTGTTGATTGTGTTTCTTCCAAACAGTTTAGTGAGGAATGAAGTAAGATTCTCTGGAGCTTTTTTAAATAGGCACAAAATTTGTTACCATCCCATAGAGCAGCTGTTTATAAGGAGGTGCTCCTAAAAATATCTCATCTACTTCTTTCTTGTTAACTCTTGGATGTCTTGCTGACTTCTTGCTATCAAATTGGTTCCAGCACTGCATCTTCTGACACCTCAGTCCCTGGTAGCACCATATCTTTGTTACCACAGAAGAGCAGGTATCTCTCAGCATCCTCTGTGCAGAGGGCTGAGGGAAAGGAACATAGCATGTCAGCAATGTCCTTATCCTCCTTGACGGCTCCCACAGCAGTTTAGGTGGTTCATAGGGAGAACCTCCAGCCACTGCTGTGGAGTCACTGTCATGCCTTCACAATGCTGCTTGGTAACAAAAGTGTAATGAAGAAAACCAGCAAGGTTGGCAGTGTACTGTAGCAGGACTAGAAAGCTCCCCCACCTTGCCTGCCCCTTGCTTCCCAACACACAAGCTGGGCCTAGGGTTTTCACAGCCACCACTGGCACTTAGGCACCACATCCCCTTTGTAAGGCCATTTTATGATAGTCTAGTTCCACCTGCATAGCACCCGCCTAGTATCTCCTGCAGAGGTCCTTGCATTCAGGTCATCCCTTGGGCTGAGCCAAAGTGCTGCTTCTCGAGAGACAACCCATCTGGACTAAAAGACTCCAAGCAATGGGGAATCTTCCCTCCCCCTCTGCAGGTCAATTGTTCCACTGGGGGAATCCCCTCCCTGGGAAATACTTGCCCCTTATTGCCAGTGTTAATTTGTGTGGCATCAATTCCCAGCCCTGTTGGGCATTTGTCTGGGAGATTCCCACACCCTTGACTGTCACAAATCTCCCACTATAGGGACTGACAGACTGGGATCAAATCACCCCAGTTAACCTTGGCATCACTGAGTTAAATGGGCTGAGCTTCTCAAGGCACGTTTCCCCACCCTGCAAACCTCCTCATGGCTCTGTCCTGAGCCCTTTCCAATTTTTCAAATCTCTGGCCTGGATATGCTGTCCCATTGGCAGTCTCACCTATGCCATACAGAGGGGTAACACCACTCTCTCATGGGCACCCAAATCCCTTTGGCAGCTTTGAAACTCATCTACACAAAAGAGGAGATGGCCCTGCTCAAGAGCCAGGCTGGAGGTTGACACATATCATGGCTTGAGATTTACGTTCAACCAACAGACAGAGTGAGATTTTAGGAGGGCAGGGGAGTTTGTGCTGGGTCTGCCTGCTCCATGGGATGGCTCAGAGCTAAGGAAAGCTGTTGCATTGAAATGTTCTGACGTGTTTTACCGGCACCCCCCACCGTGGCAGTGCTGCAACATGAGGTTTTGGGCTAGTTGTCTGCTACGCTTCCCAGTGTTCCCACTGTGGGACAGGCCAGAAGCTGCTCATCCTGCTAAAGTTCAACCCCAAGCCCACCTTGCAAGATGCCTTTAGGAAACAGCAATGGCCTCTGAGCAGAGCTCCTCCAAACAGGTGGCAGATTTGATCATCCCCCAAGCCAGACTGGAAGAGCACAGCCAATGACTGTCATCTGTACCTTTGCAACGTGCATCGTGAGGACTAGACTGAGAAGGGGAGTGGTTCCGGAGAGATCGTTCAGAGATAATGTAGCCTTTGATGAGCTAAGGATCACTCCCTAGAAGTGTTACAATGCAGAAATGGGGGGTTTCTTCATCACCAGAGGAAGCTAGAGTGCTGGCAAGAGATACCAGAGAACTGGGCAAGAGACGGGAACCAGGATGGTTGGAAGCAGCACAGACCAGGATGGTTGGAAGCAGCACAGGTTAAAGGACAGAATAGAACAAGGGTGTACAGCCTAAGGCCAGAAGACACTATGGTGATCACTTGTCCGACCTGCCACATAGCACAGAACCTCACCCCTGACTCCTGCATCCAGTGTGCTTCTAAGCTAGCAGCCTTCTATGGAGTAGCCACACGCTGGAGATGCTGCCAGGGGAAGGCAATGTTAGTAGCACCTCATCTGGAGGCGTCTGGCTGTCTGGATTTTCTGGGAGCACCATCCCCATCCTTGGGAATCCTTTGGGCTTTACTTGCGAGTGTCTCGTTTGAGCGTGAACCAAGCTCAACCCTGGGAGAAGGGGAGGAAATGCGACTGCTAGGAAGATGAGTGCAGGGGAGTGAACTAGATGACCTTTTGAGGTCTCTTCCAGTCCTATGATTCTATGTGGGATGCTGCAAACACAAGGGCCCAGATCCAGCTTCTAAGACCCTGGTTCACAAGAGCCTCCCTCTGTACAGCTGGGCAGGTGTGGGAATGCCATTGCAGATAACAGGAGAGAAGGGACCGTACCCATCCCCCAGCCTGCCTCCCTGTATCACATGGGCTGGAGGTTCACCTGCAGCCATTCCTGCCCCTAGCCCAGATCTGTGCTGGAGCCAGAGCACAGCCTTTAGAGACATTTGGCCTGGATGTAGCGCCCCCAAGAGATGGAGCATTCCTCCCACTGTCCCAGGGGGAGCTGCCCCGCTGGGGAATCCCCCATCCTGACAAACATTTGCCCTTCATTGCTAGTCTGAATTGACCCAGGGTGGCTCCTGCCTGCTGAATCTCACTTGGCCTTTGTACGATTTGAGTCCTCCACTCTCTGGAGTATCCTCCCGGCAAAGCAGGGACCCTCATCCTGGACTCAGCACCTTGGCACAGATGAGAGCTAGATTTGCAGATGGCTGGGATCACACCAGGGCTTGGCTGCTCTCACCTGCAGGTCACTGGCACCGTGTTTACACTGGGCCTAAAAACTGGCTTCTAAACTAATTTACATCAAACTAGGGCAATTTAAACAAGCCCAAAAGGCTGTGCGGGGGCCGGTGTTGAGTTGCTGGATGCTTGATAGGCTGGGAGAGTTGGGCCAGGTGGCTATGAACCCTATTGCAGCATAGTCTGATGTGTGATACATTGTGGGTGCTAAGTGATGTGGCCCGTAAAGCAACAGTAGCAACATTAAATAGGTTCCCAGCTCTGTCCGGGGCACCTGGCTACAAGGCTGGGGATGGGTTCCCGTCTCTGTCCGGGGCACCTGGCTACGAGGCCAGAGGTGGGTTCCCAGTTCCGTACGGGGCAGAGTTCTGTGATGTTTAATAGGTTCTCACTCCATCCAAGTGATCTGGCTAGGAGGCTGGCAATGATGGATTCTCCTGTGTGTAGAAGGTCCTGCACTCCAAGCACCGCCATGCTTTAAGGCTGTGCCTGCCCCTCCTCCACCTCCTTGCCAGCCCCATCATCCTGGGGGCCCTCCCTGCCCTCCTTAAGGGGCCAGCAGGGCTGCCAGCCATGCAGGTGGGTGCTCTGGTGCTTGATGAAGTTGGAGCCATGGCTGAAGCTCTTACCACAGTGCTGGCAGTGGTAGGGGCGCTCGCCCGTGTGGGTGCGGCGGTGCTGGGCCAGGTGGGCGGCACGGGAGAAGGCCTTGCCACAGTCGGGGCACTGGTAGGGACGCTCGCCCGTGTGCACACGGTGGTGCTGCAGGAGGTCAGAGCTCAGCACGAAGCTGCGCCCGCAGTCGGTGCAGCGGTAGGGGCGCTCGCCCGTATGGATGCGCTGGTGGCGGATCAGGTTGGAGCTCAGGCTGAAGGCCTTGCCACACTGCTGGCACCGGTAGGGGCGCTCGCCGCGGTGCGTGCGTTGGTGCTGCAGCAGGTTGGAGCCATGGCAGAAGCTCTTGCCGCACTGGGCACAGCGGTAGGGGCGCTCCCCGGTGTGGGTGCGCTGGTGCTGCACCAGGTGGGAACTGCGGGAGAAGGCCTTGCCACAGTCGGTGCAGCGGAAAGGCTTCTCGCCTGTGTGGGTGCGGCGGTGTGTGGCCAGGTCGGAGCTGAGCCCGAAGCACTTGCCACAGTCGGTGCAGGGGTAGGGGCGCTCACCAGTGTGGGTGCGCTGGTGTCGTGCCAGGTGGGAACTGCGGGAGAAGGCCTTGCCGCAGGCTGGGCACTTGTAGGGGCGCTCGCCGGTGTGGGTGCGCTGGTGCCGGATCAGGTAGGAGCTCTCACTGAAGCTCTTGCCGCAGTCGCCGCAGTGGAAGGGGCGTTCGCCGGTGTGGATGCGCTGGTGCTGCGCCAGATTGGAGCGGCGGCTGAAGGCCTTGCCGCAGGCCGGGCAGCAGTAGGGGCGCTCGCCAGTGTGTGTGCGCTGGTGCCGGTGCAGGTTGGAGCTCTGGTTGAAGCTCTTGCCGCACTCGGTGCACTCGTACGGCTTCTCATCGAGCCGCAGCAGCCGGCGGGCCAGCCCAGGGCTCAGCTCGTAGCTGCGCCCCCCCTCGATGTAGCGGCACGGCTTCACACCCATCTGTGTCACCCGGTGCACAATGATGTCACCGAACTCCTCCAGCCCCTGCTCCAGGTCACCAGAGTCATCTGGCGCCTGTGCCCCAATGCCCGGGCTCTGGCCAGCCATGTCCCATGGGGAGCTGGGCGAGACGTCGCCCTTGGAGACCCCTGGCCACATCTTGTGGGATGGCACCATCTCAGGGCCTTCCTGGTCGGAATCCTCCTCCTCTGAGAGACAGGCGGCACTGTCATCTGCCGGAAGAGAGCAGAATGCAGGTGAGCGTTGCTCTGGGTATGGGAAGAAGAGCTCTGGGGTACGAGGGTGGGCAACAGGGCACAGATAATGCATGGCCAGAGATCAGGGCCCTGTCGCACTAAGCACTGCACAGCCTGCCCCTGCCCAAGATCACGGGAGCCTGTCGCACTGTGTGCAGCAGAGGCACAGACACGCACCTGACTGACATCGGGGGCCTGTCATGTTGGGTGCTGCACAGACGCACAATGAGAGAAAGACCTTGGCCCAAAGAGCTCACAATCTAAATAGACAGAAAGGTGCGAGGAGAAACAGAAGCATCAGGAGGGAAAGGGAATCGCTCAAGGTCAAAGCTGGGAATAGAACCCAGGAGTCCTGGCTCCTACCCCAGTGCCTGCCCACTAGACTCCATTCCCTCTTTTTTAAGCTCTATATTATGCTTCACTCACTGGCAGCTTCCGAATGGACTGACCCAGTCACTCACCTGCTCCAACCTCCATTTCCTCTGAGCCCTGTGGATCCGGGACACTGGACTCCTCCCCTGGTTCCATCTGCGTCTGGGTCAGGGGCCGTTAGCCCTGTTTGGAGCAAGCAAAGGGGTGAGATGAGATCCCTTCAGGGACTATCTGCATGATCTGAGCCCCAGCTCCTTCTCCCCAGAGGGGGCATTGGGGAAAACCCCTGGAGATTTATTAGAGTGAGGAAAACACCTGCTGCCCCCTACTGGATATTAAGGGATTTGTGAGTCTATCAATGGCCTCTCTTAAATGCCCAGCTCCTGGAAGCAGGAGATTGAGTGAAAGTTGCAACTTTTGTTCTTAAAAGCTGAACCCCGTACAGATCATTTTTAGGATGCTCATGATTTCTAAGCCAGCCTCATGAGTTTTTTAGTACTTGGTGGCTTGGTGATGCTGTTCGTTCACTGGAAACAAACCATAAATGCACAATGCCAGGTGTTACACATCCTCTTGCAAATCACTTTCAAAACACTAATGAAAAGCCAGCTCTCATACAGTGCCCATGATCTCAAAGCTCTTTATAAAGCGGGTCACTATTGTCCCCATTTTACAGAGGAGAAACTGGGACACAGAGAGGGGAAGGATTGCTCAAAGTCACCCAGCAAGTGAGCTGGGAATAAAACCCAGGAGTCTTGGCTCCTAGCCCCTCCTCCACTGTAACTGACTAGACCCCACTCCTCTCCCAGAACTGGGCTAGAACTCAGGAGTCCTGCCTCCTAACCCCCACTACTCTAACCTACTAGACTTCACGCCCAAACCAGAGCAGGGATAGAAACCAGGAGTAATGGCTCCCAGCCCCCAACTCCTCCTCTACCCACCAGATCCCACTCCCTTCCCAGACCCATGGATGGAACCCAGTCTCTACTACTCTAACCTCCTAGGTCCCACTCCCCTTCCAGAGCTGGGGACAGAAGCCAGGAATACCCATCGCTCCAGGTACTCTAGCCCAGGAACCAGGTGAGGGCACTCTGAAAACACAAGGAAGGAAGCCTGGGGAAAAATCAGCCCAGACCACTCAGGCTCTTGGACACTGTGACCAAAATCCCTGATAGAAAATCCCACTGAATGAAGGGAAATTGGGCCCCCAAACCTCTCTTGGTCCCTAGTGCCCTGGAGCATCAGCTTTCAAGTGGTAGATGGCGAAATCATGGTGAGAAGTCGCTTCTACCCACCTTATAGTAGATTGTTGTCTTCCAGGACACCATGCCCCACCCTAAGCGGCTGCACTGTAGACACGGGTGTGTGGGGGTATGTGTGCATGACAGAAAAGCTTTAGGAGGCTTTGATCATTGTCAGTGAGACAGAGGAGATTAGAACCCAAACACTAAATGGCTATTGAAATTAGTCATAAGGGCAGACTGGTCCAGTGGGCAGGCCACTGGACTGGAACTCCTAGGTTCTTGACTAACTTGGGGAGAGGAGTGGGGTCTAGTGGTTAGAGCAGGGGAGAGACTGGGAGTCAGGACTCCGGGTTCTATCTCAGCTCTGCCACTGACTTTGGGCAAGTCCCTTCCCCTCCCAATGCCCATTTTCCTTCCCACCTCTTGTCCATTTAAAATGATAGGCCCTGGGGCAAACTGAAAAACTGATCCTCCAGAACCTGCTGCGTGACACACAGCAAGAGACAATCCCTGCCCCAAAGAGCTCACAGTAAGTCCGTGCTTCTCGCAGCCCCCAGGCAGGCTCTGAAAGGCCAATCAGGGGTCCTGAGGTATTGCAAATGTTATTACAATCTCTCTCCCGCCACACTCCCTCCCCCACGTACCTTGACCCTTCAAGGTCAAATATTTTCCATCAACCTCTCAAAATAAACACTGCATTATATATCTACAGTTAGCATTGTTGTCAGTGATAGATGATTTTACTACACCTCTACCCCGATATAACGCGACCCGATATAACACGAATTCGGATATAACGTGGTAAAGCAGTGCTCCGGGGGGGGGGGCGGGGCTGCGCACTCCGGTGGATTAAAGCAAGTTCGATATAACGCGGTTTCACCTATAATGCGGTAAGATTTTTTGGCTCCCGAGGACAGCGTTATATCGAGGTAGAGGTGTATTAATTTGATATCAAAGCTGAGTGGGAAATCACAAAAAATGTTGATTTCAATTAAGGGGTGACTGACCTGGGAAGGTTGAAAAACACCGGTGTGTGTATACGAAAGGTGGGGTGAGAAACAAAGGCACCAAGAGGGGAAGGGACTTGACCAAGGTCAGTGGCAGAGCCAGGAATAGAAACCAGTCGGCCTGACTTTCAGCCACCCCCTTTCCCCTAACCACTAGACCCACTCCCCCCCTCAGCTGAGAAAGCAACCCAGGAATCCTGGCTCCCAACTCCCCTTGCTCTAACCACTAGACCCCACTCCTCTCCCAGAGCTGGGAATGGAGCCCAGAAATCCTGACTCCCAGACTACTGCCCTCTCCACTGGCCTGTGCTGCCCTTCATTAGATCTTTTGGGGTGCCAGCCCCCTCCCCATGTAATCAGTCCCTGTAAGTACCTGCTGTATGAGAAGACCTGTGCTAATGGGGGTGGTTTGGCCCAACTCCTGATTCACAGCAGGGTCCCTCACCCAGCTGCCCATGCCATCTCTGTGACAATGACCCTGCATGATGCACAACATCCCAATAACTCCCTTTCCAGAGACCCCATAGAATTAAATTGCCCTTGCACCCTCAGTACGACAGGAATTGACAAGGTGGGTGAGGTAATAGCTTTTATTGGACCAATTACTACTGGTGAGAGACACAAGCTTAAGGCCAGACCTGAAGAAGAGCTCTGTGTAAGCTCAAAAGCTTGTCTCTCAAAGTTGGTTCAATAAAAGATATTACCTCACCCACCTTGTCTCTCTAAATCCTGGGACCGACACAGCTACAACAACACTGCACACAGGAATTACCTTGACTATCCCCACAGGACTGGGCGCACATACAATCAGCTCCCAAAGGACTTTACAGGCTGTACCCGCTTTTTTGTTTGGAACATTGGAGGTAATTGTACACACATGGCACCCACTGAAATGCAGCTACCTTAGGGATGGGGATTGTTTATACAGGATCCCTCATCCGGAGCAGTGATGCAGCCACTGCTGGAGTGTGGCACAGAGGGTATTTACATAAGATCCCTCATCCAAAGCTGAGATGCAGCCACCTCTGGAGTGAGGTGCACAGGCTGTTCATACAGGGATCCCTCGCCTGGCACTAAGATACAACTGCCTCTGGGATGTGGCAGTTCATACAAAACTCTCTCATCCAGTGCTGAGATACACACGTCAGTGGGGTAAGGCACGGGGGCTGTTTACCCAGGCATCCCTCACCTGGTGCTAGGATGCAGCCTCCTCTGGGGTGGGGCACAGAGATTGTTCACACACAGATCCCTCACCCCAGTCCTGAGATGCAGTAAGACCTAATGGGTGTTGCCAGTCAAAGGCAGTGGGGGAGATGCCGGGCACTGGGGTAGGGCAGAGATGCCCCAGCACAGTGTGTGTGTGTGGGGGGGACTGGATCTATTCCGGGCCCTATGATCTGCAGCCAGGACTGGACTGGCTCTTTTCCCCAAGCCCCTCTGGGGCTGCCCCTTCTGGGCACTCACCTGGCTCTCCACAGGGCACGGGAGGAGGATGCAGGCAGAGGCTGGGGGGTCCTGCAGCAACAGCAGCTGGCTAAGAAGGGAGAGCGCAGCCTGGCCCCTTTGTGTGGTTTCCCCTGCAAGGCACCCTGGGAAATATCCAGGCTCTCGCAAGTCGCAAAGCACTCTGGGGAAGGTAGTTCCTATGGGGCGGGGACTCCAGAGGTGATGGTTGCTTGGCTCCAAGAAAGGTGGTTGCTATGGGTCAAGTCCTTTCCAGGAAGCAGTTGCTATGGGGTGGGGGAGAGGTGTTTTCTATTGGGGGGGTGCCTGCTGCAGGGATGGCAGTTTCTAGTGGTGAGGGAGGCAGCGAGGGTGGTGTCTATGGTGGGAGGGGCTTGGGGCACAGCTCCAGAGAAGGTGGTTTTTGTGTTTTGGGGGAAGTACTTTCTATTGTGGGGCAGCTCTGGGAGAGGTGGTTTCTATAGGGGGGCTTTGGGGAAGGTGGTTTCAATGTGGGGAGCAGGGCTCCCCCCTGCAGGATCAGCTCCCTATGGCTGTGCCTAAAGCCCTGCCACCACATCATGGCCCGATCCCCACTTGGCTTGTTGGTGGCAGAGATCCCTCAGCACTTGGCCCAGCAGCCAGTGTGTCTGCATGAATGGAAGAGCTGACCCCACTGCACTCTGCCCCACAGAGACCCCTTCTGGGGCAGGGCTGGTAATTAACACCCACCCAGAGATGCACAGAGCAGTTCCCCCTGCTCGGAGCAATTAGCTCAGTCTCCCTGTAGTCTCAACCAGAGTCACTGCATCAGTTACACTGCTCCAAGCAATCGGCTCAGGTTTTCTGCAGATGCAGCCAGTGTCATTGGATTGATTAGACCCAAAGCAATTCCCTCTCTCAGGCTCTCTACAGACTCTGTCCATGTCTAAACTAGTAATCTTACAGCAGCATAGCTGTACCGATGCAGCTGTGCTGCCGTAAGATCTCCCGTGTAGCTGCTCTATGCCGACAGGAGAGCTCTCCTCTCGACATAATTAAACAACCCCCACGGAGCCGCGGTAGCTATGTCGGCGCCGACATAGCACTGTCCACAGCGGCACTTCTGTCAGTGTAATTTATGTCAGTCAAAGGGATTTTTTTTTCCACACCCAAGTGACATAAGATATAGCGACAAAAGCGCTAGTGTAGACATAGCCTCAGGCAAGCCTCACGGCATTGGTTACACCTGGGCTTTCCCCCTCTTGGAGCGATTGGATGAGGCTCACTGCAGACTCAAGGAGGCATCGCTGCATCAGATTACATGTTCAAATTTTTCTCCCCAACCACAAGGGCTGGAAACTTTTTATTTGAAATGGATAGAGCCCTGCAAATCCAGAGATATCTGCAGACCATTTTTGCAGATTGGATACAAATTTTCTATCCGCACAGGACTCTATAAATGGAAGTTGAGACTCTGGTATAGTCATGAATCCAGACACTGGTGCCAGAACCTGGGCATGGGCCTATACTGCCTTAATCCAGCCCTGCTGGGTACAACCCGAGTTCCCAGTACTGCTCCAAACCGCAGCGCATTATGGATGATTTTGCACCATCGTCTGGGAGCCAAATGCACTCAATTCCCACAATCCTGCATGGGGCAGTACAGACTGGTTGGTAGCTTCTGGCTGGGATGACCTCTTGGCACCAGAGGGCAGCATAGTGGCCCCATGGGCATTGTGTGACAGGACTAGGGGAAAAGTCCACCATGTCTGCAGTATGACACTGCCCTTTGTTGAACTTAGACGCAATTCAACCTAACCCAAGGTTGACCCTGGGCTGGTGCAACTCATACCTCAATCTGCACACGCCTGTAAGGCGTGTCTGGAAGGAGGATGGGTGCAATCAGCACTGGCTAATCCGCTAGACATGACCGCAGGCTGTTACTCTTCTAGCTACCTGATAGCTCCTCAGCTTTCCTGCTACAGAGCTCAAGTTGTAAGGTGAGAAATTCCTGCTCTCCTATAAAGAGCTGTGTCATCTCCAGTGCACTGCCCACAGGGAGCCCGTCTCCATCCCTAACCCAGGCTGTGGTGACCGTTGTAGCCAGCAGGATCTTCACACATTTAATGGAGTGGGAGGAAGCAAGATTTGAACACACAGGAGGGACATGAGAGGCATCTCTGACCCAGGATAGGAAAATCACGGGGGGGGGGGGGGGGGCATAGTGCCCTCCTGAAATTACTTCCCCAGCCATCCTATGCATCTAGGGGATTAAACACTCAGCTCCCACTTGCACAAGTGAATGGTGCAGAGCCCATGCCTCTACCTCCAAGTGCCAGCACAAAATCTGAGCTCCACAACCTTCCTCTGCGTGGGGCAGCCCTCCCACATAATCTGACCCCTTTACGCTGCATCTCGTTCCCATGGGTATTGCCACAACGGAGCAGACCTGTGGGCCTATCTAGCCCAGTATCCCCTCTCTGCCAGCTGCTTCAGAAGAAGGTGCATGAATCCCCAGAGGAGGTAGCACTGGGATAATTGGTGACCTTCTGACCCCCTAAGCTAAGGGTCAGCTCAGGCTCTGAAACAGGCAGGCTTAGAGCCATTCACAAGCTCTTCTTTATTCTTCATTGTTTAATTCTAGTTATTCCCAATACCCCTATAAGCATCGGATCCCTTTTTAGAATCTACTCAGCTCTCGCCCTCAGTGACATTTTGTGGCAACAAGTTTCCCAGACTAAGTGTGCGGTGAGTGTATGAAGAAGTATTTCCTTTTGCCAATTTTCAGTTTCTCTACAACCCTTGTTCTTGTATCATGAATCTTGTATCCCACCTACCTTCTCCAGTGCGTCGTCTTTCACCAGGTCCCAGACTGTCTCCTCTCTAAAGAGTCTTTTCAATCTCTCTTAAGAAGAGATTTCCCCCTCCATTCTTGTCCCCCATCTCTAAAGCCAGTTGGATTCATACAGTTTGAGGCCAGAAGGGACCACTAGATCCTCAAGTCTATAACAGGCCAGAAAATCTCAGCCAGCGATTCCTGGATCAGGCACCTCCCTTCTACCTGAACTATAGCATATCCTTTAGAAAGACATCCACTCTTAAGGCTTAATGTATGAAATGATCAGAACTAAACACAGAATTTCAGAAGTGGGCAGCCCTCTCCTTTGGGAAGGATGGTCCAGTGGTTCAGGCAGCAGCTGGGGGCTCAGACCTATGTTCAATTTGCTGCTCCACCGCAGACTCACCTTGGGAAAGTTGCATAAAGCTCGTTCTGCCTCAGTTTCTTCCACTGTAACATGGGGACAATAGCACTGCCCTGCCTGCCAGATGTACCGATAACTTCATTAAAAGACAGTGAGATGCGCAGACACTATGGTAAGAGGGGCCTATTAGTACCTAAAATAGATGTACAAAGTGGTCTTAGTAATATCTTTAGTATTATTCTCCACTCTATTCTTCCCTACCATTTCCTCACAAACGGCTTATTTAATCTAATCTTCCCTCCCCACCCCTCTCTATGAGGCTATCACCCATTCCTCAGGCATTTGCAGCCTCCCATTATGGCTTGGCTCAGAGGCTAAGACGCGCTTTGAAATAAATATATAAAAATATATTCTTACTAGCTGAGAGCTCTTTAGGGCAGGGACTGTCTCTCACTATGGCTGTTGGAGCCTCCCGGAGTTACTCTAGTACAATTCCACTTCCTCAAGCCAGCTCCTGCATGACTGGATCGGGCCCCTGCACGGATTGAAGTGAAGAGCTTGGCCTCGAAGCATAAATCTCTACTGTTCAAGCTGAACAATGAGGTTGCAGCAGACACAAATGCTCTGGGCCCTGCTGGGGGTAGGAGATGAACTCATCGGGGGCTAAGGTTTTTTTCCTGAAAGAAAGAACAGCCAGGGCCCTCTGTTGGAAATTTTTATTTTGCTGGAAAAGCCGTGGTCAAAACTCCACAACAGATTCTAACAGATAAGCTTCTACGCAAGCACTAGCTGCTTTGGAAACACCTCAGCCACAGTCTAGTCTCAGAGGATGTGGGTTTGAACTGGGATTCAGATCAACTCCCAAGACAACAACAAATAAATAAAGAGGAGACTTGGGATTCTCCATCCACAACGCTGAGAAGAGAAAGGAAATAATGACGTGAACTCTGTGAGCAAGTTACCTGGAAGACAGTGAATCCCCACCCCAACCCATGCAGAACCTGAGCCCAGACAGGGCCAATGTGGAGTTAGGGGAAGAAAGGAACTATGCTTGCAAGTGTGGGGAAGTGCTCAAGGACTGAAAAATTAAGGAAAAAAAGATACAGTGGGTCACAACTTTACTGAAACACAAGAACCTCCATTAAAAATAAACACACTAGAGGCAGCCAATACCCGTCGCAGGCAGCGGGATGGTGGGGGAAGTAGGACAAACTTTCCCGTGTAATGGGAGCCTGAGGGTCCACCCGAGAATACGCTACCTGAAAGAAAGCACAATACAGTTTCAAAGGCTTATGTCAGAAGTAGCCACGGTGGCAAAAAGCCCAGAGATCTCAAGCCCACCCCAAGCCCTCGCACTGTCCACACACACAAGCCATGCTGGTTTAAAGTTAGCTTTAAACTGGTGCAAAGCCCTGGGTGGATGCTCCTATTCTGAAGTACTTTAAACCATACCATAACCAAGTCCATAACCAATTTACACTGAAATGAAATAAGCCTGGTTTAAAGCCCACCCACTTGTCTTTCTTGCACTAGTTTCTGTCAACCAGTTTAAAAATCACGCCTTAAGTGAAAATTGGTGCAACTTTCTAGTTTATATAGTGCTAAATCTCCATGGGAGTTAGCTCAACTTCACCGCAAGGTAGCTCAAAAACCAAAGGAGCACCTTGCCTAACACGAGACATGAAGTGTGGTCCAGTTGATCGGGAACTAGACTGAGAATAAGGAGACCAGTGCTCTCTTCACCTCTCTGGGTGAGGAGGAGCCTGTAGAACTCCTGGTTTCTATTCCCGGCTCTGCCATTGAGCTGCTGACACACCTGGGCCAAGTCTTTTCTCCTCTCTGCACCTCTGGACCCCCTCCCAACCTATTTAGACTGCAAGCTCTTCAGGGCAGGGACTCTCTTTGTCTGCGGAGCACTAAGAACAGTGGGACTTTGATCTTAATTGGGGCTTCTACGTGCTACCATAACACTAGGCTGACTGGGCCAAATTACTAACACTTTAGCTTTATAGACATTGACGAATCTCCACAACAGCCCCTGGGTGGTAAGATGACAATAGTGAAGTGACTCAGAGCTTGTTACGTAGAGACACTCTGGAAAGTGAAGATGAATTAACTAACCGTGTGAATGTTAAGTGGATTAAACTGCATTAAGTCCCTGTGTGGATGCTCTTGTTCAGAATTAAAATAGCCTTACTTTGGTTAGCTTAATTCACTTCCAAAGTTAATTAAACTAAACTGAACTGAGGCCACTGTAGTTCTGAATAAGAATGTCCACACAAGGATTTAATGCAGTTTAATTAATCCACTTTAAAAGCTAATTCACAATTTTCTCACGTGTCCCCATGTAGACAAACCCTTAGTTTGCTGTAGCTTAACCCTCACTACAGCCAACTAAGGACACTTCAATTCCGAATGAGAGTGTCCACATAGGGGTTTGATGTGCTTTTACTTCACACCTTCAGTTAATTAGTTTTAACTCCCCAAAGTGTTTCCTTGTAGACTAGACCTCAGAGTTAGACACAAGATTAGAACTCGGGCCTGCCTGCCTCCCAATGCTGCACTTCTTTCTCTAGTCTAGACCACACTGCCGCTGCCACAGGTTTCACCCGCAGAAGCCAATGGAGCTACATCTGCTTCTGACTGTGCAGCACTTAGTGCAAATATTCAGCAGCAGGTACAAGTTAGCCCAAGATGACTTTGAAGTCCCTGGAGTTTAATTTTAATGCTAAGTGAAGTCTGTTCTGTGCTCTCACTCTGGTTCCCATTCAGCAAAGCATGTGCTTACATCCATCCTCATTCAGCACAGCACATGCTTAAGTTCCACTGACTCACAGCATGAGCTCAGTTTTAAGCACGCGGTTCACTGTCTGGCTTAACTAGGGCCACTAGCTACTATCACGTATATTCTGCTGACAACAGGAGCCAATGGCATTTTGGGAGGCCCTTTGCTCTTGCAATGACTTGGCAGCCAGAGTGCTGAGTAGAAGGTTATCAAACAGAATGAAGGAGTTAAAGTTTTAGCTAATCACTGCTTTGGGGTTTCATTGCCTTCCAAGTGTCACTCCCCCCACCGCCTACCACAGTCTTGGACAATGCCCAGTTTTGCACATCCAACACATACTGACAGGTTACAGAGCTAGTGCATTAACAAACTGCCATTCACAGCCAAATTCCCACCACTCCACCTGTGGAATACTTTATGGGCTTTTACAAGACAGAGAGGTGAAGCTGGTATAAGAGCTCATGTCAGAGGCAAAATGTATTTGTTGATTCAGGCACTCCATTGGTTGAACACAGTTGTCCACATTAATGTGAGTTGTTTTGCTCTGCTGTACTCAAGATTCCTTCAAGCTAAAACAACGCAGCACGAACTATCTGCTCTTATCACTGTTAAAACCTGAGGGAACTGAATCAAAGGTATGTTTTTAGAAGGCTCTTGATATTCCAGAGCAGCATGTGCATTCTAGCAGTCTCACAAACTTGAAAGCCCATGTATGATGATGATTTATAAATGTAAAGCCAGATGGGACCATTAGTATATGTGCTGCCACTCCCATATAACACAGGTGAGAGAATGTCACTCTGTTCCCCAACTTTGAGCCCAGTACTTTGTTTGAGTAAAGCACTTTCCAGAAGACAGCCAGGCTGGACTGGAGGCTTCATGAAATGGAAAATACACCACTTCCCTTGGGAGTTTATTCCAATGGTTAAATCAACCTCGCTGTGTAAAACTTGTGCCTTATTTCTAATTTGACTTTGTCTGGATTTAACTCTCAGCCATTGGTTCTTGTTCTGACTGTCCCTGCTAGATGTAAAAGCCCATTAGTAGCCAGGATTTTCTCCACATGAAGACACTTATACACTGTAATCAAGTCACCTGTTGAGCAGGACCTGGTTTGGGGAGACATAAGGGATGGGACTAGCATGACAGAAAAGGCAGCAGAAAGCTCCCAGAATTTTCTTTCCGTTTGTGATTTCTGCCACTGCACCCAAATGTAGGGGTAAAGAGTGAAGGTTAAAAGAAGCCAGGAGCATGGGAGGGGCAGGGGAGACAGGAGAAGATGAGCAGGGCTTGGGAAACAGACCCCTAAAACCTGCAACCCCAAGCCAGGAGTTTGGAGCAGGGCAAAAGGTCAGGCCACAGAGGCGGATTGCATAGCTATGCACCTGTGGGAAGAACAACCACCAGTGTGTCCATGGCATTGGAAGGGCCCTGGACAGCACCGAGTGTCAGCAGAGTATATGAAGGCTGTGGTGGCAATTGGGGCGAGAGATGGTTCAGAGTTACACAAAGGGGAATTAGTCAGGAGTAACAGGATGGAGTTAAAGGAAATAGCAGGTGAAAAACTGAGGGATAATATCCCAAGAGAAGCAGGAATCCAGGTGTTTGAGTTACTTGGAACTGGACAAGACAAAAACCCTGAGAAAACTCCTGAGTTACAGTTGGTGCCAGGGTGAACTTGCTTCATGTTTTAAAGCTTTGCTTTGCAACCACAAGGCCTAACAACTTAAGTAAGCAGATTCTCACACAATCACGTGACTGCTGGGGCTTTAACACCAACTATTGTGAGACTTGTGACACAGTTGTGAGAGTCGGCAATACAGAAGTTCCTGCCCATGTGAAATGTACTTTTAAGATTAAAGCGGACAGACTTTTTAAAAATTGGAGTTTACTCTTGTTGCATTTCACTGAAACAATGAAAACAGACTGGTTAACTAGACTTTGTTTAGTCTGTATCTACTGGCTCTCAGATGCTGCAAACAACGTAGGGAAAGATTTATTTCATAAATCTTACTGGAATTTTAAAATAAACATCTCTACTGACCCTAGCATTTTACAGGTTTTCATGCCACAAAGGACCTCCTGTAGTCAGGCCTAATTGGGCCTCCGGTACAACAGGCCAGAGAATTTCATCCTATCATGCCTGGATCATGTTCAATAAATTGCAGTTGAGCTGAAGTGTGGCTTTTAGAAAGATTTATAACCCTGATTTAAAGATTTCAAGCAATGGAGAATTGCAAAGGCTTGTTTTAAAATTAAGAAGTGTTGGGGCCAAATCTGACTGACACTGTAGTTTCAAATGTTGTTCAGGGACAGAAAAAAGAAAAAAAAAGTCTATTTCCCCTAAGTGCTATTTTATAAGGCCCTTAAACAGGAAGATCAAAATCTCTGCCAGTTTTAGAGTATGCTGAAAGGTTAGCAGCATTTCCATGGTAGAAATAAGTATGCAAAAAATAATTCTATCCTCTTCTCAAGAATAAATTGCTGGGTGATTTCAAGGCCCATAAAAAAAGGCACATAGACAACACTTCAAATCCAGCATAGAGATATGGATCTTGTCAGCTTTCCAACAGGGGAAACAGTGACATATTCCTTACTGACCTAGAGCCATTCTAGTAAGAGACTGATAAATATAGCTTTAAATCTGGAGTTGCTTTAAAGTCCAGATTTAGACTGTGTGCTAAAATAGCAAAGCAAGGTTGACACTGACCCCATACCAACTGTCTGAGTGCATACTGCCCATCTCAAATCATCTTCATTCAAAAACATGATGAATGAGTTAGGACAGGACAAAAGAGCTGGGCCCACTCAACACTGGTGATAGGGATTATTCTAAAAGACTCCATGCCCATCCCATGTGAATGCACACTTGTTCTGGCTGCTTTATGGTATAGGCAGTTCACTGAAGTGCAAGTACTCCATTAATGTGGTAAAGGTGTCAGGCTTTTACAAGCAACACTAACAATATGCTTTCACTGGGCTAATGTTGGTAGATCACAGACAGATGCTAGTGGAAACCCTGGTAAATCTTACTGTGCATCAAGCCCAATTTATACTCCTGCAGCACATACGTCCTGCCACCCACAAAGCTCTCACCTCCGACTCAAAACGCAGAGTACCGCGCCCTGTCCGCGTATGACTCCCGCTCGAACCGCTGAACGTCGTAGAGGGAGGCCCGAGCGACCGACGAGACTGGAGACAGCTGACAACGTTCGTAAGCGTACGCCTCTCCGACGGTGGTGGCCGCGGTTGCCGTGCGACGCAGGGGGCTTCTATCCCGGGTGTAATAGGTGGAGGACGCGGCTGCCGCAGCAGCAGTTGCAGCTGCAGCGACTGCTGCTGCTGCTCCCGGGGTTGGCAGCAGCGCTCTATCGTAAGGGTCTAGGGTAGTAGTGAGGCGATTGGCCATGGCTGTGGTGGCGGCCATGGCTGTGGTGGCGGCCATGGCTGTGGTTTGTACTTGGGAGTATTGCGCATACTGCGAATACTGGGCCATTGTTTGCTCTGCATAGGCGTCGTATGCAGATGCCGTAGCATAGGGCCTCACGCGATATCTTTTGTAGTAGTCGACCATTGCTCCATACCCATCATCGTAATACATGGTCTCCCCATAGCCCGCGGGGTAGGGAGTGCGCACCGCTCCGTACTGCTCATTATAGGTTTCGGTAAAGTCAGGCACTTGCCCCGTGCGATCTACCGGACACTCTTTAGACCAGTGCCCTTCTTTCCCGCACCGATAGCAGCCGCTCTTGTCTCCCATCCCAGGTATCGTCCGAAGCCGACTGGTGGACAACTGCACGCGCATCCGCTTGCCTTTAAGAAACAGACGCAAGAATGGTTGCTATAATAAACTGACGCCACATGGTAAACCGCAAGATTTGCAGTGTGCAAGAACCAAGTAACTCAACCATCTCGTTCCCTCAGCAGCCAATCAAAACCTAGCCTTTCCACAACCTTCCGCAGCACTCACAATGGGAAGGAATCCCGATTGGCCGAGGTTAATGGTTTTACAGTAAGAATCATGCCATGAATAAAAAGCAAACCTCTCCTGAAAAGTAACACTTGAGTGGCATTAAGGCCTGTTTCAGGAAGATACTTAGGCCCTGATCCAGATAGCTTCTTGACAGATGTGAACCTTTAGCCCTGTGAGGCTATTCATGTGCTTAAAGTTACACATTTCCGTAGTTCCTATCTTGATCCGGACCCAAGTCTGCTCCAAGACCGGAATGACAACTCCTTCCTCACACTGGTAAGCAGCTACTTATCTATCTAGGTACCTATATGACCCCTGTAGGGTCTGAGCGCTTCACAAGCATTAGCATCTTCACACCACCACTGTAAGGTAGGGAAGTGGTGTCATCATTGTATAGGGACTGAGGCACAGGGTACATGAAGTGACTTTCCCAGGGTCACATGAGGAGTCTATGGCAGAGCCAGGAATTGAACCCAAGGCTCCCAAGTCCCAAGCCAGAGGCCTATTAGGCCATCCTTGCTACCCTGGGGAAATCACTGGGTCTTCTCTCATGCGTAAGTGCTCCCCAAGGTGACTATGCAATTCATAGCTTGGCTCTAGACAATTCTTTAATCCAGTCTCTGCCTTTTGAGATAGGGAGGTAACTATAGGGGATATCAGGCTTAAGAGTGGGTTTCCAGAACCTTAAGTTAGCTTTCACATACTCTTGAGAGTACTCCTTCCCTCACCCCCATAGAGTTTACAAGGACAAGTGGCCTATTACTGTAACTCATGCGGTAGCTCACTCTTTCTAGGCCTGTATGCTACAGCTTCGGCTGTGCAGAACCTCAGTTCTATGCAATGCGCTTTCAGTTAGTCAAGCCAATTGTCGCTTGTATGGAGCTTTTCTATTTGGAGAGGCTGCACTCCTGAACCCTTCCTAGCATCGTCAGGGTCCAACAAGAGGAAACCCATGCAACAGAGAAAACTGAACAATACTATTATCTCTACACTCAACTGTCCTAGTTCAGCAGCCAGACCCCACAAGCACAAAACTCAGTTGAGTCAGCAGCTGCGTTCTGCACCCAGGAGGTTGGGATTTTCAACATGCTCAGTTCCTAGCTAAAGGAGAAGGCAGCTGGGAGTCTAACTCCTCTGAGCTCCTTTGAAAATCCCAGTCAACATGGCTAAACAATTGGGCTCAAAGTCCAACTTCTCCAAGAGGTAATATCAGACAGAGGAGTGGGGCAAAAGCCACCTGCTCAGCTCCCCCGAGGTGGATTGGAATAATGGTAGCCAAGAGCAGCATGCAGTGTTGAGACCAGCAAGTTGTATCAGAAGAAATAAAACCCTCTGAAAGTGAACAAGGATAGGGTAATCATGATAACACTACTTGCAACACAGTCCCAATGGCTTTATGGGAGACTGGATTCAGAGTAAGAGATACACAAGGCAAAGAGCGTGACAGCAATTGGGGAAGGTCAAGAACCGCAGCCTGGTAGGGAGGAATGGATTCTGATCCAGGTGCAGTCGTATGCCATCTGGCCTCCGACTTAGCTTACAGCTCAGATCAGCTGTTTGAAGACAAAGCTACTCTTACAGGTTAAATGAACTAAGAATTAAAAGCCCTCTCCTCTACTGCTGGAGAACTCATCATAAGAGCTATATGTTCTCCTTTGAATTTTCAGTTGTGGGGCAGTTAAATCTCAATGTGGATTTTTGTCTGGATGGCCAGTCATAGAACACCCAGAAAAAGCAGCATCTGGACACCTTGTGGCCACTTAACCATTGAGGAATGTAAAAAAGATTTTCAAAAAGAAACATTTGACTAACTACACTCCAGCAATTTTAAGAAGCTGAACTACCATCATAGTGACAAGGAAGCACTATGGGTCTAGTGGGCAGACTGGCAATCAGGAGACCTGAGCTCTGTTCCCAGCTCTTCTACTGACCGGCTGGGTGACCCCAGGCAAGTCCCTTCCTCCTTTTCCACCTTTTGGCTATTCAGGGCAGACACTGTGACTCGCAATGTTTGTACAATGTCTAGCAAAATATGGCCATGATCTGAATAGGGATCTCTATGTGCTACTGTAATAGAAATAACTGTGGTGGTCTTTTTAATTTCTAAAGATAGAGTGTAGTAGGCTGAGCAGAGCTGGCCATCTAGCAGGGAAAGTGGGTCATATCATGAAATCATGACTGACGAGAAGCTATCCATTTGGAGAAGACAACGTGAGAATGTCACCAACTCATCTCTGGCTCCTCAGAGACTGTTTTTGAGAAAGGGGACATTTATCTTCCTAATACCATGCTGCCAAAATTAGCTTCTCGGATTATGTGGATTTCTATCTGACAGAGAAATCAAGTATATTCTAATGTGTAGAGCAGAGCCATCGAACAGTACCCAGCACAACCCCAACTGGGTCCTTGGGCACTATCACAATATGAAGTTACTACTAATGGCATCTGTCCCATGAATCAAGGGGCCTGGGTAGTTTAACAATGTCTAACTCTTCAATGGAGCTTTCTATCTGTTACTTCACCTCATTTGTAAGTAACAGTATTCCTATTATTCAGATGGAGAAAGTAGCACAGAAAGGAGAAGGGACTTGCCCCAGGTCACGCAGCTGAGCTGGGAATAGAACCCAGGTGTCCTGGCTCCCAGCACAGTGTCCTAGTAGTGGGCCACTCTAACAGCCCGAATGGATCTGCCCAAGAACTTGAATGAAAAAGGTTCTGGTGGCCCGATATCCACATCAGTATATACTGGCTGCTAGATTCTGGTGCATCTAGAGAAGGGGTTCTCAATCTGGGGATAGCCAACAGGTGTCAGGGAGTCACAGCCATACTGCCATCCCACATTATTGACTGGGAGGAGTGTTCTGATCTGGAAGAGATTGAGAACTACTCCTCCAGGACACTTGGAAGAACACACTATAGTACCAATTGGACACCGACCACCTCTTTCAGGTAACATGCTTGGTGCTAAGCTACAATACCTCTTACCAACAGACCAAGCCTCCAACATATTAAGCCTGAAAAGGTGATAAGATTTACTGCTTAAGTTCCTACGAGTGTATTTGCATGGGGTGGTGGAGAGAATTGTGTAAGTGAGGAATTCACACAGGAAAGTCTCTAACCGCTGCACCAGCAGAGGCTAAATACAGACATTCCAGGGGACACTTATGAAATTGCAGAGAAATTCAAACCTACCAAGCATAGATAAGTGCCCACCCTCTTCCTTTGCTCATGCAAGTGGGTGACTAAGTGGGATGCTGTGCTACCCAGTGGGTGCAAAAGGATTAACACTGCTCCTGGAACAGTGGAGGAGACAGGAGGTGTGTGTGTGTGTGACCTTGCTGTCTGGGTAGAACAATAAGAGTCATTAAAGAATTGGCTGAAACTGACCCAAATCAAGAGGGCCCAGCAAGACAATGATTCCCCAACAACTGAAGAACCATCACCTAACAGCAGGAAACCCCTGCAGGAGCAACATGTGAAGGGAGCTGGAGAACAAGATGCCAGGGGACTGGAATAAGGGCTGCCCTTTTGGAGCTCTAAAGGTCTGTCCTGAGGGGAGGGAGAGGAATGGAATCCATTGCAGCTTGGCTGGCTCATCATGGCATTGGCTCGGCCAGGATGGACTATAGCTTAACTTCTGCATCACTTTGCTGATCCAAGAATTTTCAGATTCTGTAGCCAGATGCAGTGGAGTTTTCTTCTAGTAAGTGGTGTTGAGAATCAGCACTATGGGCAATTCTGCTTTACGTGTTTATTGCTCTTTCGGTATTGCTAGGCACAAGCAAAGTCTGGCTCACCCCAAATCATGAGATGGTTTAGAAAGAATCATGCAATTTGAAATCTAATACATTTTGGGTTCCTTTTACCAGTCTTCTGGTTGGAGCCTTTAGGATTCAAATTGTGAAGCTTTTCTCTGTCACTAGGAGGGCTACAATGGGATGGGGGACCCTGGTCTTGGAGGACACCCATAGGCTGGTGGGCTTGACAGCAGCAGGTATTCTTCTGCCTGAGCCTGCTGGCCTTGGTGTGGAATGCTTCCCCTCTTACAAGAACGTGGTGGTTCTGTCCCCGGCAGTCTGGACAATGCCACTTTGCCTGCCGACAGCCTGTGCTCATGGGTAGAAGCCCTTGAACACTCCAATGGAGCTGCAGAAGATAGCCCTGGGTGAACTGCTGGCCAGGCCAGCTGTGGGCTGCAGCACTAGGAAGAAGGGGCAATTGCTTTGTGAAGTTACTGGCAGCTTGTCAGGGAAGTAGGCAGCCAGCTAGAGACTTTTAGCAGTACACAAGAGAGGCCTTCCTTCCAGAAAAGAGGCAGGACACCACAGGCCACGTGGGGGAAAGAGGACAGCAAAGAAAAACTCTTTCATAGAAATAATAGAAATGTAGGACTCAAAAGGACATTGACAGGACATCTACTCCAGCCCCCTGCACTGAAGCAGGACTAAGTATCACCTCACCATCCCTGATAGGTGTGCCCCACATCTGTTCTTAAAAACCTCCAATGATAGAGGTTCCACAATGTCCCTAGGTAATTTGTTCCAGTGCTTAACTACCCTGAAAATTAGGAAGTTTTTCCTAATGTCTACAAAGTAAATACCCCCTATTGCAATTAATAGCCATGGAAAGGCCTGAAGAAGCTGGAGGTAGATGAGCTGAGGATATGTGCCTCAAACAGCCTCTTAAAACACCAGGAGGGGTGTGTGAAATACTGGTTTTTCATTGACACAAAAGCCAAGCTGTTTGATCATAGACAGAAGCAGCCATGCATGTACCAGGAAGGCCATGCAAATGTCCCTTGACTCCATGGCACTTACTATGCCACAGGTGTCTCTTTCAGACCCATCTTCGACCAGCCCAATAAATCCAGACCAAATTATGCACCAAAGACATTCTACTCTGAAGCAAGAAAGAGCAAGCACCATCCTTTGTCAAGTCACAATGGAGGACAGTGCAAAAATCAAGGAAAGTTACATGATATTTTCCAAATAAATGCTATTCCTCCCACCACCACTTCCACTCCACAAAGGCTACCCACTTACCAACCCCGCTCCACAAAATATTTCCTTGAGGAGCTTCAAGTTCTAATGAGAACTCACTGATGTCATACCTGACACTGTGCAGAACAAGACCGCCCTTTTGGAAAACTCACATTAAACTTGAAAATCTCCAAAGCAGCTGCTAGGAGGTGGCATTGAGAAGATGCTTCTGCTTTTTGAAGGACTTTGCTGTTATTTTAAAAACCTCACTCATAAACCCTCCCCTAACTACTACCTTACCCGAGAGAGAAGGCTACCAGCATAATTCCACCCCAGAATTAGAATAACGTCAGATAGCTCAAGCCAAGGACTCTGGCTGGGCTAAAAACAGCTTTACAAAACCCCAGAGGAAACATTTCTACTACATTTTAGTGGAAAGTGTGTTTGGATTTGACCATCATAGATTAAGGCCTGAAGGGACCATTCTGACCACCAAGCCTGACCTCCTGCCTAACACAGGCCAGAGAACTTCACCCAGTCATCCCTGCATCCAGCCCAGAGGTTCTGTTTGAGCTCTAGCATAACTTTTAGAAAGACATCCAGTCTTGATTTAAAGACTTAAAATTCAAGGTCCAATAGTTTGCTCTTCCACCTCAAGGGCTTCTCCAGCATTTGAACTCAGAATCTCTGGTACTGTCCATAACAGCATAACTCTAGGCCAGCCATTCCTCTCAGATGGGCCTGCTCCTGTCCCATTTAAGCCAATATTTTGGTCTTGATTTCAGTGATCAGGCCAGCATCTGTAGCACCAACACAGGCTAATCCATGAGTTCTCGCAACAAGTTTTTTGGTGGCCTCAGAATGCGGTCACCAACTCTCACTGGTGGCCACACTGACCCTTTTTTCCTAAAATACTTAATTAACTTTAGGAAAAGCAATTAAATATGCACAGATACACATCCAAATCACTGTAATGTACATTTGTAGGGTTTTTTGGATTGGAGCCCGCTGCCATGCGGCCGGAGCTGTGGGTCAGTGCCCACCGTTAGTGCCTGCTGCCGCATGGCCAGAGCCCAGAGCTGGGTGCCAGAGCCCAGGAGTCAGCACTCGCTGCTGTGCGGCCAGGGATCTGCAGCCGGGGCCAGCTCCCACCACCGTGTGGCTTGAGTCTGGAAATAGAGCTGTGGGTCAGCACCTGGTGCCGTATAGCTGGGGCAGGAGATCAGCACCAGGGGCTAGGGCCGCATGGCTGGAGCCTGGGGCCAGCGCCCGCCACCGCAGGGCCAGAACTGGGATTGAGAGGCTGACAGAAGCTCCACGGCCAGAGCTGGGAGCCAGTGCCTGCTGCCACGCAGCTGGAGGCCAGGCAGCATGGCCAGAGCTGGGGGGGAGGGGGGAGGGAGACAGTACCCGCTGCCCTGCGGTTGGAGCCCGGGGCCACATAGCCAGGCTCCTGAAGTTCCGCCACTGGAGCCTGCCACACAAACTTCTTCCCCCCAAGGTGGGTCAAGAACTCACCTTGCTCCTGCAGCGTTGTGCCCCATCTCTCTCCAGAAGCGGTGCAGGGCCAGAAGCAACAAGGAGGGAGGGGGAGGGGCCGATGCTTTGCGCCCCCCTCCCCATCAGTAGCATAGCTAGGGGCGGAGCGGGGCAGCGGCCACTCTCCCACTGAGCACAAGTGGCGCCTTTTAAATTTCTTGGCGCCTTTTAATTTTTAACTCACCCGGCGGCGTTCTGGGTCTTCAGCAGCACTTCGGCAGTGGGCCCTTCACTAGCTCCGGGTGTCTTCGGCAGCACTGAAGGACCCACTGCCGAAATGCCGCCGAAGACCCGCGGCGCAAGTGAAGGTCCCGCCACCGAGGTGCTACCGAAGACCCGGAGCACTGCCCCGTCAGTAAAAGCGCTGCCAGGTGAGTAAAAGAACCGCAGCGGGTGGCGCCTTTTTTGGGGATCGCTCCCCCTGTTCCCTCTACCTTGCTACGCCACTGGGCCCCCATTACCATCCAGGAGGCTGTCGTGGCCACACAAAAAGCCCCTGGTGGTCACATTTGAGAAACATTGGGCTAGTCTATTTTCATTGTCCAAAAGCAAACAGAATGAATACTGGTAGTAAAGGAGACTGATGTGCCTTGTATCTTACTAACCATAGGATTGCTGGGCACAAGGGGAGTAAATACAACCTTGAAATGTGGTTTTTAACCCTATGGTTCCACATGGAGGTGCTGATTCCACCAGTAAGAGAAGCAGGACAATGGCGGAGCTCATTCCATGTGTTGAGGCAGTTACATTTCACATATGCAAGCGTTTAATGTGAGGGAAAACTGACAACTCATGGGGAAAGGTGAGATTTTTCTGGTAATAATTCAATTAGCAAGACTGGGGATCAAGAAAGACAATCCCCTCACCCCAAGCAAATCACTTCCATCTTTCTCCTCTTGTCCTCAGAGGTTAGATTTGGTCCCACTTCCCTTGCTACCCAAACTCCTTCAGCCCCACTGCACACTCCTACAACTTTGTTGTAGCGATGCTGGAGCCAAGTTTCTCCAGTCGCTGGCCTCAGAAATCAAGAGCTGAATGAGGTAAAGTTCAGAGCCTACCAGGGGAAGCAAGGACTGACACACACACACAAAGCCTCCCCCTTCAGGAGAGAAGGATCCTGCTCAGCATGTTTGGCTCTTCCTGTTTCCCTGGAACAGCTACAGGGATGGTAGGGAAGGCAGGTTCAACTACTCACTTCCTCCAGGTTCCACTGCCAGTGACCAAGCTGAGGAAGGGAAGACCCATAAGACCCATAGGACTATGCTGACTTCAGTTGGGGCTGCTTTACAGGTTTATGGTGGTGCACAGAAGAAACTCCCCATTCAAAACCCACAAAGCCACCCGCATTGTCCTCCTTTAGACTATCCTCTGCTGTGATGCCTACAAGACATAAGAATGGTTAAGAGGCTGCCACGCTGGGGCAGCTGCTTGTTTCACTGTTACCTTGTGTTCTCCACATCTCGGTACTGTATCCTCCTGCTATCTCTTGTCTTAGACCGTAAGCTTTTTGGGGCAGGGACTGTCTTGCTATGCATTTGCACAGCGCCTAGCACAATGGGGCTGAAGCCTCCAGGCATACTACTGCAATGCTCTGTAACTGAGCAGGAAACTTAAGGCCCCACATAACTGGATAATGCCACTTTATAAGATACATTAACTCCTCAGACGACACTGAGTCCGGCATTGCCACCTTGCCCAACATTTCCATCTTCTTTCAGCAATGTGAGAAACACAAGACAGGAGGGAAACGGAGGGAGGGGGGGAGTGAGACCCTCCCAGAACAGGGGATGGAACAAGAGACAGGGTGTCTCCCATCCGCTCCCCGCACCTCACAGGAGTCTCCTATCCTCCCACTCCTGTAGATTTCTCATCTCCTCCCCCGCCAACCACACAGGGGGCTGGTACTACAGTGAAATCTAGGACGAGCAGCCCAAACATTCTACAAGATGTAAGCAACTCAGGGTAGAAGAAACAAATGCAAAGTCCTCTGAGGAATAATGGAGTTAGCTTGGTTGAACAGTGCACAGACTCAAACAAGTCTTTCGTGGACTCTCTAATACAGAATCTGGCTCGCACAGTTACCTTGTAACACTTAACGTCAGGAGTGAGAGCTCACATCTCGAGCAGACCCTCCCCATACCTTGGCTTCACACTCAGAGATACAGCCTCGCCATCCTGCATTCCCACCTGACCTGCTCTTCTGGACAGAACCTGGCGCTACCTAGTCCTAGTGAAGGCTGCACTTTCCCTGGTTCATGTTTCACCTTGGAACTCTGTGTTGTCTAGGCCCCTGATGGCCTCCACCGCATCCTCAGCCCGCTCCATATGCACAAAGGCATAGTCCTTCACTATGTCGCACTCGATTACCGGGCCATACTCTTCAAACTTGGCCCGCAGCTCCAGGTTAGTGCAGGTGGTGCTGATGTTGCCCACATGCAGCTTGGTGGAGGCCTTGCTCTTGTTCTTGCTGGCTTCCACGTTGATGCAGACACCATGCAGCTTGTGGTGATGCAGGTTACGGATGGCATCTTCGGCCGCTGTCTTGTCTTCGATGTGCACAAAGCCATAGTTTTTGATGATGTCACATTCCAGCACCTTCCCATACTGCTCAAAGAGTGACCGGATCTCTTGCTCCGTTGCCTCCCGGGGCAGATTCCCAATGAAGAGTTTCACCATCTCAACAGAGCCTGTGGGTGGAATAGTTGAAGATGAGGCACTAGCACAAGTAAGAGTTTGACTTAGTTTCCAGTGTCCCTTGCCAAAAGACATCAGCTGGGGATAAGGCAACACAGTGCTGAAAGACTTGTTTTTAAAGGCAAAGAGATTTAATTTGTTTAACAGAAGCCTCCTGTTTTCAAATATCAGCTCTCAAGTTATATTGTCAGACTTAAGAGGACCACTTTTTATTCAGCTAGTTATTCTTTAATTGTAACTAAAGATAAAGTAATCTGCAATCATTGAGTGGTTATTCCCAGGACTCTAGCCCAGTTCTGGGCAGGGGTAAGGTCTAGCGGGTCGGGGGTCCAGTCGTTAAAACGGGGGGTGGGAGGGAGGCTGGGCGTCAGGCCTTCTGAATTCTAGCCCAGCTCTGGGAGGGGATGGGGTCTAGTGGTTAAAATAGATGAAAGGGGGCTGGGAGCCAGGACTCCGGGGTTCTTTCCCAATTCTGGGAGGGGGTGGTCTACTGGTGCGGGATAGGCCTGGGCGCCAGGACCCCTGGGTTCTATCCCTGCCCAGTCCCATTTGGGGGGGGGAAGTGGGAGACTGAGGCCCGGGTCTCTCACCACCAACAACAGCTCTTCCTCAGGCCACGGTCTTGTCTCGATGACGATAACAAAATGGCGGAGCCTCGTACCCGCTCCGCCCTGCCATTGACCTCGTCTGCCCCCGCCCCATTCTCCCAACGCCACGCTCCTATTGGTTTCCGGTCGCTATCAGCGAGCCGTTATTGGACAAGTAGAAGTTTGCGTCACAACAATGAGTTGTGGGGACGACCGGCCGTCTGCACCGTGGGCATCCCAGCCAATGGCAGTCCGATAGGGGCGGGTTCCGGTCACATGAGGGGAGTGCAGCCAATCAGGGCTGGCGGGGAAGGGCGGGATCTCTTTGCGTCGTGCTCGTTCCGGGGTCTGGGCCGCTGGAGCTGCGGCGAGACTGGAAGAATTTGGTTGCGGTTGCCGACTGGGCACAGCGGCTTCGTGCTACCCGCGCCCTGCTCGGCCAGTGGCCCCTGCCCCCTTCCCGGGCGCCTCCTGCCCCTCTTTTCTGGGGGTGGGGGAGGTGCCCGCTGGCGGCATCAAGACCCTTAGGCGGTGTGTAGATGGGCATCTCCCGACACGCCCAGCTCGCACCTCCCACCCCTGCTGGGGGTAGGGCTCCTGCCTGAGGGGCTCCCTGGCAACCGGGCTGCGCGACCTGTGCTGCCACCAGCCCTTCTCTCGCCTTGGGGGTATGGGGGTGGATCTCCTTGTTTCTCTCCCTTAGCTACGCTAGGGGTTGGGAGCCCCGGGGCCCGCTAGGCGTGGGGTGGCTCCTGCCCCCGGGGCCCGCTAGGCGTGGGAAAGATGTCGGAGGCAGTGCTGTTGCTGCGGCGGGTGCGGGAGCGCAGCAGTGAGGGGGCCACGGGGGCCCGGAGAAAGCGGAGCAGGCGGCGCCGTTTCTACCCTGAGCACCGGGTGTACCGCGCCCGCAGCTCCTTCCTGGACCTCAGCGAGGAGCAGGTGCTGCGGCGCTATCGTCTGGACAAGGCAGCTATTGCGGGGCTCTGCAGCGAGCTGGGCTCTGACCTGGAGAGCCTGACAGGTCGCAGCCATGCCCTGCCGGTGGCCGTCAAGGTGACCTCAGCCCTTACCTTCCTGGCTTCAGGCTCCTTCCAGACAGCCACACGGGACACTACAGGCATCAGCCAGTCAGCCATGTCCAACTGCCTGGCCCAATTCCTGGAGGCACTGCAGCGCCGGGCTGCCCGCTACATTACCTTCCCCGTCCCAGTCCCCACGGCAGGGCATGCTGAGGGCCGCTTCCCTGGGGTGCTGGGCCTGCTAGGCAGCATGCATGTGGCGCTGCGGGCCCCCTCAGAAAATGAGCTTGCCTACCGCAATGCCCGCAACTACCACTCCATGAACATGCAGGTGGTGTGTGATTCCCATGGCACCATCATCAACGTGGTGGCCAAGTACCCTGGCTCCTGCCCCAACGCCGCCGTGCTGGAGAACTCTGCCCTGGCTCGGCTGCTTGACGGAGCCCGGCTTGACGGGCTGTGGCTGCTGGGTGAGTCAGGACAGACAATGATGCTCTGGGGGGTGGGCAACCAGAGAGGCCTCTCCATGGTGGAGCAGCCCCCTGACCCTGTTCACCGAACATAGTGATCCCTCACGCCCGGCACCTGGCGGGATGATCTGTATCTCAGCATGACTGACAATAGGTAAGAAGGATGGTCCAGGGAATAGGGTGCTGAGTTCAATTCACCACTCTGCCACTTACCTGCTGTGTGACCTTCAGCAAGTCACTTAATCCCACCCTGTGCCTGTAAAAGGGACTTCTCTGCCTCATGGGGGTATGTGGGTAAAATGATGAGGTGCTTGGACACTCCACTGGCAAGGTTCATCTAGAAAGATAAGAGCTGTAACTGCTCCCAGTGTGAATACGGAGCAGACTTAGACCCTGGTAAGTACTTAGCACACAGGTACCTTTCAGCCTATGAACAGTCCATTGGCTGTAATGGGACTAGTTAACGTATTTAAGAATGTGCGAAGATGAAGATCTAAACTATGTGTGGTCTTTAACAGCGCATTATGGGGCTGGGGTGGGAGTGCTTTGGTTTCATTTCCCCTAAAGAAAGGTGGGAGCTCAGATTCCAAAGGCCTGGGGGAGTCTGTGCTAACATATTTCTTTTATCCTCCTTCTGTGCCTGCAGGAGACCGAAGTTACCCGCTGAAAACATGGCTCATGACTCCAATTTTATTCCCATGTAGTCCGGGAGAGGAGAAGTACAATGCCATGCACCAGGAGGCCCTCTCGGTGCTCAAGCAGACATGCACCCTCTTGAAAATGCGTTTCCGCTGCCTGGATAAATCAAGTGGCTCCTTGCAGTACACCCCCCAGAAAGTCTGCCAGATCTTCCTGGCCTGCTGTATCCTGCACAACATCGCCCTGAGCCGCAGGATGCCCTTAGACCTGGCAGAGGGGGAGGAGCTGGTGGAGGGGTCGGATGCTGACCCGGAGCTCCCAGTGCAAACCCCCTTTGTTCAGATCTCCAGTGAGGCCCGGGCAGTGAGAGCGCGAATTGTGCAACGATTCAGAGAGAGCCTGACCTAGAGCAGCATCCTTGTGCTGCACCAGCTGCTTCTGAAACAGCTCTTGGTGGGGAAAAGGACCAGCATGCCAAGTTTTTCCCCTCAGCATCTGGTACAAACCACACACTTCACCCTCTCTATAAGCAGCTGGAACGTATCTTATCCTGGAGCTGGTGGCATTCCCAACACTGACCTGTCCTAGGAAGAGCTGCCAGCAATTCCAGCTTCTGACACAGGATTTCACTGTGGGGATTGCATTTTGTTTAAAAATCTTGGTCTAATTTTTTCCATAGAGTAGTGATTGAGAGGATGGTTCCATGGGCCTGGAAGAAGCTACCACCTTTATGCCCCAGAGCTGTTACTGGGTGTGGACTGGCTGTTCCTGAAGCCAAACTGTACTTGACTCTCACATGTTGTTGCTCTTTTAGTCTAGCTGCGGGTGAGATAAAAAATTCGGCTGCCCATGGATTGCTGCTTGGCTGAAACTGGCAGTTCGGAGTGAACTGAACCCCTCCAATGAAAGGAGAGTAATGAATGGAAGTGGCCTTTATTGAGAGGCAGTGTTTCCTCCTATCCTGAGCAAAGCTGGGGATTGGAACTCCCCAAATCGTCATCCCTGCTCTATCCTTGAGGTGTCCAGCAGCCTTGGCCAAGTTGCCTGTGTAGGTAGGGGTTCTAGTGGTAGTGACTCTTCTAGCCAGGGAGGTAGTGAGGACAGGTTAGTCTATGTTCTGAAAATGTCCAAGCCCCAGCTTGGAAAAGTGTATGCGTGCAGCCTACTGCACTGTAAATTAAGGAGCCCCTTCTCAATGTCACAGACCATCCTGCTTCTGCCTTGTAATTCTTGAGGGCCCTGGCTAATGCCTTCATTTCCAAGGTAGGGTGCTATATGCTGGCAGGAGAGAGGGGTTCTGGCTCTTAGATGGCAGAAACCTCATTTCACCCCCTGTGCTCTGTTGGATGCTCCCTGCGCTCTGGTTCACGAAGCTGGGAATCCAAGGGGGAAGTGGTGAGCAGTGGGTTGGGGACTGAGCTCAGGGCCTGGGGCACATGATTGGGAGAATGGTCTCTGAGTGGAGGCATGGTGGCCCCCTGCTAGGGAGAGGCAGAGGCACAGGCATGATAACATTGGTCTTCAGCATTCTAAAGGTTAACTGTTCCTCACCCACTTTCCAGTGCAAAAGTACTGATTGCCAAGAGATCAGTATGCCCATGCCACTGTGGGGCAGCTTGTGGATGAAGTGGATGCAGGCAATGGGAGACAGCTAGAGCTGGGAGCGATTCGAGTGACACTGGAGAGCGCAGAAGACAGTTGAGGACACATTAATGTTTCTGTGCCCCATTTAAGCTCTTCTGCTTTATTTCACCCCCAGGGGAGCAGAAACCAGATGTACTACCAGGCCCAAGTCAGATGATGGCAACCAGAGTTCTCTCACTCTCAAAACTGGCTACTTGGTTCTCCATCTTAGCATGCAAAGCACCTGCTCTGTGCGATCCAGTCCTTGTTGCAGGTGATGCTCCCTGCAGCATAGAGGAGGAAACTATTTTTTGTGAGGGGAAAATAAAGGTATTTTCTTAGAAATGTTTGGGTTGTTCTTGTTAAAGGAGTGTCTGGAGTAGAGAGGGGGGAGGCCAGAACCTGCATTTTATGCCTGGCTCTGACAGTGAGTCACTGCACCCGCTTGCTTAATCTTTGCTTGCCCATTTGTAAAACTGACTGTCCTCAGAAGCTGGATGCTCCATCCATCGAGCTGTATAAATGCAGACTTACTTTCTTGGTGGAGTTTGCACCTAGGCACATTCCACCTGTCCATCTACACCACTCTATGCGGGCCTCATCCTTCCCTTGTATATATATTATTTCCCCTGCCTGTCTCCATGTGGTTACTCATTAGGAACATAAGAACAGCTACAATATATCAGATGAGAGAATCCCTCTAGCACAGTATCTTGTCTCTAATAGTGATCACTACAAAAGGAAGGGCCAAGAAATCCTGCTGTGAGGGGATAACCTGTCCTCCTGAGCCATTCTCTCCTGACCTCAAGAGTTAGTGGTTGATAAATGCCCCGATGCAGGACTGTTTGGATCCCTTCTGGAACTCGTGGAGATTCCCTTTAGCCATATACTGTCCAACCCCTTTATGAATGCTGCTAAGTTGTTCGCCTTGATGATGTCTTGTGGCATTGAGTTCCACAGGCTAGGGTGTAGGAATGGCCATTGGCTGGGCTGTACGGTGGCCCATGTGTGTACCTGCAACTGAGCTGAGCGCCCAAGCAGTTGGATAGCCTGGCCAGCAGCTGGAGCTTGCAGCCTGATCTGTAAATGTGAGGTGCTCTTATCGCCAGCTATGAGAAATAGGCAGTTATTAAGTGCTACCCACAGGTAGCTTTCCCTGCACTGTGGGATATAGAAGTGGTGTCTCCCTTACTAATGCCATATGAGAAGGCACCAAGGTGCCTCTGACACAAGGGAACGCTGCAGCCTATCCCTGTCCTTGTGAAGCCAGGGTCCCATCCAGCTCATTTAGCCAGTGGGAATCTTCGCCAGCAAAGTCAGCTGTGGATGCTGTGTGCTGATTCTCTGCTACAGTGGATGCCTCTCTGGGGCAAGGCTGCATGGCCTAGTGGATAAAGCAGTGGACTGGGACTTGGGAGGTCACTGGCCTGCTGGGTGACATTGGGCAAATCACTTCCTCTCTCTGTGCCTATTTTCCCTTCTGTAAAATGGGGATAATACTGATCTTTGCAAAGTGCACAGATGAATAGTACTGTGGGATTGCTGTCATTAAAGCTGAAGGATGGTCTCTGTTTTAAGTTGGATGAATTCATATCTGGGGCTGTAATTTTCCAGGCTTAATCTGTCCCTACAGGTGACTTTAATAGTTTGCAGCTGATGTGGTTGTGCCATTTTGAATAGGGTATGGAGGGGTTAATAGATATTTTCCATAATAAAATATTATTGCTCCCTATGTTGAAAAAGTCCCCTTCAGCTGACACTGGGCAGGTGACATTGGGTCTGGGAAGAACCCTCACTGCAGAGCATGATCTTGTGGCGGAAGACATTGGGTTGGAGTGACTTCCAAGTATTCAGGCAGTCTGGTTTTGGCTGCCTATGAGGGTTGGTCTACACATGGACACTCTGGAAAGCTGAATTAACTGAAGGAGTGAAGTGGCCTTAGTTTGCTGTAGCTCAATCTTCCTTCAAAGCCGTGCTGAGCTGTGATATCTGGGCTGACTCCCAACTCTTCTTTCTCCAATGAATTTCCAGTTCCAATCCCCCCCCGCACTGAGGAGATGTGGGTACCATTTTTATAGCTGTGTTAGGTGGTCCCAGGCCCACTGGGTTCACTGATATGAAGTCCAGAAATGCCCAGTTGGATCATACAGTCCAACTCCTTGAACTGTATAATGTAGGCTGAAGAATCCCAACAAGCTCATTGCTTGTACCTACCATTACACTGACCAAGTTCCTCCTGCCCACTCTGGGCCTTTTAGAGAACGTTGGCCCTTCAGAGAACAAACTCCCTAGGGCTGGGCTTTGCAAAACCTGACTGCTCCCATTACAGTCAGCGTGAAAATATCACTGATGTAAGTGGGAGCAGAGTTAGGCCAACGCTGAGTGTTTTGCACCCCATCTCTAGGGGGTTTATGGCCCAAAATAACTTGGTTTGTTTTCCCTCCCTGCATCATTCCTTCTCCCTATATGTCCCCTACTCCAGTGAATCCTCTCTCTCCCCCCATCCCAGTTCCCATCCCTTCCTGCATGGTGTTCCATACTTCCTCACAATTTCCTTCCCACCTTCTGATGGAATGCTCTGTCTCCCCTTCCCTCTTCTGGCTGCTGCATTCCACCTTGGGTGCTCCAAACACTGGCATCTGCCTCCCTGAGCCCAGCTTTGCTCCCTGGATTTTCTACAAGGATAGGCGTGTGAGTGATGCTGCTCTAAGCTGTGTACGCTGAGTCCAGAACAGATGCACCAGCCAGTAATGGATCCAGGGAATAATTAACTGCTCTGGCTTTGTAATGTATTTATTGCTCGTTTGGCACTTCCCTCACCCTCTTCTGATGATTCTCCATCACAGGGTGACTACAGAAGATCCTTACTTTGGCCTGGCAAGATCAGAGAACTGTCCCCATTGAGTCATTTACCCAGATGATCCGTTTTCCTTTGCACATTACTGGGATGGGGGAGAGAATCCCACACTGCTGCCTACCTGAGCCAGTGGAGGTAGCTTCCAAAGCCTCGCCTCTCTCCCCGTTTCTTTTGCCAGGGCACCAGCACGGCGTTCCTGCTGCAGCCAGTACAACATCTCCACTTTGTCCCACCGCATCTTCTCCAAGTATGGGCGGCCCTTGAAAGTCACAGTGTCATGGAACCTCTCCTTGATCTGGGGCAGAATGATGTAGAGGTCGGTGTCGCACTGGGCGATCGCTGCATACAGGCGGCCTCTGGTCCTCGACTCCCAGGTGCGTGTGGCAAAAGACTCAAGGCTCCTTTCAAAGAAGCGGTTTGGGTCAGAGGCGGTTTGCTCAAACTTCTCCAGCTCTACCAGCAAGAGCTCCCGTTCCTGGATACTCTTTGCTGCTTTCTCCCAGGCTTTGAGCATAGCTGGGAGCTGAGCATAAGACTGATTGGAGCTGTACTTAATCGCCATATCAAGCCTCTCCCTATCAGGGAAATGAAGAACTTCCCAGAGTCTCTCCAGTCGCTTCTGCAGCACTCTGAGGTCTTCAGGCTTACGGTCCTGGTCCTCAAAAGTCCCAAGCCCGCCAAGCATGATGGTGTTTGTGTTCCACATCCCAGGCATGTACTTCTCTCTCTTTGAGCGGATCTCTGCCACTTTCCGTTTTACCTCTCTCAGTGCTTCCTCCAACTGTTTCTTTTGGGCTTCATCTATGAAAAGTGGCTCCTCCCCCTCATTGTACAAATGAAATATCACATGCAGGTAATCAGACTCCTTGGTGGAGACATATTTCAGGTAGTCATCGGCGTTGAGGGTGGATTTCCACCACTGATACCAGGTGGTTTTTTGTTTACGGGCAATCACGAGGGGCAAACTTGATTGCACTGGTGTAGTGACTTTCTGGGTGCTGAACGGTCCAGCGGGCAGCAGCTTATTCAATTCTGTATTGATTACCTGCTCATTTTTCCTTTTGGTCAGTGTGGAGGAAGCCAAGCTGTTGGATAAGTCCACGTTCACAGCTGCAGGCTCTATCAAGGGTCCTTGGTCAAATCTCAGATACTCTGTGGGGATGATTTTTATCAGTTCCTTGTAAATTTCCCGGATCTCTTCCCCAGCTGAGAGGTTTGCATCCAGGTAACTCACTGTAGCAGTATCAATCTCTCCCAGAAGATCATTGTACAAGGGGCCATCTCTCTGAATAGCCACAGAGTCAACAAGTGCTCTGTTGGACACTTGTAGGTCAGCTGCCTTTGCTACCATGCCATGGTGTATTTGAAGATTCACCGTGGCAGCTTGAGGGTGAGTGGGTGGTGCAAAAACTACCATATCTCTCAGCTGTTGCTCAGCCATCTCCTCTTCTTGGAGGCATCTAAGTGTCTCCTGAAGCTGCTGGAGTTTGGTTACATTGGCTCTGTGTCGTGTCAGTGCTCCAATGATGGGAGGCAGTTCTGCGTCCTCACTCTCATCTCTTCTGCTACCACTTCTGAGGAGGGAGCCTTGAACTAGCTTGCGAAGGTCCTTGGCTATGGCCATGGACTCTTCAAGATTGCCATCTGTTGCTGACTCAGCATAGTGACTGGGCACTATCGGTGTGAGGGGGCGAGGGGGAAGATGGATCCCAAGTTCATCTGAGAGGAGTTGCCCGGCTCTCATATTGGGCAATGAATGACTTTTTTTGGAAATGGAGCCAGCCTCATGCCTGACCCTCTTTGTGACTTCCTGATCTTCTGAAGCAGGGGTACAGGAGCAGGGGGTTCTCACTGCTACACATGGCAGGTTGGTAAAGCAACTGTCAAAAGTCTCTACATTAGGGATCAAGTGATGGACTCTGCTTAAGTCCAGTGGGGGTATCTCCTCGAGTTCTTTGATATCCTTTGCGATTTTCTGCCTGCATGTCTGCAGGTGGGGCCTGGTCAGTTTGATGAAGTGAGTCATGGTGAGGCCGAGGCGGCAGCCCACAGTGCTTCTGGCTGAGTGCCGGCCTCTCTGTGGTGGCCATTTTCGCTCTGGCCGAGCTGGCTTACTGTCAAGAAAAAAGTGGTTCTGCGGGGTCTTCAGCTCTGCAATGAGATGGCGCTGGATGGCAGCCATATTGAGGAGACTGGAGCAGTCCAGAGAGAGCTGGGCTGCGAAGCGGGTGAGGTTGGCATAGTCAGTGAAGACAGCCATGCCCCGGTGGAGCTCCATCAGGCAGAGATAGTGGAAGAAGAGGTGTTCAGAGACAAGTGTGATGTATGACACCAGATGCTGGTATAGGTCCTTGTTCTGCCAGCTGCTGAGGGCTGGGTTGGAGAGTGAGTGACTGGCATCCTCCCAGGCGAATTTTACTTCTGCCAGGATGATCTCCTTGAAGACCTGTCCTGCCTGGCTGGAGATGGGCAAGGACTCCCTGCCCAAAGAAAGGCGCCCTTCAATCAACTGGGTCAGAGCAGCTAGGGAAACGGGGATAGAGAATGCAGGCACTGGAGTCTTTAGGGAGCCAGCTGGTAGCGTGTGGCTAGTCTCCGGGGTGCTGGGAGGCTCGGCAGAACTAGTCTCCTGTGTACCATGGAGCTGGGGGCTGGGTGGGGGTGGGGCTGGGGTGGGCTGTGAGGCTCCTGGGGGCCCCTTTGAAGGAGGCTGGAAGAGGGAGAGCGGGGCCAGGATGTCCTGGTAGACCTGGTGCAGCGTCTGGGTCACTTCCTCCGTCTCCTCCAAGGCATAGAGATCCCAGGAGGAGCCAGCGCGGGGCATGACGGACACGCCCGCTCAGGGGCCCAGAGAGGACTCTGACCCTCGGCCTCCCAGCAGCCTCTCGTTCCCGGCTCCCAGCCCACGGGGGGAGGCAGGCCTCTGGGCTCACCTCAACCCCCAGCCGCTGCGTCCTAATCCCGGGGCTCAGCCCGGCCCTTGCTCGCCACTTCCCGGCTCAGAGCCTGGAGGGCGTCTCAGCAAGCAGAGTTTCCATGGTAACAGCGCACCGGAAATAGCTCGTGCCTTCCCTGCGAGATCTTTGGTGGGGCTCGGCGGCCGCTAGGCGGCGTCTCAGCTTCTGCCAATCAGACTGGCGGTCGGAAGTGTCGTTACCGGCGCGTTTCCTGGAAACGAGTCCGGTCCGGGCGGGCACAGCTGAGGGACAAACGGGAGCGAGCGATGGAGGCGACGCCAGGGCCTGGGGAAGCAGGGGGCCCCAGCTGCCGGGTAAGGAGACTCCGCAGCGGGGAAGCTGGGTTGTGCCTCTAGGAGGCAACGTGCCGGGGCGAGGCGGGGAGGGTTCTGTTCCTGGCTCTGCTGCTGATATTGGGCAAGTCCCTTCCCCTTTGGTACCTGTGTTTGTTTGCACTGCAAAGCTCTTCCGAGCTTAATCAAAGCTGAGCTGGGATCGTCCCACTGCCAGGAGCCCGGGGCACGCCAAACAACATGAGACTCGTGATAAGATCTGTCCTCAGAGTTGTCAACGCTTGTAGGTGGGGGAACATAGTGCCCAGTGTGTGTTTTGGGAGGATAGTGAGAGTCACGGGGGCATGCTGGGGGTGGGGGAGGTACACGTCTTGAGGGTTAAGTCCCCTGCGTATATGCCTGGAGAAGAAAGAAATTGTGTGCCGTGGTGGAGGGAATGAGAGACAGTCCCTTTCTGGAGGACATATGCCTCTGGGGCAAAGTCCCCTGTGTAAGGGGTAGCAAGGAGAGGGATGAATGGGGCAGAACACAAATATCTTGTGGGTGGACCAATGAACATGGGGGGCAAAGTCACCTTATGTATGAGCACGTGTGGCACAATGCAGAATCCCTGCGTGGGAGGGATTGAGAGAGGGGAAGTTGCTGGAGATGAGAAATCCAAACTGCCCAATGTAGGGAGGATTGTATAGCTGTAGGGTATGAGGTGGTTGGTTTAGCTTCCTTTAGGTGGGGGGCAATTCTGGAGAGAACAGGAAACCCCCCTCTGCTGGTGTGAACATGCTGGGTCAGACCAAAGGGAATGAACAGAACAGGTAATCATCAAGTGATCTACCCCCTGCCACCCATTCCCAGCTTCTGGCAAACAGGCTAGGGATACATCCCTGCCCATCCTGGTTAAGAGCCATTGATGGACCTCTCCTCCATGAACTTACCTAGTTATTTTTTGAACCATGTTCAAAAGAGGTGTTGTAGTTATGGGCCAGGGGAGGGGTAGGGCTGATGGATGAGGACTGCCAAGGTGGGGAGTTGGGTTGGTTTCCATGACAAACCCTGTCTCACATGCCTCCTAAAATCAACCAGCTGGAGTTTGCAGTGCAGATGAACTGCCAGGAATGTGTGGATGCCGTGCAGGCCTCTCTGCAAGGAGCAACAGGTGAGATACGCTCCAGCCCTCCCATTCCCCATGACAGCTGCTGTGGGCTCCTGCTGTTTTCACCATGCCAGGGCTTTTCCTGCAGGACTCCGGGTGCTGGATATTCGGCTGGACTCTCAGACTGTGCTGGTGGAGACCAGCATGAGTGCTGGGAAGGTGAAGGACCTGCTGGAGAGCACAGGCCGCCGGGCTGTGCTGAAGGGCATGGGGAGCAGTGAGCCACGTGAGTATGGAGTCCCTGGGTCATAGCCTGAAAGGAACAGGAGGTAGCATGGGGTAGCGGCTAGGAGTTCCAGTCTATTGCTGTGGGTTCTATTCCTGGCTCTGCTGCTGGGCAAATCCCTTCCCCTCTTGTCATTGTGTTTGGCTCTTTATGCTGTGAGCTCGTCAAAGCAGGGGCTGCTTCACACTGTGTGTCTATGCTGCACCTGAAACGGGGGGAAGGGCATGTGGTGTCTGGTATGTCGGGGGCCCCGATGTAAGATGGGTGCCTCTATATGATCTATCTGTGTAAGGTAGTTTTATGATCCTCATCACTGTAGTATTTGGGTGCTTCACAGTCTTTACTGTATCTACCCTCACAGCTTCCCTGGGAGGCAGGGCAGTGCTATTAGCCTCTCTGTGTCTCAGTTTCCCGATAAGGGACTTACCCAGTGTCAAACAGGGAAACTGGAAAAAGAACAGGAGTACTTGTGGCACCTTAGAGACTAACAAATTTATTTGAGCATAAGCTTTTTTTTGCTCAAATACATTTGTTAGTCTCTAAGGTGCCACAAGTACTCTTGTTCTTTTTGCAGATACAGACTAACACAGCTGCTACAGGGAAACTGGGGCAGAGCAAGGACTTGAACCTGGATCTCCCAAATCCTAGGCTAGTGCCCTAGCCCCTGGGCCATACCATAATACACAGAACGGTCCCCAGTTCCATTATGCTGAGTGGCCAATATCTTCCCCTTCCCTAAACAGCCTGTGCTGTGTTTCATCCTCTCAGCTGCTCCTCAGGGAGTTCTTGGACACTGGTGCTGCTCTGCTTGCTGTGCTGTCTGGCAGCAGGAGCTCCCCTACATCTTGGTTGGGGAGGGGAATGCGGGCGGCTGTGACTGTCTGTGTCCACCTGACTTTGCCCTCCCTTTTAGAGAACCTCGGTGCAGCTGTGGCCATGATGTCAGGCCCCTGCCTCGTCCAAGGGGTGGTTAGATTCCTGCAGGTCTCCCCAGAGAAGTGTCTCATTGAAGGGACCATTGATGGTCTGGAGCCAGGGTTGCATGGGCTGCACGTCCATGAATTTGGGGATGTCACGAACTCCTGTGACAGGTAAGAGTCCTCTCCCCTGCAGAGAGGTGTTGCTGTCCAGTGTAGCAAGCTGGGGTTTGCAAAGGTACTTAAGGGAAATGAGTGCCTCCCAACTTAATGTCATTTAGTGTCAAGATTCCCATTTAACAGATGGGGAAACTGAAGCATTGAGAGACAAAGGGAGGGACCTTCCTAAGGTCAGTGGCAGAGCCTGTAATAGAACCCAGGGCTCCCAACCCAGTGCCCTCTTCATTAGGTCCTCCATTTTTCAGCAACTGTGAAGAGTGCATCTGATGACACTAGTTCAGTGAGATTGGCCTGTGTCTGGGGGAGGCACGTAGACAGTCACAGCAAGAGGACACGAGCTGTGAGGGGGGTGAGGCTGTTTCCCTGTTCAGCTCCTTCCCCTTTGGCCAGTGCACATTCCAACCCTATGTTGAAATGTAGAGTAGAGCAGGTAGCCGGCCAGATCTCTCTGGAGGCTGTGGTGTGAGGCCTCTGCACTAGGTCATCCTGGCTTCCTTTTTTGTTTTGTTTTTTTCCCCAGTTGTGGAGACCATTTCAACCCAGATGGGAAGCGTCACGGGGGCCCGCAGGATGCACACAGGGTAAGTTCTGGTCATGTTTATGCATTCTGCCCTCACGGTCAGTGCTGGCCCCAGTGCCCTTTGGCGACGCTAGCGGGCGCAGTGCTGCAGGGAGAGGGGTGAGTGCCTCTGGGGAGGGTGCTCTCCTCTCAGTCAATGCTCACTCCAGTGTGATGGAAGGGGTGGCTTGCTGTGCTGCATGGAGCTGGGGACTCAGTAGGGCACTCTCCTCTTAGTCAGTTCTGCGGGTGACTGGGGGAGAGTGGGTGACTTGATAGGGGATGCTCTTCTTTGGCGGTCAGTACTGACCCCAGTGTGGTGCTGAGGAGGCATGGGGGTTGACTCAATAGAGGGTAAGCCAGAATGAAACAGTCAATCACCTGTCCAAAGACAGCAAAGACTTCAAACATTGTAGTTCTCCAAGAAAAGGCACCTTTTCCAGTCCTCAGGCTGCCACATTCCTGCCTCTGCTGCTCTTGGGGACCTCTGAGCAATGGTCTCCATTTGCATGCCCACATTAGTTGGCTCTCACTTTGCCATGTGGGGCCAGACACAGCCTGGCTTTGAAACAAACTAAACTGAAATACTTGTCCAACACAGCCTGATCACAGCCCACAGAGTTGTTATCCACCCCCTTGGAAAATACCAATTGTTGTTTTCTTTGAAATTTTGAAAAACAAACATTTCCCCCCAAAATCTTTCCATAAAACCGTAAACAATTTTGGTTTTCAAAAACCGTTTTTGGTTAAACATAAGGTTTTGGGGCCATTTCTTTGTCAGTATTCCAGAAAGTTTCAACCCAAATATTGGTTTTGGTTGAAAAGCTAGGTTTTTTTCAGAAAAGAATTTGAGTGAAGAAAATTCGCTCTGCTCTTGCTGTGTTTGTGGTTCGAGTCAAAGTTCCCAGGGTCTGACTGTGTGGGTGGATGCTCTGTTCCAGCATCTCGGAGACCTTGGCAACGTGCTGGCTGGCAGCAATGGAAGAGCAGACTTCCGGATGGAGGACACCCGGCTAAAGGTGAGGTCCCCTGATCTGCACAAGGGATCGCTGGGGAGACACCAGTGGGAGCTGTGTCAGATTAGGGCATATTGAGGGATCCTACTGTTCCTTTCAGAAAGGCATCACTACAGTGGATCAGAACAGCGAGCCCATCCAGTTGTCCCACAGCTGCTTCAGAGGAAGGGGCTCTCAACCCTCCATTAGGCTTTGATGGGATAACCTCACCCAAAGGAACATTCCTCCTGACCCCATTTGCTAGGGGTAGACTCCTGCTGTGAAACAAGAGGGATAACTCCCTTCCTCAGCTCCAGGTTCTCTAATATTATAACTCCGGACACTTGATAGAGATGAGAATGTCTGATCCTTTTATGAATCCTACTAAACACTTTTGCTCTTAGGGATATCATAGGAACAGAGGAACTGCCTGAATAGCTCAGACCCCAGGGCCATGTCGCTCAGGATCTCTTCTTCCACAGGGCCCAGCACCAGTTGCTTCAGAGGAAGGTCTGCCTCCAGTAGCAGATGTGGGATATTCTGACCCCAAACACTAGGTCTCACCCTGGTCTCTAATAGTTAAACTAGTCAGAACCCTGAAGCAGTAGGTGTAATATCCCAGGTGGGAAGGGGGGAGCACAAAGAGCATGTAGCAGTTCGGGGCTGCCTTTGCTTTCCCCTCTTCTAGTCAAAACCTTCCGTCAGCTGCTCTCCTGGGAACTGCAGGAGTGGGGTCTCATCTTCCCTCCAAACTCACCCCCCTCCAGCCGATGGGCCACCCACATGGTGCAGTGGGACAGGGAGCCGAGCTCCTGGGGAGGGGCAGAGGCTGAGATGGCAGCAGTCGAAGGGAAGCTAGGGCGCAGGGATGGGGCATTGTTCCCTGAGAGCTCCTTTAGAGCTGATTGCACTTTCCCTGGCTCCAGGGCGCAAACCCCTCTCCAAGCTGTGCCTGGATGCACTGGTTCTCATCATGCAGAAGGCCCTTCCCAGGACTGTAATGGCCTCTGCCAGGGGAGCTGGGGATCCACACATGCAACAGGGATGGCCAAAGGCTGTGATCCTTCCTAGGTCTGGGACATCATCGGCCGCTCTCTGGTGGTGGATTCTGGTGAGGACGACCTTGGCCGTGGGGGTCACCCACTCTCTAAAGTCTGTGGGAACTCGGGTGAGAGGTGAGGAGCCAGGGGGAAGAAGCAGGAACCAGGGGAGTAGCTCAAGGCAGCATCTTGCTGGCACAAATACTTGGGGGTCAAGCTGACTGTCAGACCGGGCAACAGCATGGAGGAATGGGATCAACTGTGAGCATGGGAGGAAGGATGGCTTAGCCTAAGGGAGCTATAGGAAGTTGAGGGGGGTCAGTCTCTCTTCCTCCCCTTCCCCCTCCCGCCAAAGGGGCATGAGGCAAGAGTGGGATCCGCAGGTATGGTCAAAGGAGGGGTTAATGCCTCTTTATTGTCTTAGTACAGCTTGCCTCTTGCACTGTAACAAGTAAGATGTGTCTGGTCTTGCCTGACCTTTGGGCAAATGGTCAGGTCATGGGGCTGCCTATTTAGTCTGCAGGGGCTGGAGCCCCTGGCAGCACAGCATCTGCTAATGCTCCCTCCCTCCCTTCCAGGCTGGCCTGTGGGATCATTGCCCGATCTGCTGGGCTGTTCGAGAACCCCAAGCAAATCTGCACCTGCGATGGCGTGACGCTGTGGGAGGAGCGGGAGAAGCCAGTGGCAGGGCCAGCCAGGAGGAAGCTTGGCCAGCCCGCCCCTCACCTGTAGGATTATAACTTTCCTTTCTCCACATTGTGCCTACTGGTTGTTGCTCTATGCCGGGGCTCAGTGTGTTTCTAACATCAAAGGGGTGGCACTTTGGGCCTGCGGTATAGGAGATCTGACGTGAGCTTTAGGTGGGGACTGGACTTCTCCACAGCGTCCCCGTCTCATACCACAGTCTCGTTCTTCTATTGCCAACCTCTGAGCAGTTTCGTGTCCTGACCCTTCCCCAGCTGGGTGCTCCTAAACTTGCTGCAGACGATGTCTCATTTTATAGGGGAGCGGTAAATAGGCTCTGCAGTTTTTTGCTGCTTTGGGTTTTGAAAAGGCAGAAAAAAAACTTTTTTATTCCCCCCCCCCCCCCCCTGCTTATTTGTTCCTTTTTAAAGTGCAGGGATATCAAGGGTGGTTTTGCTGGGGGAACTAGAAAAAGGGGAGGCAGGGAGCTTGGGAGTTCTCTTGTGATCACTTTTGCACTAAGTAGATGGGTGGGGGGGGTTTGAATCTTTAATAATAAAATATTAATAATCACTAGTTCATATCTGGCACTCTGAACCAGCATATCACCAAGCATTTTACAAAGGGGTTTAGTATCATCTGCATTTTACATATGAGGAAACTGAAGCACAGGGGGGAAGTGATTTGCCCAAGGTCACCTAGCAGGCCAGTGGCAGAGCTGGGTTTAGAACCCAGGTTTCCTAAACTAGTGCTCTTTCTGCTAAGCCACATAAACAGATAGGACATTGTCCACAGAGGGCATTAGTCGCTGGAGTTACATAAGTATCTACAGGAAACCTGCAAAGGTTTCTTTGAGCTCAGGATCAAAGTCCCTTGCTGCTCTGCTTGCCCCAGACTGTTTTGGGAAATCTGTCTGGCAGTAGCCAAGGTTGCAAGTGCTGTGGATTGCATGCACTGCAAAAGAGGAGAAGGTGCTGAGCTACCTATGCCTGACAAATGTTTCTAGATAGCTCCAGCCTGAGCATAGGCAGCCAGAGAGGAGGGTCTGGGTTAAGTTGTAGCCTGTTTTCCATTTAAAATCAGCTGTGGAGGCAGAGATGACTTTAAGTATCTTTCATGTGCACTGAATCTGCCATTAAATAATATTTTCCTACTGTCACCCTGCTGTCTTGCTGCCCAAGGTGGTCAGCTTGCATTGTGGTGGTGACCAGTCCTCAGGCACCTACTGTGCAAGATGCTGTATAAATGCAGAGGCACATCCCCTCTGGGATAGGTTCTGGGGCTGGGTGGCAGATGCCTTGGAGGTGGGGGATTTGGGAAAGGGGGATCCCTAATCCCCCAGCAGGAGAGTGGGGAGATCTCACTCACCCAGCTGGGGGGAGGGAGTTGGGGATGGAGTAGTTCTCGTGACAGAAAAAGAACATGATGCGGTCACTGGGTGTGGACGCAGCCTGCCTATCACCGTGCCGTAGCCTGAGGGCGAGAGGGAGCACTCTGCACGTGGGTGGCGGGAGCACCATTTTGTTTACTGGCGAGTTAACGCAAGGTCGGGCGTTGCGCATGTGCCCGGAGGCCCGGATAGGTGCATTCGTCACTACGCAAGGGAAGGGAGATGCCGGAAATACGCAGGCGCGCTAGGGCCGGTGGCGCGGATTGTGACGGATGTAAAACTGGTTACAGGCGGTTGGGGCTCAAGTGCGCAGGCGCAATGACGTTGCTAGGAGAAGAGCAGAGGCGCGGATGGAGAGGCAGGAGTGCGCAAGCCAACAGTAGCACGCAGGCGCGGCGTTAGCCGAGTGCCTCTCTTCGCAGGCGCAGTTGCTCGTAGGCGGTGGCATTCAGCGCGCTGCGCAGGCGTGTCAACGGCCGGGTGGTGCCTTCCTCTTTCCTTCCCATCTGAGCGTTCGGAGGGTTTGAGGTGCTGCCGCCATTTTGTCAGGCGTCCCGGTGCCAGCTCGGCCGCGGCCATGCGTCCCGGAGTGAAGCTGTTCGTGGGGAACGTGCCCGAGGAGGCCACGGCCGAGGAGCTGGGCGAGCTGTTCACGGGCGCCGTGGGCCCGGTGCTCGGCGTGGCTCTCATGAAGCAGTTCGCCTTCGTGCACCTGCGGGATGAGGCGGCCGCTGTCCGCGCCATCGCCCAGCTCAACGGGCACCAGCTGCACGGCCGCCGCATCGTGGTGGAGCCGTCCCGCCCGCGGCCCACCAACACCTGCAAGATCTTCGTGGGTAATGTTTCGGCGGCCTGCACCAGTGGAGAGCTGCGGGCGCTCTTCCAGCAGTACGGGCCCGTGGTGGAGTGCGACGTGGTGAAAGGTACCGACCCCCCGGGTTCCCTAATATCCCCCTTTCCCGGTACCGGCCCGTGGTGGAGTGCGAC
>NW_020664440.1:31736085-31802354 GCF_002925995.2 Terrapene triunguis
GCCGCCCCCCAGTACCGGCCCGTGGTGGAGTGCGACGTGGTGCCCCCAGGATTCCCCACCGTCTCCCCCTCCCCGCCCCACCCCCCCAGTACCGGCCCGTGGTGGAGTGTGGTGTCGTGAAAGGTATCAACCTCGGGACAGGGACTCCCCCTCCCCCTCTTCCTGATACCAGCTCATGGTGGAGTGTAACGTGGTTCCCTGCCCATGGTGGAGTGCGACATGGACCCCTCCCACCCTTGGTACCGGCTGGTAGTGGAGTGCGACGTGGTCAGAGACCGACCCCTGGGATATCACTCTCCCTGGGACAGGGACTTTACACCCCTGCTACCAGCCCATGATGGAGTGCAACATGGTGAAAGGTACCGACCCCTGAGTTCTCTGGCCCACCCCTGGTACCGGCCTGTGGTGGAGTACAACGTAGACAAAGGTAGTGACCTCCAGGATCTTCAAGTCCCCCACCCCTGGTACTAGCCTGAGGTGGAGTGCAACTTGGTCAAAGGAACCAAGCCCTGAGATCAGAGTTAGTTACCAAAAGTACATAAAATATAAGCACGCAGTCTAAACTCTCAACCCTATTAGACTGGGCAACATCTAGATTAAGCAGTTTTCTTCACTGCACTGGATATTGCAGTTCATAGTACACAGATTTCACACTTGAAATCTGGGGCAGTCCCCTCAGTTGGAGTCTTCAGAGTGTCCTTGTTGCTTGCAATGTAGGTGGGTGAAGGAGAAAGGCCCAGCATGGGGCCACTGTGTTCTGTTTTATTCCCTCAGTCCCATGTGCTTGGGGATCACAAGTCCAGGCATGTCTGGGGGCACTGCTAAGTCTCCAGCCAAGATTGAGCAATTCCCCTGGTATGGCCTCATGCAGGTGAGTCATTGAATTGTAGCTCCTGTGCTGGACAATGGTTGTAGATGGGATGTTTGGTTACTTTCCTTGCTGTTGCCTCTGGGGAGCTAATATCTGACTGAGTCCCCAACTGACAGCATGTTTTAGTGACAACCATACAACACAATTCTCATAACTTCATATACATTAATGATATACATATATGGATAGAGAAATGACTTTCAGCAGATGATAACCTTTCCCCAGATACTTTATAAGGCATGCTTTATATGTAAGATCACGGTTATATAAAAATGAGGAATATGGGGGTTACAGGATGCTCCCCCAAGGTATAGAATGTCAGAGTGTAACAGTCGAAGATACCAATCCTCTCAGCGGAGCAGGGCCCACACCACATGACTAAGTCCAATATCTTCCTTCACCCTAGCAATTCCAGCCTGTGGTGGAGTGCCACATGGTTAAAGATACTGACCACTTGATTATGGGCAGACACCTCCTCCCTCCGTCTTTCCCTTTCTTCCCAGCAATATGGGCTTGTAGTGGAGTGCCATGTAGTCCAAGGTACCAACATCCTCATGAGGTGAAGCCCCCCACCAATATCAATCCAGCAGTATGCATCTGTGAAGTCAGATGTTACCATAGGTACCAATTGCCCCACATTTTTCTTGGGACATATACTACCTAAACTCCTCCCTGCACCAGTGGGGGACTGTGGGGCCTCTTTGGCAAAGCAAGCCAACAGCAAAGCATGTAACATCAAAAGTACCAGTCTTCCCGTGGAGCAGGTATTGCCCCCAATCTCTCTGTCCTGCACTAGTGGGGAGTGGCAGAGGCTTTTTCAGCAACATGGGCCTGAAGTATAGAAATTGCCCCCTTCTAATCCTTCATGAAGCAAAAAATGCCCCCCAAATTTCCTGTCTTTGCATCAGCAGGGAGTTACTGGAGTTCTTTTGGCAGTATAAGTCCATAATGCAAGGTGACCTAAAAGGTGCTGACTGCATCAGTCCTCACTCCCCATGGGGCAGATACTCCCCATAACCCCCTGTCCCCCATACACACACCAGTGGAGAGATGAAGGGGTTGTTCCAGGTACTGTGGCAGAGTGCAACATCAACAAAAGTACTGACTGCTCCCAACCCCCCTTTCACGTAGCATTTACTTTCTTCCACCAGCAAGTGGGTAAACATCCACTCTAAACTTCCTGGGGCAGATACTGCCTTAATCCATATTCTTCTGCCACAGTAAGGAGCTGTGTGAGGTCTCTTCCAGCAGTATGGATGCATGGAAGAGTACACTGACAAAGGTATTCACCACCCCATCCCACCTCACCTCTTCAAGGAGCATGTCCCACCTCAATTCAACCCCTATACCTGCTGGAGCTGTGAGGTCTCTTCAGTTGGTACACATGGGTGATGAAGTGTGACATCAAAGGTGCCAACAGCATCTAACATCCCCCCAGTCCTTCACTGTGACAGTGTGGTCTTTGTGGGTGTGTGGAGGTGCTCTTCCAAGGGGAGAAGAATGCAGAAATAGGGCACAACCATTGCAGCAGCCAGAAGGTTGAGGGGAAGAGTAAAGGAGCAGAGATCTCACACAACCTGGTCACTGCCAGGAGAATCAGAGGGAGACATGGATAGAGGAAGGATAGCAACCAAAGGAGGAAATATGGGGTCATATTTTGGATGGTGGAGCCATCAGGCAGAGTTCAAGGGACAGTGGAAAGAACCCCAGCAGTTTCCTTTTATATCAGTCTGACCAATATGTTTACTCCTCTGGCTCTTTGGAGTCTGGTAACATTTTCAAGTGAACATGGGAGTGTATGGGCAGGAGAGATTAATGGGGTAAATTGGACAAGACAATACAGTCTGAGGATTTAGGTTGCAGGGCAAGAGAGAAGGTCTAATAAAGCAGGAGAGATGAGTGAATAGTATTCACAATTATTGTTCCAGCTTCACTGGAATTTGGCAGACTTTATAATCATTATAGTCAACTGTTTGACTACGATCTGATGAATGCTGCTGAAATTCATTGAACAATATATCTGAAATTATCGGCTACTCCATCAGTTCCAGTAACATAATTATTACATAAAATGATTTAAGTTCTGGAGCTAAACATAACACACACAATTACTGTTGCTTTATATTGAAATATTATGGTAGCACAGGCATTTATCTCTAGCTGTTAGGCTTAGATGTAGGGTTAGTACCTGTCAGGTACATTTCCCTAAGCCTTAGATAATGCCCTCAAAGGTGGATATATTCTCATAAGTGCACCCTGTACCATCAGGCAGTTCATGAGCCTATTGTCAAATACATCATTTCAAAGTTGCCAACACCTCTCTACTTGTCCTGGAATACCAGTGATGTGAGCCAGTGACTGAGTGAGGTACTGTTGAAGCCAACCACCCTACTTCTCCCCTGCATAAAAATTCCTTTTATATCCTGCGCCATTTTCTAATGTCCCGGAGCCGTCGTCATGTGTGACACTTATATGGGAACATTTAATGGACATCCCACCACCACCCCTTCCCCTTATGTAGGAACTGTACATTGAGTGAGATACATTAGCTATGGTATCTCAGGGCCAGTAACCAATACTGCACGCTTTTCAGCTTCATGCCACCTTTGAATGCCTCATTCCTCAAATTACTTGTATAATCAAAGGTAATTACTCTGCTCTCTAGGACACACAATCATGGAGCAGGGGTTGGTATTCCTTTCCCATGCATCTGCAGAGCTGTTTCAAGTGATATGGACCTGCCACCAAATGCAACGTGTGTAACCATTTCTCCTTCACCAGTGTAAATGCCCCTTCCAGGCCCAGCCTCTGTGCCCATGCAGCTGTTCTTAAAAACAATACCATAACAGCCAATCAACTGCAGTTCTTTTGGGGCCCATATACACCTGTATCATCCCAGCACTTCTAGGGGATTGCACAATTTTGAAGGGCTGGCCAAAGCCCATAATCCAGGGTAATGAAAGGCAACAGACTTCCTTACCTCAAGGGCTTGGGAGCAGCTCCATCCCCAGATCCTAGCAGGGGGATAGCAGTAGCTTTCTGTGTTAGTGCTGTCTCTTCCCCCTTTCCTCTCATTTCCTTTTAGCTATCCTTCTCTTTTGGTGCTATATTATTTTCCTTTATCACTTTTCTACTGCCTTTTTGTTTGTCTATTTGCAAAGAGCTCCATGCAGCCTCCCTTTCCTCTAAATATACACTTCATGGCACAGGCAGATATCCCTTAATCGACCCCTTGCCCTTCCTCAGAGGGGTTTGACTTCCTCTCACTTCCAGCATGGTGTCTTAGGAGAAAATAATTTTCCTAATCCAAATATTATGGCTAAAAAGGGCCCCCTCTCCCACAGCAAATACCCCTAGCTTTTCATCCACTATATTCAAATATTCTGTGGCAGACTTCCCAGCTTCCTGACTGAACCAAATGAGCCCAATGTACTCAGTCGTGTCTGCACATGAGCTGTGTGTTCCTTCTGAATGTTATAAAGTTCTTCATCCAGGGCAAGGTGATGAAAGCATCATTTCCTGCACCTAATATTAAATACAACATGCTCTCTCCATACTGTGTGCTGCCTGTTGCTGCAGTTGGGCTACCCTTCTCTCCCCAGGGCCCAGCGCAGCTTTGCAGTGCCTGAGTGTGCCTTGGACTCATGTCAGAGTGTGGTGTTGTGGAACAATAACATCTCTAATTGCATAGTTATTTCCCCTTCCTGTTGAGGTAAATAAGGCCTCTTACACATGGGTCCCAAGAAAAAACTCCAAGTGTCACCTGTTGTATGGGCTAGATTTGAGTGACCTAGACTCGCCGTTGATTGTGACCTGATTAACTGTAACCGACAGAACCTGTGTGTACTAGTGCCACTGGAGGCATGGCCTATTAGTTAACTTTTTCTTCACTGTAAATAACAATCCCTTCCCTGTGCCATGCCTTGCACAGCCTGATTTGAGGATGGAGAGGGATCTCAATTTTGGTGTTGCCAGCTGCAGTTTTTCCCTTCAAAGGATCTTGCCAGCCCTTCTGCCCAAAGCTTTGGCCAGGGCTTGATGGTTTTGGGCTCAGGCCTGAACCCAAGTCCCCCATTTAGCATGAGAACCCTTCGCTGTGGCCCTCTGCATTTTCGTACTGATTTGCTAATACTGTTGCTGAGTGTCTTATCCTCAAAGGTTGTGTAGCAATGTTGCTGCTTTTTCCTCTACCAATCACCACTTGAACTGACCAATTCACGAGTATTCAGCCTGCCTTCTGTCCTGCAATTTATATAATTTATGCCACATGCCAAATGTTCACCATATAGGAACTGACCAGCACAGATGCTTCCATATGCTTTGTTCATTGGGCAATAGGGAGCCCTTTCTCCAGGGTTCTAATGTGCTCAGAAGGTGCTGAGCTCTGGGGTCTGTTTTAATTCAGGAAGAGAATGAAAGAACCAAACCATAAATAGTGGTGATGGCTCTCCTGTAATTACTGGAGAAAGTGAATTCTGAGTGTTTCACCTGAATTGCTTTAATGCCCTTATCTTCACTTGCAGGTGGTTCATAACAGTCCAGTATGGTGTAATCTGCACAGCCAACTCAAGTGTGTTGAGATGTTTGCTGACTTCTCGAGAGACTTTGAGAGATTTATTTTTCAATTTTTTTAGCTGCCTAGGTCTGAGCAAGTCATTGTGATTCCTATAGCACTACTCTATTTGGACTAGATTACCAAGGGATGTGGGAAATTCTTCATCAGTTGGAGTCTCTATGTTGAAATTGTGTATGCCTCTTTTTCAGATACATTCTATCTCTGCCCAAAACAGGCTGGATTCAGCAGTCACTGGGCGGGATTATCTTGCCCATGTTATGCAGGAGGTCAGAGTACATGATTATAATGGTCCCTTCTGGCCTTAAAATCTACAAATTGAATCTATTAATCTATTTTCATAGACCTGACCATCATACATGAACAACAGATTGTTATGCCCACTTACTGAAAGATTGCACCATAATAGTATTGCTGAAAACTATTTTTCTAGTGCAGAGTCCTTGGGACCACCTGCTTCTATAGACAGAAATCAGCTACAGCATTATTGGTGTGCAAAAAACACCAGCTTCTCACCATTCACCAAACATGAAGGGCAATAACAAGAGCAGGCAAGATCTCCACAACTCCTTGAAGTATATAAAGCCTTGCTGAACTCAGGGGAAATCCCAAGGTTTCATTTGGCCCTGCTGGTAATAGCAGAAGGATGGTTGTAGGTACTTTTAAGAGAGCCTGTGAGGTATTGGTGCATCTGATGTGTTTGGACACCGGCAGGTCTTGCTTGCCTATACAGTCGGGTGTTTTTCTAGCACAACAGTTTGGATCACTGGAAGCCAACCTTGCTGGTAGGGCCCTATTGGGCCAAGTGAGCCCTTGGGAAGGAGGGATGAGGTTGGGGGTACAGCATAGCTCCAACTCCTTCATTTCCAGATTAAATTTGGTATTTCCATTCTGTTTTGTTGGTTGAGAAAGATGGCCTATTTGTGAAGTAGGCCAGCAGAAGCCATGTTTGAACACTAAGAATCCTTACCATGGCACTTCTGAGTTCCTAAGCCTACAGAACCCCTGGAGAAGGGTGCCCACCAGGGACAGTGCAGCTTCCCACGTTGCTAGTCCCAAATCAGCCCTTGCATACTGGGATTCAGTACGTTGGAAAAGGCTCCCGTTGCTTCAGGGTCCCCAAAAAATGATCTTGTGATCTGTGCTCAGCCTGCTAAGAATGTCCAGTCCATGAGTAGCCAGTTACTTTCTCCTTGTTCATTATAAAACGCTGGAGACTCTCCAGAGGCAAATAAATTGAAATGACTTGCCACGGCCCTCAATATAGGAGTGGAGGAATAGCAGGGTCTGGATTGTAGCAGGGAAGTTGAGCAATGGGGCTTGTGTGGGCTGATTTTCATCCCTTGAGCTGTTAATTCCCATGGTGTCCTCTGCGTGTGGGGTTGGCTCTATGTCCTCTAGAGTATAGGGATCTAAATTATGAAATATTGGATTAGGCATTTGCTTTGTGTTCAGTAAAATTCTAGTTTCTTGTAAGTGTATTTTTTTTTCTAAACTGCTTTAGAATTACTGCTGTTGGAACATTCCCTAGCTCCTGTCGTGTCATAAATGTAATAGTCACTTCAAGTGTTTTGCTGGTATAGACTAGAATTATGCTTTATAAGAAGATATCATTTCTAGATTTCTGTGTGTAAGTTATCTGAGCTGCTGTAGCTTTGAATTTGCTATACAGACACCCCCTGACTTACGCAATCATTCTGTTCTGGAAAGCCTTACACAAAATTTGAGTTATGCAAGTTGGAAACGTATACCCATACGTTACGCAAAAATTTCCACAACTCGAAAATCCTATTTCTGGCTTATGGAACTTTTTCCGTAAGTGTGAATTTGCGTAATTCGGGTCTTGCGTAACCCAGGGAGCGTCTGTAGCTATTATGTTCAACCTGAGGTCCTGCCACTGACTAAAACACTTCATTATTTTTAGAAAAAACTAAGGGTAACCATACAGTTTCTGTAAGTGAGGTGAAGATACCAAATTATTAATATATGTAGACTTTAAAATAACTCTTCCCTGCACTGCAAGTGAAAATGTCAGTAGATTTGGTTGTCTAGTATGATGCAGCACAGAAAATGTGCTTTTTTTTGAATTAAAAATAAGTTGAGAAACTAGAGGTAAATCCTTCTGAAATACTGAATTTTTCAATGTAATTGTAAAGCTTACCCATACCAAGTTTCAGGATTATTAAAGTCAGAATAGTCAAGGGGCTGCTACTTTTTTCTACTTATTTGGCTTTTTAAAATATAAAAGCCTCCCAGTCTCGGTTCTAGATGTTCTGACATACTTGATTTTCACAAATATTTAAATTGATTGCTCGCTCCACTGACTAAATATATTTTATTAAAGATCCTTTTGTAGATATTAAATACAGTCCTTAACCCTGTTTAAGTTTGTATTCTACAGTGTAATACCTTTGACAAACTAGAGGGTTCCAAAGCAGATTAGTTTGGATGTTTTTTTGCAAGATTAGCATGAGCTGCTGGAAGAATCTCTAGTTTGTGGATGGCTAGTGATAGTTTCCTTCCTGAAATTTCAAGAAAACTGTATTGGTTACATGTTCTTTAATGGTACAAAATGGACCAAATTCAACTCTGGTATGACTCCATAAACTTCAATTTGGCTCTGTGTTCTCAGAACTGAATGAGACAATATTGCAGAATTTAAGATTTTGGGAACTATTTGAGGGTATTTGTAAACAAACCTACTGAGCACATGGATTTCTTTCTGTGCCGTGATTAGATACTGGTGGGTTTTCTCTACATTTTTTTTAGAATAGACTGCAGTTTTCATAATGTAGCAGCTATGGTAAATTGGGGTAATTTAGTTGCCAGCCCGCAGTTTATTAGGAAGGCTACAATACAGACTCTGTTTATACCCAAACTGCATTTAAGTAATAGCAGAGAGATGCGTGCATCTGTTAAGTGTTCGATCCTGTAATAAAATGTCTTGTCTTCTTCACTGATAACCCTCTGTCTACTTTATCAGACTATGCATTTGTTCACATGGAGAAAGAAGCAGATGCAAAAGTTGCCATCGAAAATCTTAACGGAAAGGAAGTGAAAGGAAGAAGAGTCAATGTGGAACTCTCTACTAATGTTCAGAAAAAGGGGGCAGGACAAAATGCCCAGGCAGGCACCAATGCTGACAAGAGCAAGAGAGCAAGTGTGGACTTTAGAGAGAAATATCAACCCAAGATCGACGGTTACGAGCAGCTTAGGCCTACAGACTCTACATATCCATCAGTCTCTGCAGGATACACTGCATCCTCACTCTACGATTATCAGCAGCGCTTCGGTGGCACCAACACTTCAAGCAAATACAACTCCTTTGACACTCAGACAAGGCAAGCATCTCCCTCATATTTTGGAAGGGACAGAAGCCCAATTCGACGATCACCAACAAGAATCGGCTTTGCCACTGTGTCGCTACCCATGACAGCACAACCAGCATCCTACAGAGCTCAGCCATCAACCTCACTGGGTGCAACCTACAGAGCTCAGCCCTCTGCATCTCTCGGAATGTCTTACAGACCCCAGCCAACAACGGGACAGGCAGCATCTTACAGGGCCCAGCCCTCGACCTCACTTGGAAATACTTACAGAACCCAGTCCTCTGTTTCACTAGGAGCTTCTAATACCCAGCCTGCAGCCTCATCACTAAATTCCTACAGCGCCCAGGCTGCTGCTGCTTACAACACCCAGGCTGCAGCTTCCCAGTTAGCCTCTTATGGGGTCCAGTCCACAGCAACACTAGCATCATCCTATGGAGCTCAGCCTTCGGCCTCGCATGCAGCCTCTTATGGTACTCAGCCTGTGGCTGGTTACTCAGCCTCCTATGGAGCTCAGCCAACAGCCACACATGCAGCCGCTGCCTATGCAGCTCAGCCTGCAGCTGGTCACACAGCCACCTATGGAGCCCAGCCTGTGGCCACACACGCAGCCGCCTATGGAGCCCAGCCTGCAGCCAGCCACTTGGCTTCTTATGGAGCCCAGCCTGTGGACAGCCACTCAACCTCTTATGGCGCCCAGCCTGCAGCTACTCTCTCAGCCTCATATGGTGCTCAGCCTGTGGCTGGCCATTCAGCCTCGTATGGCGCCCAGCCTGCAACTGCTCTCGCAGCCTCGTATGGCGCCCAGCCTGTGGCCGGTCATTCAGCCTCGTATGGTGCCCAGCCTGTGGCCGGTCATTCAGCCTCCTATGGCGCCCAGCCTACAGCTGTGCTCTCAGCAACCTATGGCACCCAGCCTGCATCCACTCTGGCTGCATCTTATAGCAATCAGTCTGCAGCAGCTTCCTACAAATCACAGGTCCCTGCTCCACTGACCACACCCTATAGAACACAGTCTTCAAACTCAATGTCTGCTTCATATACAGCACAGCAGCCCTCCTCTGTTCCCTTGGCAGTCACTTTCAGAGCTCAGCCTGTGACTGCATATGATGGGCCAACCCAGCTTGGACAACAAGCAACCCCGTATTTGGGACTGTCTCAGTCTTCTGCTGCTGCTGCTGCTGCCATCGCACCACCATACGAACGCACCCGCCTCTCTCCTCCACGGAGTGCTGGCTATGACGATCCTTTCAAAAAATCATCTGCTTTGGCTAAAAGGTATGCTGCTAAGCCAGTGATAATACTTTGCACATAAATAGAGCCTCTCATCCAAGGATCTCGATGTGCTGTCCAAGGGACTAGAGGCAGTCAGACTCAATACAAGTCTATTGGTCTTCGCCTTTATAAACTTGGTTCTGCTTCACCAAAAAGTGGAAATTCCCCTGCTAATACATTACACTAACGTACTGTTCTGGAAGCATTGACAGGGTGGGAGGTGAAACTCGATGCATTATTAAAATGACAAAATGGCTTCCCGCTCTGGCAGTAATACAGATCCTTACATAGTCCCCCCCCTTACAATTTCTTTGCTTCGGGTGCGTCTGGCTAGGGTGAAGGGTGGGATAATATGCTGGTGCACCCCTCTTACTGGTCTGCAGATTCTACTGGATATTTATTTAGTGTTTTTTTACAGTTTTGTGTGAAAGTTGCAAGATTGGCAACCCTGGGGTCTGGAAATTTCTTCTACCTAGGGCGTGTATACCCCAGACAATGGCATTGCAGATTTCTTGCACTCTACCACAGACAGTGTGCCTTATCCCTCACTTGGAACTACAACCCTTAGGGCTAAGATGGGGAGTTGAGTTTCTCTCACAGGTTGGCACCTCTGCTTAGACTGCGAATGAAAGACTCAAACTACTGTCAGTTGTGGTGGTGCCGTGTTGTAGGTGCCTGCTCTCTAGGAACTGGACTGAGACCACCGTTACTGACCTGGATTGGATTTTAACCAATGTCCTCAACCCCATAAGTCGTCAGACCAGTCCTCCCTATTTTCAGTGCTTAATAAGTAAATGGGCTGCATTTGTTAAGAGAAATGGCAGGCATATCCAGCTCTTGCTTTCCCATGCACTATTTACTTGCCTAAGAGTTGGGGAAAATTTAACATGTATATTTGAGCTATCCATCGAAGGAGGTAAAAGATAGCTAAGGAACTGTTCTGAAAAGAACCAATTAACCCACAAGTTCCTCTGGTTTGCCTTAGTGAGACATGTACTAATAGTGTTGCTCTGCGGGTATGGTCTTCACTAGAGAGATTCTGATCTCTCATGAGGGTCTCCCCAATATATATATATTGCTTAACCAGGGCGCTGTTAGGCCACTATCACAGACCCTTTTGTTTTATTCATTAAATGTCTCTTTTCTTGACCAGGTACAGTTCTGACCGCCGTTTATCTGACCTCTCAGATTACCGTCGTTTAGCAGACTCGCCACTTGTGTACCGTCATTCGCCGACAAAGTCCCCGCTGGATTATCGCCGTCTTCCAGAAGCGCATTCCGACTATGCCCGTTATTCGGGTGCCTATGGCGATTATATGCATACTGCTCGGCTACATTCTAATTACCAGCGCCGCCTGTAGTGGGGTTGGGGTTCCTGTTCCAGATGGGGGCAGTATCATTGATTACATGTTCCCCATTGGGACACGCTTTCTTAGCATAAAGCCAATCTGCGTCTTTACTAGGCTGGCTTCCTCATTCAGTTCTCTGCAGATTCTGAGTTATTAAATTTCCTTCCCTCCCATGTTATCTCAGGTGTCATTACAGCCTGTCATTTTGGCTCTGTTCCTTCATGTCACTCGATTAAAGAATTATTTGAGGCGATAGTATGAGGCGTCTCTGAGACATGCTACTACATCCAACACAAATAGCATTCTCCTGGTCTTTACTTTGGGGGATTTTATTTTCAGCTGCCTTTTTTGTTGCGTTTTTAGAATGATCTGAATTTATGATCTCAAGAAGAACCTGGCCTGCAACCCCAGGAACAATGTAGATGACTGCTGCACATTGTGTTTTTGAAAGTCGAAGACTCGAGTTCCTTCGTGCTCCAGTAGGGCTAAAAATGCCATAGCATATCTGGAATCGGTTTTTGTTTGCGACTCCTGATGCTAATGTCTCCATTAGTAAGACATAAGCTGCTCATGCAGGATTCCTAATAAATACAGTTCACAATGACTGTTGCTCAGTATTGTTTTTATAACCCGAGCAATTGCTTTCTCTGAATAGAAGAGCAAATGCTCTTTTATGTAACATGAAAATCCTTTTTCTTTTTACACCGGTGTTAAGTTTGCAGTAGATGTGATGTTCGAATCTATACATCTGAAATGAGTTAGTTTTTGTATTGACTGTAAATAAAATGCGGGCTATTTACAGTTTAGAAAGTTGTCTGGTGTATTTTTTCTTCCAGTTTAATTGGTTTCAGGGGTAATGTCCCATGTTCTTTAACTCTCTTCCTTTCATCCTAAAGGTAAATCAAAGGACTTTAATGAGTGCATACATACAGCACCACTGCAAGGCAGCCAGCTCTAGGGAAGAAATGTGGTAGCCAACTGGTGCACAACAGTAAAGAGAGCTGGAGTATTGTCCAAGAGCAGGCCAGATCTCTGTTCTTAACATGTGCTGTAAGATTTGTTGTTAGACCATAGGTGTGCCCCATAACAGACATATCGGCGGTCCCTGGGAGCTTATAGTTTAAACAGAAAATGTGCTTGGGAGAAGAGCAGTGGGTGACTTCATTTCCTAAAGTGGGTCAACACCTCATCTTAATTCCCATTCCAAAGTACCTCTCCCCAGGACACTGCCTGGTACCAGATTCATCTACCTCTGCAGCGTGGAGCTCTCCATCAGCTCTTCTGGGCATTTAAACCTGCAATTTGAAGGTATTAGGTGTTTGCCATCTATATGATGCCAGAATTGAACTTCCAGTCCCTGCCCTGAATTTGTTACAGCATAAATTAGATCAACATGGAGCCTGAAACTGATAAAGGACAGGCATAGAGAAGGGAAGGACAAGCGTTAAGGAAATGTCTTGCCTTGAGAGAATGTTCTGAATTTTCTAAGTAAGGCAGAGTAGCTAGGAAGAAGCAAGTGGCCTACATGTTTAAGGGCAGGCTAAAGGAATGATTTCTGAAGGACTGAAAACAGTGGGGACAGGAAAAGGATGTCTCTGCATGAACACTAGTGTGGAATCACAGAGGTGAGGTTAGCAAGAGAGGGGAGAAGAGGTGAGCTGTGAGTGCAAGGATCAAGGAGACCCATCTTCAAGTGGATTGGGGTGGGAGTGGATTTGATGAACGTTAGAAAAGATGATCAGACGAGAATGGTTGTGGCTTGCTGGACTTTAGGGGGATGTTACATCTGCAAGGATTAAGGATATTCAAAATCCCAACTTGCTTCCTGGACTCTTCCTGATGTTCCATCTGGCTGCACCTACCACATGACAATGATGGCAGCTACTGGGGTTAGAACCTGCTTGCTCCCTCCTGATGGCGACACCAGTGGTTTTTTATTAGTAGCAATAATGTTGCTGCTCTTTCTAGAAGCTCTTTGAAGTGGAGTGATTTTAATGGGCATCTTTGTCACAGGCCAGCCAAAGTGATGACTCATTAATTTCCTTCTTTAGGATGCGAGGCATTTTAATTCTTACTCTAGATTGTGTTCTCTATTGGTGAGGGCTTCTTTCCCGCTATAGGTGTTTCCTGGGTGGTAGTGAATAATTCACCTTTGTATTTACTCAGTCCCGTCCTAAACCAAGAGGACTGATAATGTGACTTCTCATCAAGCTTCCTTTGTGTAGTCCATGAGCTGTAGCCACCTCACCAGACTGAGATTCTCTCTCCAAATTGACAAATGCAGGAGCTACCTCAACCTTTTTCTAGAAGATATATATATTTTTATACATTTCAGTCATTTATATCTGATTTTGAAATTGATGTGGTATGCAGTTGCCTTGCCTATTGGGTTGTTTAGATTTTGCTTCACTTACTATATCCACAAATCTTTAGCCTTCCAGTATGTTGAGTGAATTTGTTGGCATTAGACTTGCCAGCAAACCTGTTAACTTCTTAAAATGCACTTAAAAAATAAATGCAGACAGGTAAATGATTAAACTAGAGGAGGAAAACAGTTTCAGTTGGAAACTTAGATTATGGTTCAATGATTTTGTACCCAGAAAACTTTGTGAAATTCTGTAGTTACTGGAATTGGTGAAAATATAGCTGTGGGTGTGAACTTTTTGCAAATTTTTTAGTTTTTAGGTAACATTCTCTGCTCCATTTCAAATATCCAGTCCCTAGTACACTTGCTGCTCTGTAGCTGTTGTTGAAAGTCTGGGTTGGACATGGAAGTTTAAGTTAAACATGTTATAGATTAGAAGTATTTTTTAACTTTAGGTAATTTAGCTTTGTCACTCATGCATGTAGAAAATGGTGTCTGTCCTTTGGGCAGAATTTACAGTTAGGTTATGTACATACTTCTGTTCTGAATCTAGCTCAACTTGTGTTTAAATGCTTTTTTATCATCAAGCCAAAAATCTTTCTCAACAGTTTTATAATCACTTACTACATGAGTAAGTAGCTTTGTACTGATTGTAACTGATGTTTGTGTGTTTTTATGTATCTAGTAACACATGGTTGAATTTTGATCTCGTATACCAAAGTTTGAGTTTTTTTTATTGCTGATGTGTTTATTAAAATGTCTAGAATGTTTTCTTTGTATTGTTCTATCTGTTTGCCTTTGAATTGTGAAATTCAGTAGAAGCTCATTTATTTTTAAAGAAAATTATCTTGTGTTCTAATCCTAATTTTTTTTTTGGGTGGTGGTGGGGGGTAAATTTTAATTCTAATAAATGATTATGTTTTTAGGGGGGGAAATTGGCAAGAGGCTGGATGTGAAAATAAGGTGACAAATTCAAAACTGGAGTGTGTGGGGAAAAATATTATCTTTTACAAGTTAGTCTGTGGAACTCAGGCTATGTCTACACTTAAAATGCTACAACAGCACAGCTGTGCCACTGTAGCGCCTCAATGTAGACACTCACTACAGCAACAGGAAGTATTCTGGTGCTGTAGTTAATCCATCTCCCTGAGAGGTGGTAGCTAGATCAACAGAAGAAGTCATCCTTTGACCTAGAGCTGTCTACACTGGGTGTTAGGTTGGCATAGCTACATCTCTAAGGGACACTGGATTTTTTTCACACCCCTGAGAGATGTAGCTATGCCAGTGTTAAGTTTTCAGCATAGACCAGCCCTGATTGTCCCAAGGCAGCATTAAGAGCAAGAGTTTGAGGCTTTAAAAAGGGATTTGACACTTACGGCAATAATATCCATTTAAAAAATGAAATTAAAAAACATTTTGAGAGATATAAGCTAACCTGCTTCAATTGGGACATAAACGAATCTTTATGCTCAAATTTGTTAGTCTCTAAAGTGCCACAAGTACTCCTGTTCTTTTTGCGGATACAGACTAACACGGCTGCTACTCTGAAACCTTTAAATATTAGGACTCAGGAGGAAACTCCTCCAGGGAAAGCTTCCTCTTATCTCCAAGGGCTTGTCTACACTTAAAATGCTGCAGCCGCACTGCTGTAGCGAAGACGCTATCTATGCCAATGGGAGAGCTTCTCCCATCACTGTAGCTGTATCAACAGGAGAAGCCCTCTCATTGACATAGCGCTATCCACACTGGGAGTTAGGTCCGTGTGGATTTTCCATGCCCCTGAGCAACATAGTTATTCCAGCATAAATTGCTTATGTAGACAAAGACTGAGGTCTGGACTACAGGTTGAAACAAGGCAGTTTATGTTGACCTAACTATGGAAGTGTTTACACTTCAATTTTGCACCAGCTGCCATAACTGCCACGCAATGCCAACTCCACGAGCAGCATAGAGTCAAGGTCAATGTAGTTAGGTCGACACGGTGTCAGTGTAGATACTGCGTTGCTTTTGTCAACTGTTATTAGCTTTCAGGAGCTGTCCCACAATGCCCCACACTGACAGTACAATCGATACAAGCACTTCTGGTGAGGAAGCACACCACCGACACAACGAGCAAAGTGTAGACACACACAAGTGATATAATTACTGTGGCGGCTATATGCTGATGTAAGTTAGGTTGACTTAATTATGTAGCGTAGTCATGGCCCAAGTCTGCTTTTGGTTTGTAGAGAGCAGCTAGCGCTATCCAAAGAGCTTGTAAGAGCTCAAACTTCACAGCAGAAGGTTAGGGAAGCAAAATAAACACATGAAATTGAAACTGATTGTGTAACTAACTGGCAATACTACATGTTGGTTGTATTGAAAGTGATACACCTTAAAGACAGACTTTTTCACAAAGTGGTGAGTTCTGGGTTTATATCTCACAGCTCAAAGGAATCTCAAGTATCCTTGCTATATATCTTTGCCTTTGTCACTGGTTCAGGGTAATTGTCCTTTTACCCTTACCTTCCAAGAAGATGGGATCCAGACCTTTTTATCTCTGAATCTGCTCACTACTTTCTTAAATAACTCCCTTTCCTTGAGAGCTAAGTTCATCATAACTGGTACAGACGAAACACATTGCTAACCTAGTACCATGAACTCTGCCTGATGTGGCTCTGTGAAGACCCAAGCTGAGCTGAGAAGTGTATTCAGGTTTCAGAAAGCCTCGTGCATTTGCACATCTTGCAGTAAGAGACCAAAGATTTTCCATTAAATGAAGGTAAGAGTATTTATTTAGTGCACATTATCAAATACATGGAAAAGTAACTTCTTAGCAACTAGCTTTGACAGGTTTGTTACACCAACACTAGCCTGCTACTGCATTTTCATGGTTCCTCCCAGCCCGTGGACCAACAGCAACTACCTTATAAACATGCTATTGTCATTGCACACTATGTATGAATTTTAATTCCATCCGCATCCTTTTAAATGGTCTCCAAAGGGAAAGAATGTACTTCTGAACAGAAACTTACGGATGAAATTTTTTACAAACTGTCTAGGAAATGACTAGAAAAGTACTAGGGTCTTGATTACTCATTGGAATGTGACCCTTTTGTGCAGAAATGTCACTTGTACTTTATGTACACCTTATCCTGTTTGAATATAGGATGCATTTTCTGTAAAAGGTTCAACTCTTTCTTTAAATCTCCTCCTCCAGTGAGATTTGTGGAGATGCGTATGTAACCAATTTGAAGGTTTTATCAATACTTGATTGAGCATTTACAAAAGCTAATACACCTGATAACCAAATCTATATGTGCTTCCAGGTGCCAGTAGTTGTATATTTATAGTAGATGCATTAATGACACACTACAGCAAGTGCTGTGACTGAAAGAAGTAATGCTGCAATGTAATTCTAAACCATTACCCTGCTGGCACTTTTTCATTATTCTGCAATGTTGCAAAGGTAGTTTCTTACATTCAAGGAGAGGAAAGAAGAAAAACAGGTTGTCAGTTTTTCAACTAGAGAAGGAAAGTTCCATGCTGCTGTATGCCATGGAATACTGCCATGCAGGATCAAAGGCAACCACCCTCTGCCAAAAATCACCACTGCCCCTCCACCTGAGCTGAAGGCTATAACTCTTAAGTGACTGAATTAAAATATTTTTTAAAAATTAACTATTTTCCCACTATAATTACCCTGCCTGCAGACAGTATATGGAGTAGAAGTCAGTTCAATCTTCATGGAAATCCAGCTAGAAGGAAGTTAAGGAAAATAGTTTTAAGAACACCCCATGCACTAAGTACACCTAAGAACATAAGAACGGCCATACTGGGTCAAACCCATAGGTCTATTTAGCTTAGTATCCTGTTTTCCAACAGTGATTGCCAATGCAGGTGCTTCAGAAGGAATGAACAGAACAGGTAATCATCAAGGGAGCCATCGCCTGTTGCCCATTCCCAGCTTTTGGCAAACGGGGGCTAGGGACACCATCCCTGCCCATCCTGATTAATAGCCATTGATGGACCTCCTCCATGAACTTAGCTATTGTATATACTTGTTCATAAGCTGAATATTTTTGGTAAAAAAGTGATGCATCAAAGAGCGGGGGTCGGCTTATAAACGGGTCTACACCAAAATTTGATGATTTTAAACTCTATGGAATCATTGAATTGAGTATCTAATACATTGTCGTTTTGCTTACCTAGAGTGTCTGCAGGCATGGAGCCCCTCAGCTCCCTGTGGCCGCGGTTCGCCCTTCCCAGCCAATGGGAGCTGCGGGAAGTGGCGTGTCCCGCCGCTCCCATTGGCTGGGAACGGCGAACTGTGGCCAAAGGGAGCTGAGGGGCTCATGCCTGCAGACGCTCCAAATAAACAAAACGTCCCGACCCACCTGCGGCTTACCCTGACTGCAGGGAGCCAAAGTTTGCCAACCCTTGAAATATAGGGTCGTCTTATGAAAGGGTCATACAGTTTTTGCTATTTTTACCTAACCATCTTGGGGGTTCGGCTTATAAATGAACGGGCTAATGAACAAGTATATATGGTAGTTCTTTTTTGAATCCTGTTATAGTATTGGCCTTCACAACATCCTCTGGCAAAGAATTCCACTGGTTACCTGTGTGGTGTGTGAAGAAATACTTCCTTTTGTTTGTTTTAAACTTGCTGCCTATTAATTTCATTTGGTGACCCCTAGTTCTTGTGTTATAAGGAGTAAATAACACTTCTTTACTTTCTCCACACCAATCATGATTTTATAGACCTCTATGATATTCCCCCTTTAGTCGTCTCTTTTCCAAGCTGAAAAGTCCTAGTCGTTAATCTCGCATCATACAGAAGCTGTTCCATACCCCTAATCATTTTTGTTGCCCTTTTCTGTATTTTTTCCAATTCCAATATATCTTTTTTTTGAGATGGGGCGACCAGGTCTGCATGCAGTATTCAGGATGTGGGCGTACTGTGGATTTATATAATGGTAATATATTTTCTATCTTCTTATATATCCATTTCCTAATGATTCCCAACATTCTTGTTAGTTTTTTTTGACTGCCACTGCACATTGAGTGGATGTTTTCAGAGAACTATCCACAGTGACTCCATGATCTCTTTCTTGAGTGGTAACCGCTAATTTAGACCGCAACATTTTATACTCCAAGAAGCAGTACAGGTACCTAGCACTCCTTCCTCTCTAAGCACAAACCTAAACTTGGCTTACTGGCAGTTGCTTTGTAATAGATATGCCACAAACTATAAACAAATGGAACTACATGTGCAACTCCAAATTTTACCCTATTTAGCATTGGGTCAAGTAGCATTAAACGGCTTGCTACTAGCTGATACCTTTATGCTAGTATTGTGCCAATTAAGCAGCAGTCACTTCCACTCACTACCATTTGGCTAAATCTGTTCCAATAAAGCAGTGTTAATAGTTCATAAGTACACAAGAAAAATCAGAAAGTAACAAGTGATCAGTCAGGCTACCCAGCTTGAGTCCAGCTAAGGGAGCAAAACGGCTACCCTTCAGGAAACAGGAAGGCAATAGAACATAAATGGTGGCATTCATATGCAAGAATGAAATTAGGACTATGAATTTGAACAAATAACTAAAGGGTGTTTTTGTTGTTTAAGACAATTAATGATAGCTGAAGCTGGAAACCAGTGGCGATTTAGGCATGAAGTGGCTGAGCTGCTAGGAAAAATGTATAATGCAGGGGTGGTCAAAATTACTGACCTTTCAAGGCACATACGACAATCTTCAGAAGTTCAAGAGCCAAGGCGGGAGGCACCTGCTGGGGCTCAGGGCTTCAGCTCCACTCCTGCTGAAGCCCCAAGACCCCCTCCTTGCTGCAAGGCAGAGGTCCCGAGCTCCTCTCCCCTCCCCCCAAAGTCTGGTAGGTGGAAAATGTGGGGGGGCGGGTGTCTCTGTGAGCTTCACTTTAACTGTAAAAGAGCCGTATGTGGCTCGCAAGCCAGTTTGGCCACCCCTGGTATAATGCTTTATTAAAATCATTTTTTTGGATTGGAGAATATTAAATAGTGTACCTATATTTGGTAACTCCCTAGAGCCTTTTTTCAATCAGTCAGTCTCATTTCTGTCTGGTAAATTAGTTGAAAGGATAACTTATTAAAATACCTAGATCATATTAAGATAGATTCCAACCAACAAAGCTTCTCCAAAGAAAAATTGGCTCATTCAGCTATAAAAATTATTTGAATGTGTCAATAAGACAGTCATTGAAAGAGAAATGGGTGCTATACTTTGTTTTCAAAAGGCTGTTGACAAAGGCCCTCCCTGGAGGCTAATAAAGAAACTAGTGCTGATATGAGATGTGAAGTACCATCCTGAATCAAAAACAGGCTTAGAGTAGAAATAAATGGTAGTGTGGCCAGAGGTTGACAATGCTGTGATCTGAGGTTCTGTATTAAGATGGGTGGTGGTAATATATTTATAAATTATTGGGAAAAGGAAGTGAGCAGCCACGTGGCAAAATTTATATATGCCACAATGTTTTTAGGTCAGTAAAGACCAGAAAAGACTCTGAGGAACTGCAGAGGGCCCTAACCATGCTAAGGGAGAGGGCAACCTGATGCAAAGTAATGCATGTTAGGAGGGGAGTCTTTAAACTACTTCTGTACCTTACTGGATTGTAAATTAACTGTATCCACTCTAGTGAAAGCCCAGGGCATCACTGTGGACTCTGAAGACCACTGGTGAATGAACAGCAGCAGTCAAATAAGCAAACAAAATGTAGGATGCATAAGGAATGTGACAGAACATAGTCTATTGCCATTATGAATGGATCATCCTCATCTGGACTACAGGGTGGTATTGGTTCTCATCTCATCTCCAGAGAGAGAGCAGAATTAGAGGGGATTCAGAGACAGGGAAGGAGACTGATTAAGATGCTGGGAAAAATACATATGAAGAGAAACTGAAAAGATTGGGACTGTTTAGTGAGACATGATAAAAGTATATAAATAAATGACTGGCATAGAAAAGAGATCAGAAACTTCTATATTAATAACATCAGAACAAGATTCCAGAGTAGCAGCCGTGTTAGTCTGTATCCGCAAAAAGAACAGGAGTACTATGCATCCGAAGAAGTGGGTTGTAGCCCACGAAAGCTTATGCTCTAATAAATTTGTTAGTCTCTAAGGTGCCACAAGTACTCCTGTTCTTTTTATCAGAACAAGAGGACAGTCAAAATTGAAAGGTGGCAAGTTAAAAGCTGATAAAAGGAAATACTTTTTCACACACACACTGCATCCCTTAGCCAGTGAAACTTGTTGCTGAGAGTGGAGCAGCGTTCAGTAAGAACTCAATGTTTACGTGGGCTGATGCTCTCACCCTTCCAACTATGGAGATCTATGTATCAGGAACGTGTGTCAGCATATCCTTCCGAGCTGGAAAGTATGCCCAAGTCAGTCAGCAGATGGAGCACAGCATGCAGGACCCAGGTTGAGTGGGTAGATCAGTGGTCCCCATCCTTTTTAGTCTGGTGGGCGCCAGACGACAAGCCACGGAAGACCGTGGCAGCGGACAAGCATCCGCCGAAATGCCGCTGACAAGCGGCAACATCAATAGGCGTCGCTGCTGAAATGCAGCCGAGAAGCAGCGTCAGCCAGAGGCGTTGCCACCGAAATGCCGAAAATCGGCAGCATTTCGGCGGTGACGCCTCTGGAGGACGCTGCTTCTCGGCAGCATTTCGGGCAGATGCTCGTCTGCTGGCCAGTACACGGGCGCACTTAGACCCCCCCAGCGGGTGCCCTGGCACCCACAGGCACCGCGTTAGGGACCCCTGGGGTAGATGGACAGATGTGTTGGGTGCATCCTAAACCCTCAGGGTGTGTCACATGACTTGTCCCCAAACACTGGCTCCACTCTGGTGGGTGAGGAGTGGGGCAGAAGCAAAAACCCCCTCTCCCCGAGAGGTGTGAAGAGCATAGTAGGTGGATGGGGCAATGGAAGTGCTTACGGTAAAGATAACTGTCCAGACTCTCAAAGTGACTGAGGTGCAGGGGGAGACTGGGATATTAGGACAGCATATACAGACTCCATTCCCATCCTCCCCCCCTGCCTGGGGCTTGGTGGCACAGAACAACTCCAAGAGACAGACCCAGGCTGAGAAAGCAAATCTTAGTGTATGCGCAACATGCCTCAGGTGGCAGGTGACCAGGATTCATCACCAAATTTGGTCTGCTGGTTGGATCATTAACTGGCCTGGGCCAAGTACTGATGGGAAGTGCAATGTAAATGCTAATCCATGCCCCTTGGAAAGCACTGATGTAACTGCCCACCTGAATATTTTTGTTGGTTTTGCAGTTTGGCTTCACCAGGGCCGAATACTCTACACTGCCTGCACACTTTTAGATGGCAGAGGAAGCTTGGCATACATGGGTGTAGTCTGCTCTGCACAGCTCCAAACCTGGGACACAGCTACCTTTCCCCATTCAGCAGAAAATCCCCCCTGCACCATTAGCTCCTAGTCCTCCTTCAACAGAGGGATTCCCTGCTCCTCAGTGCACCTGTATGGCCCATTTAGCACAGAGAGCTCTCCATAACCAGATGAAATTGCAACTTCCCAGTGTACTTTAATTTCCCATGCCAATAACAAGAGCATTAGGGTTATAATCCCATTCCCAAAGCAGGCCTTGGATTGAAAACTTGAGTGCTTCTGAAAAGGAATGGAGGAGAGGGGGAATGGTAGGTTCCTGAGAGAACTTTTCACCCTGCAAACCCCCAGTGGGAAGATGAGGTGTCAACAGTCCCGCTGCTATCACTGGTCTTCTGGCCCTTGGAGGGGATGAATACCTAGCTTAACCTTAATACTCCTCAGGATTGAGTTTCCCTCCACCACACAAGTCCACCATACTCTCTAAACCTCCCACCGCTGTGGTTCAACCCAAGGGGAAGTTAATTACAAGCCCCACCAGCTGCACAGGAAGCAATGAGGCCTGTAAGGGCTATGCCCTGATTGGCTGCCGATTATGTCAAAGCCCAATCCTTTGGGGGAAAGGAGAGCATGTAGATGTGGGACCCTGCACTTCAGTCATTTACACCAGTGCAAAGTCCTAGCACATCACAGCAGCAGCATTCTGCACCCTGCTGGTACTGGTGTCAGAGACCACACAGCCCCCTCTTTCTCCAAAGAGTAGATGGTAGGAATCCGGCTGCCTCTGTGTGGCATTCAATTGAGAAAGGGGGATTTTCACACCAAGTCTGGCTGCTTATTTTTTGTCTAAATGGGAGCTGCATGCTTTAGAAAAAAACTCTGCCTGCCAGTCACTATCAAACACCTGAAAATCTGCCTCCCAGTATTTAAATACATTAACAAAAGGAGATCCAAGCAAGGGGAAAGAATTGCATCTTTTGCAAGACAGCTGCCTGGGGGGAGTGGAGGCATATTTAGGCCTGAGAGAAGCCTGCTGTGGACTTTAAATGTCTGGTCTGATAACATTTAACAGCATAAGTAGAACTGTGTATGTGTAAGAAATTGTAAAATAATGTTTGTAAGAACAAGAAAAGATAAGTAACTAAAAAGCTAGAAAAGATCGGTTTGAAATAACACTAAACTTGTACTGCCAGAGGAAGGGAGTTAACGTGGAAATGAGAGCCTAACACAGATGTATAAGAAAAAATAAAAACTTATTTATGTTTGTGTAATAGAGGGAAGTTGAAACTGTATTGTCCACTGCTGAAGGCGACTCTGATGAGATCAACCTGATGATCTTCCCACTTGTAACTGATAACTACCTGCTGAGTGTTTTGCCTTAATAAAGATTTTAGCTCCATCTGCTGAGTAAGTGAATCTTAATCCACTACCACCCAGCCTAGCAATCATGAGAGGGCATTAATACTTGAGCTAAAAACAGCCCTTCTGTTGGCTCAAAACCACCAGACTATGCACAAGAAACCACACACTGCCCTCTCTTGCCTGTAAAGGGTTAGCAATGAGCTTACATCAAGTCTGCTCCTTTGTCAGCCACACAGATTTTCAGTGAGCGTATCTGCTCTGGGTGCAAGCTTCTGCCAAAACAGGAAGAGGCAGAATGGATCACACTTGGGGTTCATCTACTCCAGAATCTTGTCTCCAAGAGCAGCCAACAGCAGATAGTTCAGGGAAAGGAAATCTGCAGTAGGCAGTGATGGGATAACTGCCTCCCTGTAGTTAGAAGTTGGCTTGTGTCCTCATTGCTTCCAAAACACCTGCTTATTTTTAATGTCTTTTCTAACTCTGGTTATTCTCATTAGCTATGTAAGTGTCTGATATCCTGAATCCTGCAGAGCTTATGGCCTCAATGCTGTCAAGTGGGGATGAGTTATATAGGCTAGTTCTACATTATCTGGTGGCTTGCAAGAAGTGAACTGTGGTGGAATTCAGTCCCCCATCACTTAAATCTGCAAATAGAAATTGGACGTATCTTTTTAAAAGCTATGCTTTAGCTCAACCCTAAGCAATTGGGCTTGATGTAGAAATCACTAGGTGTGGTTCTCTGGGTTGTGAAATGCCAGTCAAATTAGATGATCAGAGTGGCCACCTCTAGTATGAACATTCATGAACTGAGCAGGTGCCTGCATGAGCAAAACCAACACAATTGTCACTTTCTTAGCCCAAAGGCTGACTCGTATTTAGAGTACCCTGAATGCAATATTGAGGGGCTCCTCCCGCTCCAGCTATTTGACAGTAACCCACATCTGTAACTCAGAATGTTTCACAGGGAGGAGAAGGGCTATTGTCTACTGAGCAACCTTGTACCTCAAGGTGTGTGTTTTCTGCAAGGGTGGAGTCTTTCTTGAAAGCAAGCAGCATTATTATTAATAAAACTCACTGCAAGAGCAACTAGAGGCTAACCAGCTCAGTCTCACCATGCTAGGGACTGTGCAAACAATTGTGTATTGTAGGAGCAGCTAGGGACGCCAGCATAGTAAGCACTGTATAAACACACAACATAAAGAGAGGCCCTGCAGTAAAGGACCTATAAAGAGACATGGCAAACAGAAGGCAGCATGATGAGCAGCAGTCACAGCATCACACTTGCTTAATGTTGAACTTCTTGTACATTGCATGGCAGAGGAGAGCTTTAAGGAAGGGCTGTGAAAGTTGACATAAGTGTTGAATGTTTACAGAAAATGCACAAAGAGCTTAGGTCCACACATCAACAGTATTTGAGGATCCACACCTTTATTTTTGTTGCCCTAATGTAGCCAGATAGGCAGTGATCACCAGCTGCATAAGAAGGCAGTTTTTGGTATGTGTTAGTTGGAGGATAAGGGGATGATGGCTTTACAGATTTGGATAGGGAGCTTTTCCCCAGAGGAAAAGGGCAGCATAGGCCAATGCACAAAAGTGGTGGTGTGAGAGAGGGAATTTAAAAACACAAGAGAGTGGAGGAGTGTAGAAAATGGCCTCAGATGGGAGCTGTCGAGGCTTGCCCTATTTCTGTTTTCCTACTCATTTCTTCACTAGACTAGATTAGGTAGCTAGATTTGAGGACATCAGGGATCTTGAGACAGGGTGGCGGCAGCAGGAAACCCCACCCCCAGGAAGAGAACCAGCTACAATGGCCCACTCAGCAGGCCACAAGGAAGCAAGATTTAGTAGCAGGATGGCTATGAGGCAGCTTTGGATAAGTTCAAAAAGCTAACAAAGTACAAGGGGAGCAGTGGTTGGGAATCACAATGCCCTGGGGAAAAAAAACCGTCCTCATTCTAAGCCTACACCAGCTCAACTGCTGTGTTTCTTCACTGAGCAGATAAGGCCCTTGTATGTCACCTTCAGACATCAGAAGTTAACAGGCAAGGTACCTGACTGAGAAGGCAACTGCTGTGAGTGTATCTCCATGTACTCATCCGGGAATGCACATCAAAAGCATTTCTTGTATCCACACTATTTGTGCAGGATTTCACTCAGGCATTTACCCAGCTCATGAGCTTTTCCTCTTTTGCAACTAGATCATAAACTGCCACAAGCCACCTCCTCACCCGGCCTTCCTTGCAGACTACAGATTTGATTATAGAGTGGTGCTAGTAAGACAGTCATAGAGTAGACTAAACTAGATGGAAATAGATTTGTTCAGGCACCTCCAACTCTGAACTTGGCTCATGCCCTTCAAGTTTATCAAAAGAGACATACAGCAGCTTCTCTCTTCAGAGGGATTTGACAGAGCTGGGCTGACAGCAGCAGGGTTGCTGCTGCAGAGATCTACTTACCTCATATCTTTTTCAAACTGCAACTTCTTCACAAGAGGAAACTGCTGAGAAGCAGTGAGATCAACCTGTGGCTCTTTCCCCATGCAGCATGGACCCTATACAACCCTGAAGAGGGAATTCCACATCAAAGCAGCATGAATAAGGCTGCAAGTCCCGCAACAGCTGACTGCTGAGAAATTCCTACCTACTGTTGCCTCTCAAAGGGTATAGCTTAGACCTAGACGATGCTCAGAGGTGAACTGGAAGGGACTAGTGCATAATCCAATGGCTGAGGACTCTGGAGACCTGAGTTCAATTGCCAATTCAGCTACAAATTTTTCCTACTGTTATTGAGTCCCTACTCCTGCCCCTTGTCTTGTCTATTTAGACTGTAATCTTTGTGATAGCTATATGTATTTACAGTGTCTACCACAATGAGACCCCCACTGTCCTTTGAAGTTCCAGGCACTACTATAATAGTGGCTTAAGTATTTGGTCTTGAACTGTTTCATTCCATAAAATCACTCCCACAAGCTTAGACCAGTGCACCATGCATGGTTCTGGTTTACACAAGACACAAGTATACTCTCATCTGTTACAAGTGTTTATTTTGCTGGAAAAAGAGAGGCGGTCAAACGATGCTAAACTTCAGAGAGAAGGAGAGTTACAGGTTATATTCCAAAAATAATGTTGGGGCAGAAGAGATGACTCCAGACTGCAGGCTAGAACTAAGGGGAGCAGGCTTCGCAATACTACGTTAAGATTAATATTTCATAGTTAACTAAGACTGGTTATTCACCTTTAAAAACAAATATACTATTAAATAGGCAAGCTACAAACTGAACTGCAAGAGGAAGACAGTAATCCCAAGCACGTCTCCAAAAAAGAGTAAACTAGCACTGCAACTACTCTAGCTCAAAAGCTGGGCTTAAATTGGGTAAAGGGTACTAAGGTCCCAAAGAGCAGCAAAGAATAATGGCTCTAGGGTCATGGGAAAGTAAGAGGCCAAAAAATTATTCAAAGCAATTTCTGAAAAATAGAAAAGGAAGTTAAGTTACTTTTCACTACACTTTGAAGAGAGACAAATGTCCATTAAGAGTAAATGCATTAGCCGTGATCAGTATGCTTTGAAGCCCAGCACAGTTTGACACGTACGATATAGATTTCACGTGCAACAGGAACCCGACGTCCAGCCGCACATATCCTACCTGAAAGATAAAAAGCACAATTCATTCAAAGGCCTAAAGACAGATTTCTGCCCTCAAATACACTCAGGCCACCTTGAGTCTCCTGTACAAAGAAGAGGTGCATTTCCTAGAGAAGAAGTCAACCTATCTGTTCCTGAAAGTCACAAAAATCAACATGAGAAATCCTTAATGGTTATGGCATTAATGAGGTTCCTGTTTCCAAGCTCTGTATTAATTGGGTCCAAAACCAAAGACATAAAATTGGGCTTCATGTTTACTTCTTGGTCTTGGCTGTGGTTTGGTCAAACAAGTTCAGGCTTTTGCTTTTACCGCGAAGAGCTGCTCGTTTATAGAATTCATTGCATTTAGAGAGAAAACCACTTCATGTGTAATTATACTCCATTTATTTCCTCTGTTAGAGGCAACTGTATGGAAACTGACCTCCAAACTCTGAAAAAAACTAAGATTATATTTGTAAGGGAATGGGTCCTTAATGACCAATGACTGAGTTTTGAAAAAAGTTACTCCAGACCATGTGCAGGCAGCCCTCCCACACTGGAATCCATTTCAAGTTCTTTCAGTTAAAAGATTAAGTTTCTAGTTTTTAGACAGCCTTCCTAAACTGACCAGTACAGCATATCTCTTAGTCCGCAGACAGATCTAGTGGTTCTGCTGATGCTCATCATTTTGCCCAGCAGCAAAACAAAATTAACTAAACCGATTCTGTTCATAGCTGCTGTTCAGAACTCCTTAGGCAGAGCTAGGAAGCCAACAACCAAGTCAGTTTCACTTTACAGCTGCTTGGCAAAGCAAACACCACAGCAGGGGCTGGAGCAGCAGAATCTTCATCCTGGCCCTTCCCTACCAACAGCCAGCTGGTGTGGGGAGAAGAGAAAGCTCCTTTTTCCAGTAGTTAGAGGGCAATGGAGCACCAAGCCAACTTGACCTCTAATAGCCAGAGCCTGATACCGAAGACCTAATGTTCACATGGGGCCCAGGATGGACATCCTGATTAAAATCCCTGTGCCTGCCCCCACTACTGGGGTGACAAGAAGAGCACAGAGTGCTTCCATCAGTACATTGACTTGGTCCTTTACAACAGGACCTACTTCTAGGTGGCAGGGAAGATTTTTTCCAAGGACAGAGAGTAGTTCTGCTTCTTAGAATGTGCCTAAACATTCTATAGGAGGCATCTGCTGTGCTGTAGCTATTGGTATGAGTGGGCCAATTAAACAATCACTGTAGTTTAATACAGTTAAGTGTAGCATTCAAGTTATGGCATTAACAAAACCCTGTTCAAATATCTTCTCTGAAATGCAGTAGCATCAAGACCTCCAGCCCATTTAGAAGCTCATCTTCTTGCTGTGGATCTAAGTTTCCAGAACATGGACTAAAAATAGCTCCCCAGGTTGAGGTTGTTCTTGCTCACAATTCAAAGATTGCTTGAATTAAACAAGAAGAGAGAGAATTAAGAAATCAGATAGCTCAGTCTCCAGAAGATTTTGGGTGAAGTCTTCAAAAGCACCAATATGACATAGGAACCCAGGTCAACAGGGGTTAGGCACTTTTGAAAATTTTACCTTTTGGCCTTTAAACAATGGCCAAGAAATTTAGGTTTAAAAACCCCATTTACTTTACACAAGGTTTCTTTTAATAAAGTTTAAAGTGCCCGAGGACCCTACTTACTTGCAGAAACTGCTTCCTGAACACAGACTCTCAGCAGCTGACTTTAGGGATTAAGGGTAAAATGTTCCAAAGTGCCTAAATGATTTAGAAGCCTAAATCCCAACAGACATTGTGTCTTGTATTCAGCTTGGTGTCTTCTTGTACTGAAATTGAAACTTATTACAAGATGCATTGCAACCCTACATGAACCTAACTGCTAATGCGCTTTTGAGAGAGGATGCAGAATGGCCTACTCAGTGGGGGAATCAATAGATAACTCTCCAATGCACAACAACAAAAGCAACCCCTGGAAATGCACTGCCTGGGCCTCTTTTGCTGTAATCAGATAAGTCATTGAAGAACAAAATGTGCTACTACCTGGGCTAAACTCAGCTCAGAGTACAATGCTGTTATTTGAGTCAGAAACTTCTGATCTCTCTCATTACTTTTACATTTGAACCTTGGCTACATGCAAGAGGAGCCCTGGCAGATTCCCAGGTCCTTCCCGCTAGGAGTGGTGCAATGACAAGGCGAGAACCTTTATGCAAGGTGAGCTGAGTGAAGAATCCAACCCTGTAAAGTGAAGTCCCTCCCACGACAACAGACTGGTAGGAGAACTGGACACACCAGCTACATCAGGTGTGTAAGAAGGGGCTCAGATTTAAGCTGAGAATTCTAATCCTCCATCACCTGTCAAATCCTCTGGCCTCTCCTAGGTCACCTACTATCACTGGAGGCCATGCCACAAGCTTCCAATTGTTTAAACTGAGACCAGTTAAAGCAGTTGTGGGTGAATGCTCCTGTTCCTCGGAAGCAGGCATTATGGTAAACAGGATGCTCGTTGGCAGGAACGAACAAGACAGTGACCACTGTCCTCAATGTAAGACATTCTCCTGACTCTCAGGCAACTTGCAAGCTCCAAATATTATTTTGTGAACAGTATTTGTGGTAGTTCAGTCCAGTAAGACAGTGCCCCTGCCCTGACGGCCTTAACTCCCCGCCTCATCTCTGCTCCTGAGGTCCCAAGAGGAGCAGACAAGTGCCAGTAACTTCTTTCATCTTTGACTCATTCAACGCATGTGCCCTTCCCCCTTCCTAAATTAGACTACTATAGCTCCCTCTCTGTGGGGGCTCCCACAAGGCCATTGGGAAGCTTCATCTAGTACAGAAGAGACTGCTCAGAGGAAACTAGACCCACGCTCCACACAATAGTTGTAAGTCATTTCACCTGGAAATTCGTGCTCACTGCAAGTTACAATGCCCTAGATATCTGGGTCCTAAATAGCTCCCCACAACATCACGTCCCAGTACAGGAGTTTGAAGGATCACCACCACCAAGGGGGGGGCAGAGCTCTCAACAACCCTCTCATCATAAATCTGAGCTTATTCTTAGAGTACAGTGACAACTGTAATCATGCTCTGGCCTTTAACTGCAGGAATTTGAATCCCCTTGACAATTAATCCCCTGGCTGTATCCCCATAATTCCATTTCTGGTCTTCTTAATGTAGCTGTACAGTAGCAGCATAGGTAATATAAAACATGCTCTATTTGGGGGAAAATGTTCCAAGCCCTACATGTACACCTGTTTCAGTTATATGCACAATGCACTAGATACTCTGGTGACAGATACCTCAGAAAAACATGCATTATTTCTGGACTTGACTCAGTTTACATTTTTACATCCTGGCTTTGGAAAATGTCTACTTCCAAGTAAAGGGCCTGATGTATGATTGATTTAAAATCCTAACAAGGGTCAAAGCTTTGTCAAATGCCTGACAAGTGAAATTCAGAGTTTAATAGGTGTAAGGCACTTTTTGCTAGCATCCAGTGATACAGGGCCAAATGTGCCCCTGTAGCACCATGTATGTTAGGTACTTGGATCCTAGGAAGAGGATCCCCATGTCCTCAAAGTATCAGGACAAAACCCGATGAACTAGACCGGAAAGTGCTCTCACCTCCGACTCAAAACGCAGAGTACCGCGCCCTGTCCGCATACGACTCCCGCCCGAACCGCTGAACATCGTAGAGGGAGGCCCGAGCGACCGACGAGACTGGAGACAGCTGACAACGTTCATAACCGTACGCCTCTCCGACGGTGGTGGCCGCGGTTGCTGTGCGACGCAGGGGGCTTCTATCCCGGGTGTAATAGGTGGAGGATGCGGCTGCTGCAGCGGCAGTTGCTGCTGCAGCTACTGCTGCTGCTGCTGCTCCCGGGGTTGGCAGCAGCGCTCTATCGTAAGGGTCTAGGGTAGTAGTGAGGCGATTGGCCATGGCTGTGGTGGCGGCCATGGCTGTGGTGGCGGCCATGGCTGTGGTTTGTACTTGGGAGTATTGCGCGTACTGCGAATACTGGGCCATTGTTTGCTCTGCATAGGCGTCGTATGCAGATGCCGTAGCATAGGGCCTCACGCGATATCTTTTGTAGTAGTCGACCATTGCTCCATACCCATCATCGTAATACATGGTCTCCCCATAGCCCGCGGGGTAGGGAGTGCGCACTGCTCCATACTGCTCATTATAGGTTTCGGTAAAGTCAGGCACTTGCCCCGTGCGATCTACTGGACACTCTTTAGACCAGTGCCCTTCTTTCCCGCACCGATAGCAGCCACTCTTGTCTCCCATCCCGGGCGCGGTCCTGAGCCGACTGGTTGACAACTGCACGTGCATCCGCTTGCCTTTAAGAAACAGACGCAAGAATGGTTGCTATAATAAAACTGATGCCACATGGAAAACCACAAGATTTGTAACAAAACAAAGCATATTAAATCTTGATTTAAAATGTATCAAGACAAGCTGATCGATTCACCCCCTCAGTACATCTAACCAGATAGCTACAATTATTGAGCATTCTGCCCATGAGTCAAACCAACAATTTTACCCGTCAGCTTTTACGGGATACTGGCTCCTCACTGTCTACTAAGATTTACCCCCGTGAAGTGATGCAGAGCCCCAAGAACAGACAGAACTCCCAAGAACTCCAGTGATTGTATCTGTCTTGGAATAGTTATTGATGGAACTCCGGAAGGAAACATCCTGACAAATCCCAAGATGACTTTTCAGAAGATATCCATATAATGATTGTCAGAGCAGACCAGAAACAACACAGCATGAACTACCACACTTAGCAAGAGTGTTCAAGTTCAAGAAAGTTACATACATTGGCAGCCCAAGTACAATTCAAAATGGTCTAGACTCTCTGGCTTCTACTTCCAGGCCTGGTGAAGGCTGGGCATTACCAGAGACGTACAATAAGCTCACACCACAGCAATCTTATGGCAAGTGATTTGCAGAGCAGCTAAACAAAAAGGAGCCACGTGCCCACCATCCAGGCCACAGGGGAGACCAGGAGAAGTTAACTGGCAGAAAGGGCATGGGGATGGCTCCTACCAATGTCCAAAGAGATCTTTAACCCCCTTTTTAAAACACAAAGCCCGCAGCACCTGATGGGAAAAAGTAGCAGGATGGATATAGCAGTCATGGGCTCTGTGGACAAAGCATTGTAGAACTATTGCATGTGCTTGTGGTTTTCCATTGCTTATGGTCAGTTTTGTGGAAAAACATTTTCCTCTGACACTGAAGTCAGGAGGAGCTGCTCTGAATGTCAGGCCACTTATTTAGATGCCTTTACAGCAATCTTGATATGCAAGTTTAGACTGTCAAGTTTGAAAGCACTAACCAAACTGTGTAAGGCAATCTTTCCATGCAAGTTAGCTATAAGCCTCTGAATAATTAACAGTTTTGTAATAGCAATTTGCTCTTCCACCTCAAATGAAAAAGCTACACACGAAATTTCTCACACTGCAAGCACTTTGGCTGCATGTTTAGTCTGCAAACCTAACCTAGAACTAACTTGCTGTTCGGTTTTCAGTATCAGTGAGTCCTGCAGAACTCAGTGCTAGATTTTTCTTTGGCAGTTTTCTTTGCCAAGATGTCTCAGCTGATTGCATACCTTAGAACAGCAAGAATGCTGTAGTTGCATGCTAGATGTAGATGATGTACTACAAAGAAAGTGGATTTGCCAGTTAGCCCAAAGCAAAGGAGCATTTCAGACCAGAAACTGTCTACTTGTCACTCGAAGTTTTGACTGTAGGACAAGAGACTGAATATAGACACTACAAAGGAGTTCTTGGTGTGAAACAGCCAATACTTCAAGGAGCATAATGTAGGGATCCTTGTGGTTTTGGTATTAAGGTCAGATTTAAGTATAGCACTTTTGCCAGCTAATCTGAAAAATATTTAATTGTTTGAATTACTGAGTTACTTGCTACTTTCAGTGTATTAAAGCTATTTATTGATCACCATTCTTGTGCTTTGCAATGTACAAAAGCAGAGGTGAGAAGGTCCCTCCAACCGGGTGACACTGAAGGAGCTTCTGCACTTGAAGCTGGAAAAGAAAAAAGCATTGTAACCACAACATGCGACCTCTATCTCCGACATAGCATCCGGCCCTCAGCAGTGTTCAGAGAGTCAAAGCCCAGATTATATTCTACATCAAGAGCCACTATTTCAGTTAGATGTTACAGAACATAAATCACAACAGAATCCAGTGATCCTTTAGCCAGAAGGTCCATAAACAGTCCCAGTTTAACTGCACAAGTTTATGGGTGATCTCTTGCCAACTTGACTTACCTTAAATTACAGAGATATAGCCAGTGTTTATGGTAGCAAAGCAACTTACCACTATGGCACTTACCTGACAGAGAAGGACACTATTGCATTCATCCTCTACGGTGCTTCACATCAAGTGTTTGAGACTGATACTAAACAGGTAGGAAAGTGCTGTAGGCTCAGGGCTGGAAAACTAGTTATACGATACCATAGCAACCTACCGAATAAAGCCAATCCTCTGCAGTGAGAGTTGAGCAGCCCCTTTTATATTCCATTTTATCATAAGGGATGGACTAGATTAATCCAAAGGCACTTTCCATGCTACTCCAATGTTGATCAGATAGACTTGTCATATAGAATCCTTAAAAGAGTGTATATTCTCCACAGCAGTCTGCCAAGACATTGCATGGCCAGAAATACCTCTGCACAGTTCCAGTTAAAAATAGCTATTCTTAGACAGTTGTCAGGAGCTTGAGGCCACTATTTGGGTGTACATTTGACTGAAATGAGCATGACCTCTTGTTCTCAAGCATTTCTTTGAACAAGTCCCATCTGGGCCTTCTGCCTCAAACATCACTTCTGCGAAAGGGACATGGTCTGCCAGGATGCATATCTGTGAAGATGGTCTGGGTGCAACATGGTCAACTTCCCCATGTTATAGATCAAGTGTATCATTTTCAAAAGTGCCCATGTCACTTTTGAAAATAGGTCTTAAGAGGTTAAGTGACTTTTGTTTTTGAAAATGTTACCCCTAATGGTGCTTGTGTTTTCAGAAGCAAGTAATAAAGTCCCTCTCAGAAAAAAAACACAAGTAACTTCATCTTTTATATATTCTAGATTTCACACACACACTATGGTGTAGTGTACCATACTGGCAGCCCTCAAAGCTGATGTAACTGATCTATAAAATAGGTCTGGCACTACCGGTGCCCACACAATGTGCCAGCATCCCCACCCAGCCAACATGTCTCAATCCTGACCTGGAGGGCCACTTTGAAGAGAGGGGGGGTTCATCCTCCATGGCCAGTTCAATCTTTGGACTTTCAGGGTTTATGAAAGGTGATACCTGTTCAATGGGAACTGGGCTGGGACCCACCAGCTCATTTAATGGGAATTATGGAAGTGCTATGAGTAGGCTTGGAGGAATTTGATTTTTAATCAGAAAACCTCTATTTCTGTACATACACTAACCAGTGGAAAAAATATTTCCATCGATAATTAAAATTTATAGATAGGCAACATAAGAAAAATTCAAGTTCGATATAATGCGTTTTCACCTATAATGCAGTAAGATTTTTTGGCTCCTGAGAACAGCGTTATATCGGGGTAGAGGTGTAACTATTGTCTGACCCTCCCTCCCCTAATTTCACACAACTGTGAACATTTAAAGCATTTTTTTAGATTTTTGTTAATTTAAAATAATACTATCCACCAAAATATTATAAAAATAAAATTCTGCCAAGCCTAGTTTTGGGGTGTTAACAGCTTTTGGTCACTGAGCCTGGGACAGAAGAATTAGTGGCAAGGTGCAAAACACCCTTTGTTTCATAGTCTGAAGAATATAATCAGTGAGAGAGTTCTATTTCTGCTTGTCACTAGAAAATGGAAACCAAATGTCTTAGCCTACATACGGTGTAGAGAAGTTTATTAGTAGAAACACGAAACAAGCACTCATGCATTAATAGCAGCCCTGCTACAAGCTTCAAATGGCTAATCTCCCTAAGATCCCATTAATTTCTATGCAGGCCATTTGGGTATATGCAATGCAGCGTTTTAGACCCAAGACAGTCAGGCCTCCAGGCACACACCCTTTCTTTTACAGAGCTGCCTAAAGATACACCTGGCTGCTGCTTCTGCTTCTAAGAGAAGACAAATATTCTGTTCTAAACAGAAGAGCAGCTGTTTCTTTACTAGAGATTATGTCTACAAACCCTTAACAGGTTAACTTTTGGGATGAGGTGTTGAGAGATGCAGCATCACTTTCAATGGTTGTACCAGACATGCCCGTTAGCTGAGGTAGAGCTTCACAGCCTAACTCCCAAGACTAGATAGGGCGTACCCATTGTAGGACCCAAAGATCTGTGCACAGGTGTAACACGACAGTCTACAAATCCACTTGCTTTCCACATTGCACTAACAGATGGCTTTGTACTGCTGGAGCAGAGACAGCTCTTGCAACCAAAACATTGGGAATGACAAAAATTGCACATCTGTTTTGTTGCCACTGCTCAGTGTTGATAAATGGAAAGTATTCCCTGCTATGTGCATTAATCTGAACGCTTACTGAGTTCCTAAATTAGCTGGATCAACTCTGTAAGAGATCTGGGCACCACTCTGGGCAAGTCAATGGAAACCAGTGTGCAGTAGCAAAGTGCTAAGGTACGTAAGAGATGGGATGGAGAATCCTGAAGATATAATGCCATTCTATAAATCATTGGGACACCTCCACCTAGAGTACTGTGTTCTATTTTGGTCACCCCAGCTCCATACAGTATGTATCAGAAACAGATGAGGGCAAAAGACAGGTGATGAGAATTATGAGCCTGAAAAAACTCTCATATCAAGAGATTAAATGAATGGGACCGTTTATCTTAGAGACAAATGAGAGAATGTGATAGGAATACACAAAACAACAAATGGGATAGAGGCAGTAGACTGGACGCTATTTACCCTCTCATCATACAAAAACATGGGGATATTCCACAACACTGATAGGAGCAACTTTAAAACAGGTCAAAGGAAACACTATTTCCACACTGAGCACAATTCACATGTGGAACTCACTACCTCAAGGTATCACCAAGATCAAAAACTAAGCAGGATTCAAAGAGTATTGACCATTTTACAGGGATAAGGATAGCCAGAACAAGAACAGTAAGTGTTATAAAAAGATGTAAGTTTTGGAAGAGATTTAAATTCTTCTGCTTCAGGGCAAGAGCTAACCTCTGCTGGGGTCTAGTTATCCTATCAACGTTATTACAGGGTCCCCTGAAGCTTCTGCTAAAACAGTTGGTATTGGCTGCTGTCAGAGACAGGATACCAAACTAGAAAGACCACATCTCTGATCCATTCTGGTAATTCCCATGCTCCACAGCTCAAGAGTTCCAACAGAACAAGTCAATATCAATTCATCCCCTACCATGAACTCCCATTTTTTAGTTGATTAAGTCAATTTGTCTCAGGCTAAATTTGTAGGTAGAGTCTTCAAGATATCTTTCAGCCTCTTTACAATGCTTAAGGCAGCTAGGGAGGTTTTACGTAGGCTTGGTAAGTCAGTCAGTCAGCTGACTGGTCAAAGAAGGTCAATTGATCCCCTATTCAGTCAAATACTGTCAAATACTCCAGCAAGATTGCCATGGCCTACTATTTTGATTGCATTATGGTGCCATTCTTTCATTTTTAGACCTTCTACTCCTGAGGGAATTCTGCACCAAAAAATTAAAAATTACACGCACAATATTTTAAAATTCTGCAACAATTTTTTGTCAATAAATAAATGTAGCTCCAGCATGGCAGTGGGGAGCACAGGCCACTCACTGGCTGCACTGAGGTGGGAGATCACCCTGAAGCCCCCACCTCCCGCGGTACAGGGACTCGGCAGTAAGGCTGCACCTGACCTGATACAGTGCAAGGGCTGGGCCTGCCCCAGAAACACCCTGGGGCTCTGCCCCTCTGTGCCAGGTGCACCAGATGTGGGTAGGCAGGCTCAGCCCAGCAGGATCTAAGTGTGGAGGGGCTTAGTGTGGGGGGGAACCAGGTGTGGGACAATCTGGGTGCGGTGGCTCAGTGGGAGATCTGGATGCACAGGGGTTCGTTGGGGGGTTCCAGGTGCAGGGGCAATGGGACTCTGCAGTTGATCCAGGTGCAGGTGACTGGGGTTCAGCGGGATGGAGACCTGGGGGGCTCATCAGAGGGGTCCAGGTGTAGGGGGGTAGGGCTTGTCAGGGTGAGGATTCGATGGGCCTTCTTAATGGGGGAGCCCCAGCTGCGGCCAAGGGGATGCTGCATGCTGGTCTCCTGCTCCCCCTGCGATTCCCCTCCCCCACTCCCACATTCCCCTCCCCTATTCCACTCCCCTTCCTTCCCCACTGCCTCTTCCCCCACCCTCCCCTCATTTCCCACCCCATCGTGGGCACTCACTGTTGCACAGAAAACAGGAAGGCTCCTAGCACACAGAAGGGGAGCACGACTGGCACTAGGACCCAGGAGGCGGTGTTCAGCTGCAGAGTCAGGGGAGCCAGCCTCCTTCAGATGGGTAGCTCTGTGCATGCAGAAATGAGGGGGGGGCACCGGCTTGTAACCCCATGTGCCCCCCCACACTGCATCTGTTTCAAGGGGAGCAATCCCCCCCAAAAACCTGCACCCATGGTTGTGCCCTCCCCCCCCCCAAGCGCTTCCCTGTTTTCTGCAGGGAAACACAGGAATTCTGTGGGGGGGGGGTTACAGGGGGACACATTTTCTGGGGGTGCCCAGTCACGCAGAATCCCCCCAGGAGTAACCTTCATTTCACTTTTTTTCACATTCTTCTGAGTTAAAGTAACTCAGTTAAGTAACTTGTTTTTTTGTAATTAGGCTAACTGTCTAAGGCTAAACCTATTGGAGACTTAACAACTTACTCTTGTTTGTTCCTGTTCTAATAAATTGTTGGTTTAAAAAAAAATTTTTTTTATGGACCAGTCTAATGTCTAACACTGGTCTTAACCTTATAAAGGTCAGGAATGCAAGTCTGATCTTCTTTGGTTTTGCAGGACTACTGGGAGATCTCAAAGCTCTAACAATTTAAAGGAGAAATTAATAAAGGCTTCCTTATTCAAAAGGTTGACTGTTAACTCCTAATGAACTTCAGTTATCAGAGAAAGACAGTTATTGTCTAACTAAAAATCCCTTCTCCTTTTGATACCTCAGCTTTCACGCTTCACTTTTGTGAGGTCATCACTGTCTCATGATTAGAGAACTAGACTCACACCATAAACAAAACCCAAATTTCTGGTGTAGAAAAAAAACCCCAGAGTTTTAATTTAATAAATCTGTTCAGACCAACTTTATGCATCATAAAAAAAGCAGACAAGCCCATTTCCACCCTCCACTCCTCCTTGGAAGGAAAGATCTCTTGTTTAACACCTTTTTATAATTGCACAAAGCTTTCAATACTCCTAAAGATGAGGGACCAACATGTCTGATCTCGTGCAAGCTCCTGACACATTTCTGCCATGCCCCACAATCTCAACCCTGCTATTCAAGTCCTGGGCTTCCGCAAACACACAGTTCTGCCCATGAAACTCAATCATGCCCCACAGTGCCCCCTGCTATTCCAGACCTGGTCTCCCCACAGCTACGTCAACACCCTTCAATCTCCTGTAACACTTTTTCAACTATAACTGCAGCCACAGGACTATTAAATGTATGACAAACAGTTCTCCAGAGGAGCAGCACTGAATACCTAGTTCATTAACCAGACATGTACTTAACTGAAAGTATTTCTCAAATCCAATGAAAGCACTTTTCTAACTTGAACAAAAACCATGGTTTATCCAATTCCTAAACAACTCCCCAAGAACTCTGCACTTCTTGTTGTGTTAAGCATCTACACTGAAAAACTCATCCAGACAACATGATCAGTCTGAACGCCACCCAGGTACTCTATTATTCATTCAGCACAATTAGGACCCCATGACCAACAGATTTCCACCTGACCTGATCTTCTGGACAGAACCTGGCGCTACCTAGTCCTAGCGAAGGCTGCACTTTCCCTGGTTCATGTTTCACCTTGGAACTCTGTGTTGTCTAGGCCCCTGATGGCCTCCACCGCATCCTCAGCCCGCTCCATGTGCACAAAGGCATAGTCCTTCACTATGTCACACTCGATCACTGGGCCATACTCTTCAAACTTGGCCCGCAGCTCCAGGTTAGTGCAGGTAGTGCTGATGTTGCCCACATGCAGCTTGGTGGACGCCTTGCTCTTGTTCTTGCTGGCTTCCACATTGATGCAGACACCATGCAGCTTGTGGTGATGCAGGTTACGGATGGCATCTTCGGCCGCTGTCTTGTCTTCGATGTGCACAAAGCCATAGTTTTTGATGATGTCACATTCCAGCACCTTCCCGTACTGCTCAAAGAGCGACCGGATCTCTTGCTCCGTTGCCTCCCGGGGCAGATTCCCAATGAAGAGTTTCACCATCTTGGCAGAGCCTGGCGGAAGAGGAAAGGGGTTTAAGGAGAAGCACTCATCCAAGTGCAATGCTCTTTTACATCTCTGTACTTATATGACCCTCTTCACCACAGTACTGCCCCCATTTTATAGATGCAGGAGCTGAGGCACAGGGTAGATTAAATGACTTGCCCAGGGTCACGCAGGGAGTATAGCTGATCTGGGAATTGAACCCAGGTCTCCGGAGTTCCAATCCAGTATCCCATCCACTAGACCAGGGGTAGGCAACCTATGGCACGTGTGACAAAGGCAGCACGCGAGCTGATTTTCAGTGGCACTCACACTGCCCGGGTCCTGGCCACCGGTCCGGGGGGCTCTGCATTTTAATTTAATTCTAAATGAAGTTTCTTAAACATTTTTAAAACCTTATTTACTTTACATACAACAATAGTTTAGTTATATATTACAGACTTATAGAAAGAGACCTTCAAAAAACGTTAAAATGTATTACTGGCACGCAAAACCTTAAACTAGAGTGAATAAATGAAGACTCAGCACACCATTTCTGAAAGGTTGCCGACCCCTGCACTAGACTATCCTTCCTATATAAGCTTTACTAATACTCTTTAGTGATAGGGTCCTATCCACGTAGTCTATTTACATGAAAGCTAAGTACAATCAGGAGAGATGACCCATGTCCCATTAAAATTGTTCTTGACAATAAAGTAGGGAATTTGGTACCAGTGGCTTCGAATGGGGTTCTAGGCACTTTGCTGTTGGAGATGCACCTTTTGTACGGAAGAACTAAGGCCTGGACCAGCATTATTCATTAAGATCCTATGGTACATTTTGTATAAACAAAGATGGTAACTGCAGTCTCCGGGTCAAATCCTAACTCAGATAATTGCACTCTGCTTCCTAAATCCTCTCCTTGCACATTCAATAAACTTTTGTTGTTTGCTAAAGGGCTGAGCATAGTTTGGACATAATGCCTCTATTTCAAGGACCTTACAATTTTATCCACACTGGACAGGAGTGAAAGTATGGTATGGACTTCCTGCACTGCTCTGGTGATTTAGCTGCTGGGGAGAAGGTGCAATATTCTGATTTTGGAGGTGCTCAAAGGGGACAGATGAGTTAAGAGGAGTGTGCACGTTCAAACACCCTTGTCTCAGAGCTGCAGTATCTTACATGCACTTTAAATACAACACCTGCTCTGCCATCAACACTTTAATCCACTTCCTTCCTTCCTTATCCCCAGACCCTGAGCTACCTGATCATCTGCATCCATGCCACCTCCACCCCATCCCACACCCCCCTCTTGCCCTGTATCCTCTATACATAAAGCCAGGGCCCTCAGCACCTCTCCTGCCCTGACCCCCCATGTACAGCACAGTCCAAAGCCTTCATTGCTATCCCATATATTCCTGTTTCCCATATACACACTATCAATGGCCCTCATTTTCCTCAGCTGCCCTCCACCTCTGTAACCTCCCTTGCACAGGCAGCTCAAAGGCCTCACGGCATCCATTCCCCATCCCCAGTTCCTCCCCCATACACATCCAAGGCCCCCACTGGGACCTCTCCCGCCCCATACCCCCCCTACACAGCCCACCTCAGTATCCCCCACCGCCCAGCCGCTCATACTGAGCCCTACCCTAGAGCCCCACGTCCAAATAGTGCCCCTTGCTCTATAACCCTCCGCCTCCAATCTGGGCCCTCACGGAGGCCCCTGCCCACTGGTCCCCATCCCCCCACGCACAAAGCAGCATCCCGCCCCACCCCACCCCCAACCCACCGACACGGCCTGGGCCCCCGCCCTCCCCACACCCCCCTTCCCTCGTGTGCCCACATAGCAGTGCCCCAGCACGGCAACACGCCGGCCTCAAACGACCAAGACCAACCTCGCCAGCGACCGCGCCTCCTCTCCCCGCGAACCACACAAAATGTCGGCTACAGCAGCGCGAGGCCCAGTCCCACCCACTTACCCACCCCGCCGCTTTCTCATTGGCCACCCGAGTGCACAGCGCACCTACTGGGCAGCAATGCGTGTCAATCAAGTGGAGAGCCAAGCAGAGCCCAAGAATCTGGAATAGGGCTCCCGGGTAGGGGGAGGAGATTCACCAATCGCGATCCAGTGTTCCCAGGGTGAACCCGGCCCCCACTTCGCCACAGCCAATCACACCGCCGGAGAGGTGGATTGCACCATTGTTTTTAGAGACGGGGGGATACATTATAACATTGTTCCATTGTGCCTCTGCGTGGAAGGGGCGGAATGTGGCGCTGTTCTGCATTGGGGCGCGGGGTGGGGGTAGCTGTTAGGATGAAAAGTCCTATTTGTGGATCTGCATGGTGGGGAGCGATGATAATAAATGGTCCATTGCGGCTCTCCTGGGGGAGCAGTGATAATGGATTGTTCCATTGTGCTTCTCCACGAGGGAGCAGTGATCGTGGATTGTTCCATTGTGCCAGTCCGAGAGGGGGTATTGATTATTCCAATGCCGCTCTTTATAGGCGGAGCAGTGATAATTAATTGTTCCATTGTGCCTCGCCATGGGGGGAAGAGAATAGATGGTTGTTCCATTGGGGCTTGGATGGGGGGGGTGCAGAAGTGCATTGGTCTGGGACCAAAAGACGGGTTCAAACTAGCCGCTTCCCCTCCCCTGTCCTGTTCTACAGTTCCAGTGCTGGGGGTGGGGGGAGGCGCAGCACACACAGGGCTCTCCCACCCCTCCTCCCTCCCTTCCCGTGGGTCGCCCCCAGCTGCAGGGAGGTGTCAAGGTGGGGAGGGGTCGATTCTTATTGGCAAAGGTGGATTTGCCCCCCTCCCCCCAAATTCCATCCTAATACTGGAATCCCCCCCCGCCCCCGCACAGTAGGAAAGATGCTGGGGGAGCAGATGGAAGGACAGTTACTGCCGCACTTCCACATGCCCGGCTGACAAGGAGTGAAGATTCATAAAGCTTTTTGACAGGTTTCAGAGTAGCAGCCATGTTAGTCTGTATCCGCAAAAAGAACAGGAGTACTTGTGGCACCTTAGAGACTAACAAATTTATTTGAGCATAAGCTTTCGTGGGCTACAGCCCATTAGCTTATGCTCAAATAAATGTGTTAGTCTCTAAGGTGCCACAAGTACTCCTGTTCATAAAGCTTTTTGAATCTCAGTCTCTGTTGCTACTACATAATTGACCGACCCCCATGTCTGACCCTCCATCATCTCCCGCAACTGTGAATATTTAAATGGATAAAAACAGAAAAAAATGCTTAAAATAAACATCGATATTATCCCCAAAAATTATTTAAAAAACCAACAACCCCCTGCCAAACCTACTTGTAAATGGCCAGTGGTGGCCACATATGACCCGGTGGTTGGAAGCTGGGCACGCTCCAGCTAGCAACAGGCCACTATGCCATTATTGTCTTCAGTTATTTGTGTTGCAACGGTCCTGGGAGCCAGTTGCACTTGCACTGTGACACCACGTGGCTGCATGTGTGATACTCCTGCATTAACTGCACCCGCCGTGCCCATCAGCCCCCGAGGAAGTTGTGTGAGCAGACATGCTCTAGTCCCCGTTCCTGCTGGGAAACAAAGCCTCTTGGTCTCTACATAGACTCTTTTATTTCAGAGTTTCTGTCAAAAATTGGAACAGATGCCACTGCAAACACATGAATAATGTTTCCCACAAGCACAGAAAGATCACCAGGATGCGCTCAGGGGATGTTCCAGCCAGGGGGTGCGAGGAGCGAAGTCACGGGTCCAAATGCAGCAGCGACATCTTGTTTCCAGGCCTCCCGCTGCAGGAAGCAGGCCCCGCCACCATCCAGTTCTGCAATCCTGCCCACCCCTCGAGCTCCAAGCTGCCTGTCCCCCAGGGCCCCAGAAGAGGGAGGAGACTTGGCTCATTTCACAGTCATAGGGGCGAGGGAGCCACAGTGCCCTACCCTGGCAGGGGTAGGGTTTCTCCTTAGACAGGGAAGACCAGGGGAGGCAGAGAGCAACCACTCATAGCAGGAAGGCACAAATCATTTCCGGGCCACAGACTGGGAGATAAAGGCAAAGGAAACCAGCCAGGGCTTGGGAGGGGTGGGTGGAAAAAGAGACCAGATTGGGCACTGGTGGGGAGGAGGGGATCTTTCCCCCAATTCACCCTAGGAAATCCTATGAATGACTGGAGACCCAGTGGGGTTAGAATATTGGGAAAGTCAAAAGGGCAGCCACCTACTGAACAGGGGATGGATTTTTAGCTCAACTGTTTAACAGGCCAGAGGAGACAATGCTGAGCATCCAGCCTGACCTCTGCCTGCCCTGGGTAACCCTGGCTAGAGGATCCCACCCAGTGATTCTGCAAGCCAAGTGTGGTTGCTTGGTGAGAGACACCCTGTCTCAGTTCAAAGGCCCCACACAGCAGGGAGATTTCCAGAGACACCAGGAGCCCAGCCCCCTCGACCGTCAATGAGGATCAGGGCTCCCCCTTTGTAAGTTCTTCAGCGCTTAGGTGCTGGATTGCCAGAAGCACTGAGTCACCCCGCTCTGAAGTCCATTGTTTGGGGGAGTTCAGCCCCTCTGGGAATCCCATGCCCACCTTGGACAGCAAAGCCCTCAGTGTGAGAAGGGCAGTGAGAGAACTGCCCGCCACAGCTGTCTGCATCCTCAGGCAGGGAATCCCTGGTACTGCTGCTGTTTGCAAGCAAAAATAACCTCACTCCAAAGACAGAGCCCCAGCCCTGGGAACCTGATCCCATCCCCATCCTGTCCAGCTTCCCTGCGAGGGTGTGGCTGTCTGCAAAGCAGGGGGCACAGGGGTGGGGGCCTCACTGAAGTACGGATACACCAGGGACCCTGCCACAGGATCTGCTATTGTAGAGCAGCTGTAGGAAAGGGGTGGGGGAAGATGTACCACCCCACACTAGGGCAGCTCCGGGAGATGGGAGCAGCAAGGAGAGAAGGTTCATGGATCAGAGAGACGGGAGGGAGTAAAGCAAGTCAAACATGCCCCCACTTGTGCATCAGCCCAAATGCCCCTCCCCCACCATGCCTGTGTCCTGGCAACCTAAATACCCTTCCCCCACAGCCTGGCAACCCTAATGCTGCTCCTCCGCTGTGCGGAAGGTCACAGGGAGGTTTTCCCCAGCTTGGCTTCATGGCTGATGCATTCCAGCAACTCCAGTATTCCCCAGTGAATGGGGGAGTCAGCAACGGCTCCCAGGGTGGGAGGGTTGGTTCAAACTGTCACATTAGCACAGCTACCAATCAAAAATGCAGCATCCCCACCCAGGACCCAGAGTTCCACTCCCTGCTCCGATCCGTCTGGAGCCCAGAGCCTGCCCCCCCGTGCAGAGCCCCTTGTCCCATCCCATGTCCTTCCATCAGTTCCATGGATTAAATAGCCGGGCAGTGCCCTTCCAGCAGCCCCTCCAGTAGTGAGCCCCCCAGACCCTATTGCTTCTTCTTGAAGAAGCTGAATCTCTTTTCTCGGTCCTTCTCCTTGCCGTCCTTGCTGCGCAGGGCCACGGAGACCTCAGCAGCGCTGTTGGGGGACACGGGTGGCATGCTCATGGCCCGCGTCATGCCCTTGCCAGTGAGTGAGGGCGGGTCCTCCGTGTCCTGCTGGGGTGTCGGGGTGCAGGCCACCGAGGCATTGATCACCCGCATCCAGGTGCTCATCTCAGCCTGGGGGAAAGAGAAGGAGCTGTCAGCCGCGGGTTGGGGCAGGGAACTGGAGCACAAAGAGGGCAGGGCACTGGCTCTGGGAGAGGCGGGGCACCAGGAGGGGTTGGCAAGGCAGAGGGGTGGGACTTTGGGGCACAGACAGGGTGGATCCGGGAGTCTGGGAGGGGACAGAGTTGGGCAGAGCTCTGGGGTAGGGCCCAGGATTCAGAGCTGATGAGGCAAAGGGACTGGGAGAGGGTGGAGCACAGGAAGCATGCAACTCAGGATGGTAGGGGGCAGGGCAGAATGGGCAGGGATATCTTGGGGAGGGCTCTAGGGCTGGAATGGGGCAAGGCGGAAGGTCCAGAACACTGGCGAGCATGGCTGAAGGACTGGGAGAGTCCTGTAATCTGTAACCCAGGTGTTTGGCTACTGGCCCCAGGTGCATGGAGGAGGGGCTGTGGAGTTAGCCCTCTCTGCCCCCTCCAGACCTTCTCCACTAGAGAGGGAGACATTACAGCATGGCAGACTTGGATCCCCCAGCGGGGGGCGGCATGAGCATGTAACACCGACAGATCCGAGTCGTCAGTGTGCGGGATCCAACCTGGGACCTTTGGAGCTTAGTGCATGAGCCTCTACTGCATGAGTTAAAAGCCACACGGTCGTTAGCTAAGGCTGTAGCAGACTCATTAATCTCTAAGTGGTCTCGGTGCCAGCACCACACCCAGGAGGTGTGTGGGTTACACGCGCGCATAAACCTAGGAGCACTAGGAGGAGCTCAGAGGCTAGGGGTGCCCTCATGTGGACAGGACAAGCAACGCCCTGGTGCGTAAGGGACTCACCTCGTCCTTGGCCTGGAATAAATACTCTTTGCCGTCACTCAACCTGCAGAGAGGAAAAAACACATGTTATGTCACCTCCCTATGGCTGAGCCAAACCCTGCCTTGTGCCCTGTTCCCTTCAGCCTATCCCCTCCACCAGGTCCCTGACACAGTCCCCTCCACTGCGTTCCCTCCTCCCCTGCACCTGTGGGCTGCAGTCCCTCCACTGCCCACTCTGTGTGTCTGCCACAGAGGCCGCTCCTACCCCAGCTTGAAGACATGCTTGCGTTTCTTGTAGTCCAGTGCCACGTTGCACTGCGCCCCCTGCAGGCTGATGGGCACCTCGCCATGGTAGGGGACGCCATGGCTGGCGTTCTTGGCGTCTTTGTAGAAGCCTAGGCTGCCTTTGTGCAGGACACAGTACACGTTCTGCCAGGACCTTGGGAGGAAGCACAGAGCTGTCAGAACAGCCATGGGGAGAGGGAAGAGCTCAGAGCCATCAGCACAGCTGGCAGGGGAGCACAGAGCCATCACCGCAAGGAGACCAGGGGTAGGATAGAGCCATCAGTGCAGGCGGGAGGGGCGGGAGGTGGAGCACACAGCCATCAGTGACACCATCCAGGGCCCTGGGCAACATGACACAGCCCCAGAGCTCTACCTTGAAGGCCCTGGCAGGTGGTCCCCAGGCTCCCCAAGTCAAGGAAGGGGCAGAGCTTCTCTCACCTGTTGGCTGCCTTCTTGCCCTGGGCTTCCATCTCCTGCTTGCGGCACAGTGCCCCCTCCAGGTGCTCCTGGGCAGTGGGGTCTGGTGATCGGAGCGGCAGCGTGGCCGAATGGGCAGGCTCAGGGGTGAGTGCCGGCAGCTTGGTGTGGGCCTTGGGTGAGGGGGCAGGGCTGTGCTCCTTCTCCTCGGCCAATGTATCCAGCCGGGCTCCGCTTGTCACCTCCTCCATCTCGGGCATCTGGAGGGACAGAACAGGTCTGTGACAGGGAGCACAGCTCCTGGATTCCTCCTGCCTGGGGGAGCTGTCCACCTCTCCAGGCTCTGCCCCACCAGCCCAGCTGACCCCCTCCGGACCCCACTTCCCTCCCAGAGCTGGGGATAGAACCCAGGAGTCCGAGCTGTAACATGGAGTGGATGGGGCTGAAGGTGGCAGAGGCTGGTATCTCCCCTCACACACACACCCCGTTCCAGAATTGGGCACCTTAGCCCAGCTGCTGTCTGTGGGCCCTTCTGGTCCCAAGGCAGCCCTGGCTGGGGGGCTGCGTCTGGGGAAGCTGCATTACCTGCGGGGACTCGGAGTCAGGGTAGATCCCATTCACAGCAGGCAGCTCTGGGAGACGGGTCTGCAGAGTGGAAGTCCTGGGGCGGGGGGGAATGGGACAAGAGTGAGCATTAGAGGCTGGTGGAGACCCATGAGAAAGGGGGGAGGGATAGCTCAGTGGTTTGAGCATTGGCCTGCTAAACTCAGGGTTGTGAGTTCAATCCTTAAGGGGGCCATTTAGGGATTCGGGGCAAAAATCTGTCTGGGGATTGGTCCTGCTTTGAGCAGGGGGTTGGACTAGATGACCTCCTGAGGGCCCTTCCAACCCTGATGTTCTATGATTCTAAGGACCACCACCAACCTTGCTGCCACTCCAGGATGTACCCCCCATTACTGGGACTTCCTGCCAGCCTGTGCTCCCCATGCTGCCCTCCTCCCCTGATGCCATGACCCCTTCCCATTCTTCCCCCATGCTGTCCTCCACTCGATGCCAACCCCCTACACAGCTGGTGCTCTAGGCCGGGCTCTGCTCTCACCCGTCAGCATTGCTCAGTCCTGGCCCCTGCTGGCTGTCAGGGAGCAGCAGTGGCTGCACCGTGACCTCGGGCTCTGGCTCAGGTGGTGTTGGAGGCCGCCTCTTCCTCCTCTCCTCCTCCTCCTGCCGCAGCCGCTCCTTCTCCTCCAGCTGCAGGGGAGAGGGGCACGCAGAGATGGAACAGCCCAGTCCCTCCTGACAAGGCCCCCAGGCTGGGCACGCAGGCCAGGGGCATGCCTCCACATGGCACAGTGCAGGGCTTGGGGTAGGGAGTGGCAGTTCCATAGGACACCAACCAGAGTGGCCAGACCAGGGGTCTGGGTCTGGTTCTGATCCATATCAAGGTGGGCGCCCAGAGGCAGAGCTGGGAACCTGCCCCCAGTGCCAAGGCATTCCAAACTGGGGTTCCAGTTCTGATCCATTTGGCAAGAGATGAGCCACAGTGGGTGAGCTGCCCACAACTCACTCAAGAGGGTCCAGGGGTCTGATCTATACGAGATAGGCCCTGAGGGGCAAAGCTGGGATTGACACCTCCTCAGAATGAAAGGTGCTCCAGAATTGGGACTGCGGCTCTTATTGGCCTGGCAGAGACAGGCTCAAGGGGCAGAACCCAGATCAGACCCACTCCAGGGCAGGAGTCCAGATCCAGGGTTCTGGTTCTGATCCATCATACAGACTCAAAACAAACACACCCATTGGAGACTCTATTCACCAAGTTGGGTGGGTCTCAGGCCTTAGTTCCAATTGGTGGCCTCTGTGGCAAACCCAGCGCTACCTCAGGCCCATGGAGACATCCCCACCCCGGGCCAGGGCTCGGGAAGAGCACAGGGAGCTGTGTGGGCGGGCAGTGTCCCACCAAGGCAAAGCCAAGGGCCTCAGGAGGCCACGTGTGGGGGTGCAGCACCCCCGCCCCGGGCACACACCAAGGGCCCCCCAACCCCAGGCAGGGCTCTCACCGTGGTGAGCTTTTCCAGTGCCAGGAAGCGCTCCTCCCAGGCAGCGGCCAACTTCTGGAAGCCCTCGTGCCTCTTGATGAGATTCTCCACCTCGTCCACGTTCCCGCCCAGCTCAGCTGAGCGCACGATGGGCTCCTGGCTGGACAGCCAGGCCTCAGCCATGCTGGCATCGCGCCCGAACATCAGCACCTCCATAACTGCAGGGGGACAGCCCAGATGGGTGGGGCAGTGCCGGGGACAGGAGCCCAGAATTCCAAGCTGCCAGCCCCCAGCAACCCACTAGACCCCATTCCCCTCATGGTGCTGGGGATAGAACCCAGGAGTACGGATCTCTCCACTGCACCCCACCACATCAGATTCAACACTATACCTGTGCTGCTGCCCCTTTCCCTCCTTGGTGCCCTCTCGACACACAGAGTCCCTTCCCTTCCCTGCCCCTTCTCCTCACTAACCAATCTGCAGCCAGTCCATCTTCTCCTGCCACCGATCTCCGATCTCCTTGCGCTGCTCCTGCAGCTGGGCCAGCTTCTCTGAAATCTGAGCAGAGGGGCTAGCTCAGGAAAGTGGGGGGCCCACCCTGGAGGAACCACCACACTTGTGTTGGTCACATGGTCCCACTGCTAGGAACTAGGGCCCAGTCAAATGATTGGGGGTGAAGAATGGATCGCAATGGGGGACGTAAACCCCACGGAGGAGAGGGGCATTTTGGGGGATGACTTGGGAACACACTGGAGAGGATCCTGACCTGGATCCCAGCATAGAGGTGCGGGTATGAACTAGAGGGGACCCAAGACACCCGGTCCACACAACACCTGGGGGCAGTGTCAGGGGGCAGTGCTGGGGTGGCAGGGGCATGGGGGGTGTCGCCTGGGGGGTCTCACCTTGTCAGAAGCATAGTGGCCCTTGTCCAGCAGGGCGGTGCCCATGGCTATGCAGGCATTGAAGCTGTCCGTCCGGGCCTCCACCTCAGCCTTGATCCCTTGGTGGTTCTTGATGACCAGGTCAGCCGAGGACACATCCCTGGGGCGGGAGAAAAAGGAGATACCCTCCAGATTGGCTGAGCTGGCAAACAGACCCCCACTCCCTACTTGCCGGCTGGGCCCAGACGATGCACTCCAGTCTCCAGACCTGTGTCCACTGGCCCATGCTGGCTGGGGTGGAGGCCTGGCCAGTCTGTCCTGAGCTATACTGGTTTGTGCTGGGCATGTCAATCTGAACTGGGATAGACTGGGCCACGCTGAGCTATATTGGTCTGTAGTGGGCGATACTGGTCAGTCTGGTCCATACTGAGCCATCCCAGTCTCTGCTAGGCTGGGTGAGCTATGCTGAGCTATATTGACCTACACTGGGCCACGCCAGTCTGGGCTGGGCTATCCCAGTCCGTGCTTTGGGGGCGTCCTGCTCACCTGGGCTTCTCCTGGGCGTCGATCTGCAGGTGCACCCCGTCCATCCACAGCATCAGGTCTCGCACCATCTTGAAGAAGCGGAACTTATCCACGGTGTCGAGCAGCAGCTGCCGGCGGCCTTGGCTGCTGCTCAGCAGCTCGGCCCAGGCCTCGCTCACAGCCTGCTCATGCCGCCGGATGTCATCGGCCTTCTCACCCGCGTAGGCCTTCTGCAGCCGCATCGCGTCCTCTTGCACCTGTTTCACCTGGGGAGCCGGGGGTCAGAGTGGCATCCTGCCCCCACCCCATGCCACCCTTCCCATTCATGGGGGAAGTGTGTGTAGAGAGAGGAATCCCTGATACTGCCCCACACTCCATCCTGCCCATCTCCCTTTCCCTACCCCATGCCCTGTCCCCTTGTCCCATCTTGCTCTCCTCCCCTGCCCCAGACCCCCCAGATCCTGCCCTCAGCCTCCCCTGCTCCCCTCCCCTTCCCCACACCAGATCCTACCCCACATCCCCTCCCCATCCCACACGGTTCCCCTCCCGCTGCCGCAGACCCTGCCGCCATCCCCCTCTCCCCTGCGGCTGGCAGTACCTGTGCGCTGAGCGCCTGGATGTCATGCTCGTAGGCTGAGTGCATGCGCTGCATGGCCTCGGCCGTGTTCAGGTCGCGCCCCACCTCGTCGGGCAGCTGCTTCTGCTTGTGTTGCACCTGGGCCAGCGTCTGGCGAGCGTCGTGGTAGAAGCGGTGCAGCTCATAGGAAGCTGCCAGCATCTGGCTGCGGGTGTCGATGAGCTCCAGCAGGTCGGCCCAGGCATCGTTGAGCCCGTCCTTCCACTCGGCAATGGTGGCGTTCTCCGAGTGCCCTGATGAGATCAGCTCATCCGCCAGCAGGTTCACGGCGTCCACGCGCTCCTGCCCGATGTTACTGGTGTCCCGGGAGAACTCCCGGAACTTGTCCCGCAGCATCTGGGGAAAGAGAAGGGTCAGGAAGGCCACGGGCCTGCTGGGGGGAGTGATGGGACCCAGGTCTCGGGGGAGTCGGAGAGGTGGTCAGGAAAGGGCAGACAGGAGAAGGGACGGGCTTGAGGGGTGGGAGGGGCACTGAGGGAGGTGATGGGCCCCAGGCGCATGAGGCTGCTCCAGCTGGGCTCCATGTAGGGCTACCTCGGCTAGTGCTGCACAGAGGCTACGCCACACTGGGTAGCCAGCCGGGCTCTGGCACCAGACTGCACAGGAGCCCAGCCTAGCGGAGACTGGGATGGCTCAGCATGGACCAGTCTATCTCAGTCCAGACTGACCAGTATCACCCAGTACAGAGCAGGATAGCTCAGTGTGGACCAGTCTAGCACACTTCAGACTGACATGGCCCAGCAGGGACCAGTCTAGCTCCCCCTGCTCAGTAGCGGGCACTCACAGTCACATGCTCGTAGTCCTGCCCCAGCTCGTGGGAGGCAGCCACCACCTCGCGCTCCGAGATCCACTGCTCTAGGTCATCCACGTCACGCTTGAGCTGGCAGAGGCGCTGGTGCTCCTGCAGCTTCCCCCGCCGCTCCTCTGCCAGGTCCTTCAGGCTGGCGTACAGCTTGTCCACCTGGCCCTGGCGCAGGGTGAGCCGCTCACTGCAGGGGGAAGAGCCACTTGACCCACAGGGCGGTGCCTGCCCCTCACCAACTGGAAGTGGCAGCACTGCCAGGGAGCAGGGGCCCAAGAGCTGGGAAAGCCCTGGGGCTAATGTGCTGCCCAAGAGGCTGGGGGGTCCCATGCTGTAGGGGCTGTGCTGGAATGGGCCATGCCACGCTCGACGGGGCTGTGCCAGGGTTGGGGCGGGCCATGCCAAACAGGAGGAAGGGGGCCATGTTGCTAAGGGAGTCCCCGCCTCTATCCCAAGCAAGAGGGACTGTAGGTTCCAGATCTGATCTCCCCTGGACAGCCACGGTGCCCCTCTCTCCATGCGCAGCCATGGCGAGTGGTGCCTGGGCAGAGAGCGTTGGGCCACAAGGTCTGTGATGCAGGCACAAGCAGCATTCAGCTGGGCTCAGGCCCAGCTGAGGGGACACTTGGGTTCAGCGGGGCGGAGGGACAGGGCTTTGGACTGGGCTCCTGGCAACCCATGGGAGGCTATGGACTCACTGCCCCCCAGTAGCACAGGGCCATGGGACCTGGATCTGTGCCCACTGTGGGGGGCAAGGGGCACGGGGGGGGGGACTTACCTCTCTGGGTGCTCACTGGCCACCATGTCGCGGCTCTGGTTGGAGAGCTGGTGGATGGTCTGGGCGTAGTCATCCAGCGCCTGCTCCATCACCAGGTGCTTCTTCACCATGGCCTGGGCAATCAGCTCGTCCTGTGGGTGCCGGACACCAGGCATCAGAGCGGGATGGAGGGTGCCATGACACAGGGGCAAAGAGGGGGATGGACGCAGGTGCCAGGATGCAGGGGCAAAGGGAGCGGGTGGGCAGGGCTGTCCCCAGCTCCTAGGACGGTGGTCAGGCTGAGGGTCACTCAGCTCTCACAGGCCCACTGGCTTTCACAGGTGTGGGGGGGTCAGGGTGGATGCAAGACATCCAGGAGCAGGGTGGGGTCCATGACCCCAGACCTCAGCCTTCTCCTGAGACATCATGTGCAGCTTCTGTGGCCAGGGGGTGGCACCAAGCGAGTGAGAGGCACCCCGGCTCCCCTGGGTATCGGGGAGCAAGGGCTCTCAGAGGCAGAGAGGGGGTGGGGCAGGCTGGGCTCTGTGCCCCCTGCACACCTTTGCCTTTTCTTGGGACATCGTGCACAACAGTTGCGGGGGGGGCACCCAGTGGGTGTAGGGGTACACCTGGTTCCCATGGGGGCGGGCTCCACTCCCTTTCCCCCAGACCTTGGCCTTCTCCTGGGACATCATGTGCAGCTCCTGCTCGCCCATCCAGGCCTCGGCTTCAGCTACATCGAAGTAGAACTGCTGGGCAGCGTGTGCCCGCTCCAGGCGCTGGTGCCGCAGCTCCGCCTGGTGCCTCAGCTCCCGCCAGGCCTCCCGCAGCTCTTCCACCCGCTCCACGGGCCCGCAGCGTGCCAGCCCTGCCCGCCGCCCCAGCAGCTCCTCCACGCGCGGCTCATGGCCCTGGATCTCCTTCTGCAGGGTCTGGGGCAGGGATCATGGGCGAGGGGGGTCAGAGTGTGGCCATCACCCTCTCCCCTATGCTGAGCCCCCCCGCTCCTGACCCTCCCCAGCCTTCAGAGTGCTCTTTCAGTAGAGTCTGGGAGCAGAGAGGAAGGGGGGGGTCATGGTACGTCCACTCCCAGGCCTCACCACTCTTCTGACCCTCCCCCAATTCACTCCCCCCTGTCCCAATTCTCCCCCACCCCCGCCTCCTTTCATATTCCCCCTGCCCCCAACCCCCTACTCCTGCCTTGTCAAGCCTGCATGAGGTAGGGAGCACCTCTAGCACTGAGTGGGATGAGCAGACTCCAGCCCCCAAGTCCCTCCCCGGCCTGGCACCACACCTGGTTCTTCTTTATCAGCAGCTGGACGGTGGGCAGGTCCTTGCCGTGGTCGGTGGAGATGGCCATGGGCATCCGCTCCCTCACCCACAACTGAAAGCACAACGTGGAGCAGGGTCAGAGGCACATGAGGGGCACATGGGGGGACTGCATGGTGGGTTCACAGTGGGCACAGTGGGGGATGCAGGGAAAACTGTGCAGGGTGGGAGATGCATGGGGGCTTCATGGGGGGTGCACATGGGGGTCTGCACAGGGTGGGGGATGCATGGGGGGCTGCACAGGGGTGTGTGCAGGGTAGGGGGATGCATGGGGTGTGTGCAGCGTAGGGGGATGCATGGGGGCTGCACGGGGAGCACACAGAGTGGGGGATGTCACATGGGACAGGGGCTGCAAGGGGGTCCATGCATGGGCAGCCTCAAACCTGGCAGTCCCTCCCCCTCAACATTGCAGTCTGAATATCGGGGTGGGAGATTAATGGAATTTCCCAGTTTAAAATTTTTTTCCCTCCCACGCAAAAGTCCATCCCGTGGACCCAGCCTGACCCCCCACCCCATCCACTTGTCACCAGCCAGGGTGGGACCCCCACATATGCTGCACAGAGCCCCACTGCTGAAGCTAAAGGGCGTCACCGGCAGATGTAGCAAGGACTGGCCACTGGAGGGGGATGGAGACTCACACTTAGCCAGTGAGGGCTCTATTTGTTCAACAGCACTAGAACACTGGGAGTCAGGACTCCTGGGTTCTCTCCCTGGCTCTGGGAGGGGCATGAGGTGTAGTGGGCTGGAACAGGCGGGCTGGGAGTCAGGACTCTTGCGTTCTCGCCTGAGCCCTGGGAGGGGCGTGGGCTCTGTCTCTGGTTCTGGAGGGCAGTGCGGAGCGCGGCAGCACAGCCAAGCCCAAAGATCTAGCACATTCATTCTGAAAGGCAGTGTGGCTCCATAACTGAGACTCGGATCTGCCTCATTAGAGACCCAGGGCTTAGTGCTAGTCCCTGATAGGGACCCATCATTAGCTCCAATACTGTCCAGGGGCACAGTGGCCTGCAGAAGAAACCCAGCCTAGATGCCCCCTACCCTGCTCCCTGGCATGGGGGAGTGCTGGGTGCAGCAATGGGGCTCTGCACTCCTGTAATTCTAGGCGGAGGCCCATGGAGTAAAAGGCAGCAGCCTCTGGGGCTGGATCTCATTCCCGTCTCCCCTCTCCGGGCCCCATTTCCCATCCTCTCCCCCATGGCAGCGCTGCCTGCACTGCCTGGGACTCACGATCTCGTCCTCCAGGTCACGGTTGAACTGGTGCTCCTCCTTGGAGGCCAGCAGCTTGTGGCAGCGCTCCTCCAGCGGGCCCCGTAGGTCCAGGAACTTCTCCTCCACTGCCCGGAACTTGCCTTCCACCTCGGCCGTATTGGCGTCCTCCTGGCTCAGGGCCAGCGCCTGCGACTGGATGGCCTCCACCTCCTTCTCCCGCACGTCCATTTGGTTCTCCAGCATCTGAGGGGCAGAGGAGTGTTACAGCCTGGGGGACTCCAGCAGAGAGCCCCACCCCAAGGGGAGCAGGGAGTCTGGCCCTTCTCCCCACTGGTGTGATGCAGCCACGGGTCCCCCTCTGCTTCCCCATGGTGCTTGGGGATCCTGCAGGCAATCAGTCCCACCTCTGAGCCATGGTGCATGGAGGGGGTGGTGTCAGGGACGAGGCCAGTCTAGGGTTCTCCAGTGCGGTGGCCGATGGAGCGGGCTCCCTCTGCCGGGGGATACCCAAGGCCTTGGAAACAGGAGATTGGGTTCTGGGATTGAGAGGGTCGGAGGGCCAGGGTCTGCCATATCTCACGGGCCTTTGGGACCTGGAATTTTGGGTCATCTTGGAGTCCATCATCCCTCACCCCAAGAATCTAGGGTGCCCTCCCCTCTGTTGCACCCACCACCCCAGACCTGTTGCTTCTTCAGCAGGATGTTGACGCTGGTCAGGTCCTTGCCGTAGTCATCAGACTGGAGCTGGGCCTGCAGCCCAGCCAGCCAGGCCTCCAGGGCGGAGCAGCTCTGGGTGAAGAGCTCAGCCCGGTTGGCGTCAAAGAGGCACTGGGCCTTGGTCTTGGTGGTGGACTCCAGCTCATCCCATAGACGGTGGAGGCTGCCCAGCTTCTCCTTCACCACTGGCTCCAGCTCCGGCTTCTCCGCCATTAGCTGCTGCCCCTCCTGTCAGGGACCCAGAGCACTGGTTAGGGGGACAGGGCCCTGCGTGTGCTGTAGGGTCTTTGGGCCCCAGCAGGCATGGCCAAGCCCAGATGAAGGCCAAGTTGCTACAGCCCTGTGCCCTGCCTCCTGGAGTCATGTGATCAAAGTCACATGGAGTCTGCAGGGATCCTGAGGGGGGGACCTGCCCCATTCATCTCAGTGGGATATTAACACCCAGCCCCACTGCTCCAGGGGCCTGGCCAGCCCTATCCCAGCAGGGGGCTCAGTGTGAGGCAGGAGGAGCAGAGTCCAGTAGGCCCAGCTCCCCCGCTCAGTCATGCACCGACAACCCAACTGGTGGGACAAGTCCTGGGGGGCCTGCTGACACCCCAGCATCTCTGGGACCAGAAGGGGGAGGGTCCATGAGTGAGAGGATCCATGGCAAGGGGTGGGACTGTAGAGGCAGGGCCATGGTCTTAGGGCGAGGCTGTGGTAATGAGTCCATGGAGAGGGGGCAGAGCCACGGAGCAGGTCCATAGCACTGGGGAGTGGCCATGGAGTCGGGTTCATGATGCTGTGGCAAGTCCACTGTGAAGGGGCAAATCTCTGATGCTGGTGCAGTGCCCCGGTGGTGAGTTCATGGCAAGGGGACAGGGCCATGGTGTTTGGGTGCAGCCATGGGGGGGTCCACAGTTTGCCGTACACCAGCCTCCCCCACCTTCTCGATCTTGTCCAGCCAGTCCTTGTTGGAAGCCAGCTCAGCCGTGAAGGCCTGGTGCTTCTGCCACTTGGTGTGCAGGTTGCGGGCCTCGTCATACGACATGTCCTGGGCTGTCAGCATCTTCTCATTGATCCATAGGGTGAGCTGGTGGGGAGGCAGAGGACAGAGTGAGGATCCCCAGACCCATGGCCCCCTTGCCCCTCCACCGCATCCCCCGGGTCCCCGCCCCACTCACCTCCTGGCAGTCCTGCAGGAAGTGCTGCAACTCCCGGTTATCCCGCAGCCGCCGCAGCAGCTCGTTGGCGGCATCCCGATTCCGCTTGTGCCTGGGGAGGGAAAGCAGAGGCTCATGGGACACTCACCTGCAGGGTGAGATGGGGCCTGCGCTCTGTATGTCATAGCACCAGCACTGCCTTGGCTCATGACGACTCTCCGCTACCTCAGGCACTAGCAACTTGTACTCTCTGAACAGGGCAAGCTGAGATCTGTCCCACAGGCTGTTCTGACCTCCTGGGGCAGGTTTGCCTGGCTCTGGCCAAGGGAGGAGCTACTAGCTCATCACAATCGTTAATCTCAGTATCGTCCTCCCTTTTTAACTCCAGGGGGAAGGAGAGCTGTCCTAAATCACAGAGCTGGGGATAGAACCCAGACTCCCTGCTCTAACCCACTAGACCCCCCCATCCCTTCTTAGGGCAGGGATAGAACCCAGACAACGACACAATAGCGTTCCCAGAAGCCCCTGGGGGGCTGGGTTCTCACCTGCCATCGATGGAGTCAACCTTCTCCTGGACTTTGTCTGTATGGACGCTGTCCCCCACAATCAGCTTCCGCCCGGCGTCCACCAGCCCCTTGATCTTCTCCCCGTTGGCCTCCATGGTGGTCATGAAATCTTCATGCTTCTTAATGGAAGCCTCTGCCCCTTGCAGGGTGCTGGGCATCTCAGTGTGGGACAGCACGTACTCCTGCAGGGGCGAGCCGCACACAGGCATGGCACTGGGCACGGTTTGGCCCATATCCCAGGCCCCTGCCCTGTGTGAAATGGAGATCCCAAGGGAGGAAACTAGGGGCCAGTGGGATGGAGAGGTACTGAGACTGCTAGGGGTGAGTGGGGATGGGATGATTGGGGGTCCTGGAGGACTAATACAGTGATGGGGATTTGGGTGGGGGTCTGGGGCAACTGGAATGGGGGGATGGAGGAGAAGACCAAGCTGGAAAGGTCCAGGAGACTGATCAGATGTTGGGGGGAATACTGGACTGGATGGGCCCATGGGTCTGATCCGTGCCAGAGACGGGAGTGGCATATTGGGCTGCATGGGCCTGTCCTAGCTCCAGGACCGGAACCAGCCTCCCCCTAGGCATGCCGGTCGCCCCAGCCTCACCTGGTTGCTGAGCACACCCTCCACCTGCTTGGTGTCCCGCAGGAAGAGCTGGAAGCTATAGGCCTGGGACAGCAGGTGGTGCCTGTTCTCCCACATCTGGCCCAGCTCCTTCCAGCCAGTGTCCAGGGCCTGTAGGCGTTGCTGCAGGAACATGTACTGGGCATCGGTCTGGCCCTGGGTCACCTCCTGACCCATGGCCCGCATGCTCTGGTAGTCGTCCTTGTAGTGCTCAATCTCGTTACGGATGCTCTCATGCTGGCTCAGCAGCTGCTCGGCCTCGGCCAGGGTGGCCGGCACATCCTCAGAGGCCACAGCCGTCTGTGTCCGCGACAGCCAAGCCTGGAAGTCGTCCAGGTCACGCAGGAAGCCCTGCAGCTTGCTGGCCTCCCCCAGCGACTCCTCGCGCCGCCGCATGGTCTCACGCAGCTCGGCCCACACGGCCTTGATGTCCGCAAGCTGGTCTAGGATGGGCGTCGCCTGGCCTGGGTGCTCGGCTGCCAGCGCAGCCGCCTCCCCCTGCAGGTCCAACACCTTGCCCTGGATGGCCTCCAGGTCCCGCTCCATGCCCGCCAGCTTCCTCTGCAGTGCCATGACGCCCGCCAGGTCATTGCCCAGCTCCTGCGTCGACTCGATCACCTTGGTCTTCTCCCTCATCCAAGACTTGGTCTCATTGCACTCCAGGTAGTAGTTCTGGATGTTCAGGGCCGAGGTCAGCGCAGCCTTCTTCTGGTCGGCCAGAGTGCGGAACCGCTCCCACCTGGGGAAGGGGACAGGGAGGTAGGTGCGGGGCCTGTCCCCACTGACCACCCCGGAGCTGCCGAGCCCACGTTGGCGCTGCCAAAGGCAGCCCTCCCCAGAGCCCCAATGCCTGTCGCTGGATGCAGATCCCCCAAGAGTCCTTCTCATCCCCATGGGTCAGTCAGAACCCCACACACACCCTCCGACGCTGAGCTGCCTGCCCCCACCCCCAACACCAAGCAGTGTGCTCTCCCCACCCACCCCCACCTCCCCAGCGCCGAGCCTCCTGCCCTCCCCGTCTCCCCGTGGCGCCGAGCCGCCTGCCTTCCCCATATCCCCCCCGCACTGAGCCACCTGCCCTCCCCGTCTCCCCCTGGCGCCGAGCCACCTGCCCTCCCCGTCTCCCCCCGGCGCCAAGCCGCCTGCCCTCCCCGTCTCCCACCGGCGCCAAGCCGCCTGCCCTCCCCGTCTCCCTCAGAGCCGAGCCGCCTGTCCTCCCCATCTCCCTCCGGTGCTGAGCCACCTGTCCTCCCCATCTCCCTCCGGCGCTGAGCCACCTGCCCTCCCGCTCAGACCTGGTGTTGAGCTGCTCCTGCGTGGCCTGGATGCTCTCCTTGTTGCGGTGGTCAGTGCTCAGCAGCTGCCCAGCGATCTGGTTGATGGCCGCGATGCGCAAAGCCAGGTTATTCATCTCGGGCTCCAGTGTCTCAAACCTGCAGACCAGGAGATACAGGCTCAGACAACAATGCACTCAACCCCTCATGCTCCCCCCAGCACAGCACCAGCTGCTGCTGATCACACATCTTCCCTAGTGCCTGCTGGGAAAATCTAGGCTGCTTTCCCATAGGGCCTCAGCATGGTTATAGCAGCCAGAGCATCATGGGAGATCAATGCATTCTAGAATGCCCCACCACATGCCCAAGGGGAGGGAAGGGGGATTGGCTATGCCAGTTCCACTGACCCCATTAGGGGCTACGTCCCCACCAACACCCTGGTTCCAGAGAGAGGCCGCAGGGCAAGCTAGGCCGCTGCCAAGGGCACACATGGCTAGAGCCAGCCAGGCTACTGACTGGCTACAAGGGGCTGCCTGAGCATATGTGCCCCAGTGCATGCTGGGAAATTCCAGGTTGCTCTCTCATGGTGCCTAAGTAGGGACAGACAGAGCAGCACAAAGGGGGGAGCAATGCATTCTGGGATGTCCCACCACACAGAGAGCTGGGAGACAGGGAAGGGGGCTAGGGCCACAGTTACTCGCTGGCTGCAAGGGGCAGCGGGGTGTGGGCCTGACGAGGCTGGGCCGGGTGGTACATGCGGGCCTGGTCAACCCCCACTCACCTCTGCTGCACCACCTCCAGGTCCTCCAGCTTCTCAGGGATCTCCATGGCATGCAGCCACTGCTCCTTCTCACCAATCCACAGCCCACAGGCATCAGCCTCGCTGAACATCTTGTAGAGGTTGAGGGCGTCCTGCAGATCCTGCTTGCGGCGCTCAGCCAGGGCAGCCAGCTCCTGGTAGCGCTGCTCCACAGCGGGCAGGCGCCCGGCCACCTCGGGTGCATGGGCAAAGGCAGGCGGCAGGCTCTGGGCCTGCTCATGTAGCGCAGCGATGGCAGGCCGGTGGTTCTGGATCTCCTCTTCCACATCCTTGTGCTTCTTGACCAGGCTCTGGGTAGAGTACTCGTCATGGCCCACCTCCGGGCTGGACACCAGCCGCAGGGCATCCATGAGCCAGGCCTCCATGTCATCAGCATCGGCCTGGAACTGGTAGAGGCTGGAGGCCTCATGCAGGCGCCGCTCCCGCTCGCCTGCCAGCGCCTCCAGGTGTTGCCACTGCTCCTCGATCTCCCGGATGCGCTCAGCCACCTCGCGTGCCCCAAAGTGCCCCTCATGCACCAGGCTGTGGCCCTGGGCCGTGGTGTGCTGCAGGGGTCCATAGCGGCCGCTCATCTCATCACGGAAGGCATTGTGCTTGCTGATGAGGCGCAGCACACTGGTCAGGTCCTTGCCGAAATCATCCGACGACAGGATCTGCTCTTGCTCCCGGATCCAGGCCTCCTCCTCACCCATGTCCCAGAAGAACTTCCACAGGCGCCGTGACTCCTCCAGCTTGGCCCGGCGCTTGCCTGCCAGCTCAACCAGCTCCTGGTAGCACAGCTCTAGCATGTCCACCCTCTCCTGCACCAGCTGGGGGTCACAGGGCTTGTATCCTGTGGGGGGATGTGGATGTTGTAGCCCACAGGTTGATTTTAAGGTAAAGGATAAGAAAAGCAATGCAGAAACGCAAGAGACTTAGCGGCACAGACCTATAAGAATAACTTAAGCTGTTACCATAGCTACAAGGCCTAACAGCCTGCATAGGAGTAGTTGCTTAATAGGTTAGCATAAGTATGTAAATCAATGGGGACCTTAAGTCACAAGATGGCATAAGATTTTGTTTTACTTGTTTTGTAATAATCACAAGTGTTGAAAACTGCTGACAGGTACCTGCAAGAAGGCAGTTTGCACCAGTTTAGGGTATTTTTGGAGGGAAACATCAGTAGATGCCTAACCACAGGTAACTATAGTAATTTAATTGACGTGTATGCTACTAAGTTTGAACTAATTAATATAGTAACTTATGGGACACCCCAATATTACGAGGGTGAGGAAGTCAAGATAGTAAAAGAGGGCAGAACTATTTATACATATGCACCAAAGGCCTATAAAACATCTGGTCTTAGGAGAGCCACTGGAGTTCTCCTTTGGCACGCCAGAGTCACACTAGGATCTGTCTCAACTTTCTGAGCTCTCCCCAAGGATAGGGTGAGTACATCCGGGTACTGGGGTGGGTCATACTTACAGCATTGTATTATCTCACTTTACTTGTTTGGATAATTGTATTTATTGGACTGATCATTGTGGTAATAAAACTCCTACAATTACTAAAGGTCATCCCTGAGTGCGAGCCTTGCTGCTACTGCCATGGGGCTCCCAATCCAATAATAATTCTGGAGATACTGGGCCTGATCTTGGGACAACAACCTACCAGATTGCAGAGTGCTAACTGGGGGAAATGAAATCAGCCACATAATCAATACATCAGGCAACAACATGGGATCCCTGCTTCTCCCCCTCTCCCCTGCCATCTACCCCACAGGAAGAGCCATGGGGCTCCTGACCCTTGGGTCCTGGGGGCAAAAGGGGCCTAGGGTCACTGGCACTGGTGCCCACTAAGCAGGGGAGACAAATAGGGGGCCCACAGGGAGTAATAGGGGAGGGAAGGCCCTTTTGCTCAGGCTATAGAGTCAGGGCTAGGCACAGAGCAGGGCTCACACCAGACAGGGAACCTCCACAGAGAAGCAGAGGGGTGAGAAGCTGGCAGGGTGGCTTCAGATATGGCATTGCCCCCTGCAGATGCGGCAACCCCAAACTCAGCTGTGGACCCTCTGCCAGAGCCCTGCTGGGCTCTGAGCTGTTCTCTTGAGGGCTGGGATGTGGGGGCTGGGGCAGGGCAGAGACTGGCACATGGAGGAGCAAGTATAGAATGGGCTGGGACATGGAAGGGCGAGGATGAGGTAGGGGCCTGGGATGCAGCGAAGCTGAACATGGAGGGTGAGGGCCGGCTGTGGTGTGAGTGGAGCAGTTACCTTCTCCAGGGGTGGCAAACCTCTGTGCAGCAGTGCCAACAGCCTTGATGCGCTCGGCCTGCACGGCAATGTCGGCCTCCACCAGCGCATGGATCTGCAGCAGGTCTTCCACGCCGTGCAGGTGCTTCCCAAAGTCCTGGGACTGCAGGCGGCCCTGCGGAGGGATGGGCGGCTGCTGACTGCATGGGGAGCCCCCCCAACCCCACCCACCAGCCCTGCCCATACTTTGGCCCTGCCAGGGGAGGGGCACGCCTACAGACGGAGCCAGGCACCCCCCACACTCCGCCCCAGCCAAGGGGACAGACACAGCAGCAGGCTGCACTGGGGCATGTGGACACAGTCCCAGCTCCCTGCCCCCTGCAGCACAGGATACAGCACCCAGGGCTTCTGAACTCCCCTCTGCTCCACGGCACCCCTATCCTCTGCTTCCTCCCCTCCATTGCAGGCATTCAAAGCCATCTGCCCCACTGACCCCCATGCACCCCAGCCCCTCTGGGGTGTCTGAGCTGGCAGTGCTCCCAGCTTTACCCCCTTATCCTTTCCAAGAAGAAGATCAGATGGCCACTCCGCCTCCCCCTGCTGGAGCTCCTGGGGATGGGGCTGGCAGAGAGCAACACCTGGGACACCTACCCCAGACATCTGGGCCCCCTGGTGGTGGCAGATGGTGGCGGCCCAGGCTCGGCAGGCTGCTCCCAGCCCTAATGCCCCCCCATACCTTCATCTCCTCCATCCAGTCCATGAGGTAAGCCAGGTCCTGGAACATCTTCTGCAGGTCCAGGTTGAGGAGCAGGCGCTCACGGCGTGAGGCCACCAGCTCCCGCAGGTAGTCCCACAGCCGCACCACATTGTTCTTGCGGGCCAGCACGCGCTTGATGTCGTGGTAGCGCTCCGCCTCGAGCTCGGTGGCCACAGCATTCACGGCCTGCACACGCTCACTGTAGGCCACGATGTCTGTCTCAATGGCCTCATGCTTCCGCACCGCTGCCTCCACCGCCGAAATGTCCACGCCAAAGTTATCCTGCGGGGGAGGGCAAGCATCATGCTGGGGCAGGGCACCCACAGGCCACGGAGCCAGCTGCCTGGAGACGTAGTGTGGTCTACTGGAGAAAGTACTGGGCTGGGAGCCAGGACTCCTGGTTCTATCCCCAGCTCTGGAGGGTAGTGGGGTGTAGTCTGTTGGGTGGGGGCTGGAAGTCAGGAGTCCTGGGTTCTAATCACATGGCTTGGGGGTTTGGGACTCACCTGGGACACCAGGCGCTGGTTCTCGCTCAGCCACGTCTCCCGCATGGCTGCCTTGCGGTCAAATCGAGCTGCCAGCTGCTCCAGCTTTTCCTGGCGGATCAGCTCGTTGCGCAGTGCCAGCTCCCGCTCATGCTCCGCCTTCTCCAGCCGCTCCCAGGCCTGCAGGGGGGAGGGAGTTAATTACAGCAGGGAGTTGACATCTAACACAGGCCAATAATTAATGACAACACCAATGACCATCTCCCAGGGATCCCTCTCCTGACACTGAGATGCAGCCACCTCTGAGGTGGGACATGGGGGCTGTTTGTACAGGGATCCCTCAGCTGGCGCTAAGACACAGCTGCCTCTGGGATGGAACGCGGGGGCTGTTTGTTCAGGGATCCTCGCCTGCTGCTGAGATGTTTTCTATCACATCCAAAAGATGACACCTCCAGAAGCAAAGACCTACAGCACTGAGTTGGAGGAGGGGCACCAGCACTGGCTGTAAGGGGAAAGCACGCCCTACTGAGCCCCTGCCCTGCCCCCTGCTGCCTCACCTTGTTGATGTCGGAGATCAGCTTGCCCTCGCGCGGTATATACACCTTCTGGTTGTTGGCGCGCATCTTGCTCTGGATGGTGAAGAGCAGCACCTCCAGGTTCCCTTTCTCTGTGAACCTGAGGGATAGGGATATGGTAAAGAATCAAACAGAGCGCCGGGGGTGGGGTGGGAGTGTCTCAGAGCCTGGGAGCTGGGCCAGGCGGGCTGGTCACAGAACCTGGGCAGGGGAGCAGGAGCCGTCAGAGCCCAGGGGGCAGGAGCAGGAGCAGCAGAACCTGAACCCAGAACACACATCCACATCACTTCCCTCCCTGTGGTTCTCTTCAATCTGCCACCAGGGGGTGCTCATGTCATGCCAGAGGCTCCCCAATCAGGGACCTCACTAGGTCATCTAGTCCAGTCCCCTGCACTCCAAGCAGGACTAAGTAATAACTAGACCATCCGTGACAGGTGTTTGTCTAACCTGCTCTTAAAGGCCTCCAATGATGGAGATTCCACAACCTCCCTAGGCAATTTGTTTCAGTGCTTAACTATCCCAACAGGAAGTTTTTTCCTAATGTACAACCTAAGCCGCTCTTGCTGCAATTTAAGCCCACTGCTTCTTGTCCTGTCCTCAGAGGTTACCTCCCTCCTCCTTGTTTCAACCTTTTACGTACTCTGATGGAGAACCCCACACACTGCTACTGCCCCCAGCCCCATTCTTCTGCTCTAACTCCCCAGACAGGCTGGAGACCCCCACATGCTTTAGTCCCCATGCGGACTGGGAGGGAACCTGAGTCAGTCCCTTCACCCTGGGGTTGGAGTGGAGTCAACGCCCCCTAGAGGGGCAAGGCCCCAGGTGCCATTCCCCACCCCCGTGAGCCAGCGAACGGGCAGTGCCAGGGCACTGGAACACACCAAGATTGGGAAGTGATCGGCTCATTCAAGGCCCCTCTCCCACAAGCTGGAATGGGGTAGGCTCCCTGGTCACACACAGCATGGCGCGCACCTGTGAGGGTGGTGCCGGTGTGGGTAGCTGGACATGATGTGAGCACTCTTCCCATGCTGTGTAGGTGGCAGCTGAGTAACCAGCTTAGCCAGTCTGTCTGTAGCAAGGCATCCCAGAGTGCACTGTGCCCTGGGAAAAACACCCACAATCCTCTGCTAATGCCAGAGGTGGGGCAGGATAGCAGAGTGGCACAGATCTCTCAGAGTGCACCAGGCCAGGTGCTTAATGCAGACCTGGGGGTTCCCTGTGCCGTTAGCTGTGCCAGGGCTGCCAAGTTGTGGCCCAGGGCCGACTCAGAGGTGGGTAAGGGACTCACTTGGGGGGCTTCTCAACAGTGCGGTAGGTGTTGAAAGCCTGCAGCTGGTTCTGCACCCCGCTCAGGGAGTTGGCCAGCTTGCGGTCGTTCAGTGTCAGGATGGTCTGCTCGATCCACTGCAGCAGGTCAGAAGCCAGTGTCTCGTACTTCTCGATCAGCTTGTCAGCCTCAATGGCGTAGTCCAGCACCTGGATGGGAGGGGAGAGGAAAGGAGGGCAGGAATCACTCACCACCAGGCCAGCATGGGTCAAGCCTGCTGGATGACAGCACCCTCCAAGATGGATGGGAGCCTCAACAACGCAAGAGGCCCCAGTAGCCCATCCTTGGGCTCCATAAGAGCCAATGCTCACCAGGGACTCAGAATTTAACATTCAGTAACACGACCCTTTCTCCCAATCCATCCATCCATCCATCCACCCCATCAATCCTTTCTCCCACTCCCTCCACCCCATAAACCCTTTCTCCCACTCCATCCATCCATCCCATCAACGCTTTCTCCCACTCCATCCATCCATCCCATCAACCCTTTCTACCACTCCATCCATCCACCCCATCAACCCTTTCTACCACTCCATCCATCCATCCACCCCATCAACCCTTTCTCCCACTCCCTCCATCCATCCACCCCATCAACCCTTTCTCCCACTCCCTCCACTCCATAAACCCTTTCTCCCACTCCATCCATCCATCCCATCAACCCTTTCTACAACTCCATACATCCATCCACCCCATCAACCCTTTCTCCCACTCCATCCATCCATCCTTCCCTTCAACCCTTTCTACAATTCCATCCATCCATCTATCCTCCCCATCAACCCTTTTTCCCACTCCATCCATCCACCCCATCAACCCTTTCTCCCACTCCCCCCATCCCATCAACCCTTTCTCCCACTCCATCCATCCACCCCATCAAC